>NC_043757.1:21612591-21938841 GCF_902148845.1 Salarias fasciatus
ACTAATTTGGAGATGGCACTTTACACAAAGAACCGGTTATCAATTCAAATATAATGAATCTTTGAAATCTGTTTTCAGAGTTTAGGAGGAAACCTGAGCGCCTGCCTGTGAGAACATGCAGGCTCCTAAACCCAATCCGGCATGCAAACCAAAGATATTCTCTCTCTGAGTGCTAATTTTCCTGGAGTTAAAGGATGAATGCTTCCTTTTATAATCTGTGTATTACTGCATTTTAATGAATTCTTTCTCCTGGAGGAGGAAACAGAATTTGACTCATGCCATTGATCATCTCAGTTTACCGTGAAAGGTCTGATTTTGATTGTATTAATAAAAAAACAGCCATGTCCCAGCAGGAAGTTATGTAAGTTACGTATATAAAAACCGACACTGTGATCAGCAGTTTTGCTGGGATGCTGAGCAGAAATTGCTTTGGTCAGCACAGTTTGTACAATGGACGAAAAAACACTTGATGTTGTAATGTTAGGATGACTGTCTGGCATGGATCCAAATCATGCTCCTTTAGAGTCTCTTTAAACCCCCAGTGTACCAGATATTTCTGATGTATTTATTAAAAAAAAGATCAGATGGTGATTAGAAGATGCCTCGGCATTAGTTGCAACAGAATGAAAGAAAAGCTGAAGAAAGTCACCTGTAACATCCCAGAACGAATAGCCCATATATAGAAGCTCTGTCAATAAATGTATTGAATAACTTATGCAAGCCGGTGAAATTCGGCACCAGCATCGATTATAGCGCTCGTCAATAGTGGGGAATGTGTATCATGGCTGCTCTGTAATCTGCTCCACCAGTGTCCTCAGATGCCTACACAGTGTCCCTCACATGCACTGCATCTGGTTCAAACTGGTCTGAGGCAACATGTCAGAGTCATGCCACTCCAAAGCACAATTAAATCTGTCTCCCTTGTTCTTTTTTGCTCTTAATTTTTCAGGCAGAAGGGGATTATGGTGCCTAAATCTTTTCTGTAAGACCCGTTCTGGCACCGGAGCGCAGCTATGGGAAAAAGCTTGAAGAATTCTGTCTTCATTTAGCGTGAAGACCAGTTTCCAATCTGGTTTTTCTTCTTCCTTTAACCACCTATCTAATTCGCCAACTGTACAATGTAAATAATGATTTTTCTTTGAGAGTTTCTTTCTTTCCTGTATCATTTTTTTTTGTTTGAAAAGACAATTGCAAATTCTATTTAGGAACCTTTTTAGAAACCAAACAAGGAAGTTCAACGATATGAAACGTGGAGGCTGCAGTCCACGTGTTTTGTTTGCAGTGGTTACACCCATTTTATCTTTGCAGTGATTGTTTGTCTGTGGTTGAGTAAAACTTCCCACGTGTATTTTATTTTAGTTCCTTTAACTCTGACGCTGCTGAACAGCGGACCACATGCAGGCCCCGGGCGGATTCATTGCAACCACAGAACATATATCCAAAAATCAATGTGTTCCATCGATGACAACAGGAAGAAGGTCATCTATTCTCCTTTTAACTTGATATCACTTAAGTACTGACTGAACTAATATAATATCATGTGGGAAATAAGTGATAAAGCAAGAGCGGTGTGTAAGTATATGTGTGGAAACATTTGAATTGTCGTCTGCTTTCTGGGATCCTGTTCAGTCGAGTATACTAGCAGGGGTTGTTCTCAGTGTAGGTCAAGTTTTGAGCGTGTATTGTTTTCCTCGGCTCTCACCGGGAGGAGAAGTCAGGGCAGTGCGCCCTACCGGCGCAGTGTGGTGTTGTTATTACCATCCATCAACCGGTTCAGACTGGACTGATGGCGATATGCTCAGAGTTCCTGGAGAGAGGAAGCCCTCGCTCCCAGCCCCCACCGCAACACACGAACCCTCAACTTTGTCCGTGGGACTGATGGGAGCGGTGCGAGCAGGGAAAGTGCGTCCATTTCCATCTGCTTTATAAATACACTAGTTCTTCCAATTTGCTTTTCAGAGCCGCTCCCCGAAAAAGACAAAAACACCACCACCAACAACAAAAAGGACACAAAGTCTGACTTAGATTTGTGTCTTTCGGCCCCGCAGATCAACCAGGTAAACACTTTTAAGTGTCTGCATGTGCGTGTGAATGTGAGTGTGCACGCCGCTCCCGGGCTCTTAATTGCTCCACTGCTTTAAGATATTTAGCAGAGAACATTGGAAACATATGAAGCACAGAGAGAGACACACACACAGCTCAGTTCCGCTCAGCCGCGCTGCGCGATGCGCTCCAGGCGCGCAGGAGGAAGCGGCGCTCTTCCTCCTGCGCTCAGCTGCTGCCGGACCAGCAAGAACAGCTTTGAACCGGTTTGTCGCCGGCTCCAAAAGCCGCAAGAAACGGATGCACAATGAACGTTGTTGATGCGGAGCCGCTTTTCTGACACGTAGACCAGCACACATCCCGGCGGGGAGGGAAATCTGCGCCCGTGCGCGACACTTTATCGCCTGTGTGCAGAAAGGGGGGCTTTAAAGCGGGGCAGAACCATCCTGCATGGAAAGTTGCCCCCAGAGCAGAGCGCACAGCTCCGCAGCCGCCTGCTGCTGCTGTTTTTGTTGATGCTGAGGTGAGTGCCGCATGTTTTGTTTTTTTTTTTCACACAAGGACAACCTCGACGCACGTCTGCGCCAGTAACTCAGTCTAATGTAGCGGGTTGTGAATGTGATTGCAGGTAACATTTTTTTTCTCTTTCCGTGATGTTATTGCTTTATATGTGAATACGACATGCTATTAAAAAAAAATGTAAGAAAAAGAAAAAAAAACATCTTGACTTATTAGCTGTCAACATGTGTAATCTTATCTGTCTAATCTGAATGTTATACATCTTTGCAGCAACTTTAAGATGTGCAGTGTTGTCTAAAGTTGCGTTGGGCCACAAATTATTAATGAGAGTGGTCTGAAAAAGTTCAGCTCAGCATTGAGGACAAGCTTTTTTCCCTTGTATGTCTCCTGGAAGTGATCCGTGTAATAAGCAGGTTAAAGGTGCAGGGGGGCACTTAGAGGCAGTTTTCTTTCTCCTCCTCCAAGGTGTGGTTATAGAGAGAGGGACAAAAAGGGCCGGCTGCCTGTGGGAAAGTTGCAGTCAGGTTGTGATCAGGACCTCACACAGGTGACCTGCCTGTAATCTCAGGAAGGTGCTGCAACAGCCTTCCCAACATCAAGGCTTATAGTGAGTATAGAAACTGAAAACATTAATAGGTCCTGATGGAAATTTTAGAATTATCTTGATCCAGATGATTTATTTGCTTTATTATTATTATTGTTGATTTAACATTTGCCTTTAAGAGTGTTTGTTGTTGTGCTTTTTTGCAGGATCCCCTCCTCAGTCCGGCTGCAGCACATCGCTCACAGGGCAGCAGTACCACCGGCACCATGACATCGTCTTCTAAAGCTCTGGACGGAGGCTGGGGATGGGTGATCGTTGCAGCCTCCTTCATGGCACAGCTCCTGGCCTACGGGTCGCCCCAGTCGATGGGCGTCCTGTACCCCGAGTGGCTGCAGGCCTTCCAAGAGGGCAAGGGCATGACGGCCTGGGTGGGCTCCCTGGTGGCTGGAGTTGGACTAATAGCCAGTGAGTAACACATGCTGGATTACTGCAACTCACTATGAGACAGTCACACGGCGGGGTGAAAGAATTAACTGCCAGCTATGGAAACATTCTCGTACTGCTGAGATTGTGTTGTTTAGCGAGACAAATACGGGAAAAGATAAACGTAATCTCTTTTGCTCTTTTGACCTCATAAATTTTGAACTGTGACAATTACAAGTTCAGCCTTAAATCAGTGCTGCAGCGACACGTCATAAATCTCCAGACTCGTCTCACTGTGCTCTGAATGTTTACCTTTACACCTGTCTTGATAATGCGCTGTCACTCTGCGTTATACCACTGATAACGAAGGAGACACAACAGTTATTCAGTTTGAACAATGACTTCTGTGCAACGGTGTATTCAGTGTCCTGCTACAGGTGATCCAGAGTTTGCTTATTGCGATGTTTCACTGGGTTCTTTAAAAAGCCATCATAAAGATGGGCACTTTGTGGCTCCCTGAGCAGAGTTACTCTTATTGATTTTCCACGAGAGCAAAGCAAGTGCAAGTCATCCATGGTATGGCTGTGGGAGGATCACTTAGCCCTTAATCTAACCACACAGGCAGGAGAAGAAAGAATGGCTGAAAATGGATAAGAGGAGAAACAGAGACATTGCTATATTTGCAGAGAGAGAATTTCAGTAGAAACCTACTGTAAGCACTGGATGAAACAGAAAAAACAGAAGCATCTGTGACAACATAGCTGCTGAAGTAAAAATCAAAGCAAATACACAAAATGATGATAATATATGCCGAGTTACGGTTCAGTGTTGTCAGGGAAATGCGCCGCATGACTGTTAAACAGGCAGGATCGGGGACGTAAGCCCCGGCTTGACATTTCCGTCTAAGGAAAAGCTTGCCTTGCAACCCCAGCTTCTTGACGTCTCTCTCAAAGGAGTGAGGTGAAAATCATGACTGGACAGATCTGGCCCTGGGCTTGGCCGAGTCCGGGACACGTGTCCCAGCTGTCAGCCTGCTGCAGCACTGCAGCTCCCGCTGCACAACAGCAGGGTCTTCCCCCTGATTAGAGGGAAAGGAAACAGTAAATGTCACATGGTGCATGACTCAGACTCCTTAGGAGACGGGAGAATTCAGACCTCTGACAAATCATGGGTTTTTAAGTTGCTAAATTAAACTAAATACTGTGGGGCTAGAATAAGCTTTTTGTTGAGAGCCAGTGAGGAAGAGATTTGTAAAATGAAAAAGTAAATAAAATATGGACTGAAAATGCAACCTTTATTTGTGCAGTGTGTTTTGTAAACAAACTCTTAACCCCTCTGAGTCCTCCTGAGAGATGTGACACCTCTGACAGATTACCAGGTCAAACCTAATATGATACGACAGTGTACTGATATGTAGCTGTGCTTTGCAAGGTGAGAAACATGGTCGCCATATTTGTTTATTGATAATATTAATGCCACTGACGCATACTTTTTTTTTTTCCTTCTTTCTGCCTCCTCCTCCACAGGTCCTGTCTGCAGCGCCTGCGTGGACAACTTCGGCGCTCGCCCCGTGACCATCTTTAGTGGCGTAATGGTGTCTGGCGGCCTGATGCTCAGCGCCTTTGCTCCAAACGTCCAGTTCCTCATCTTTTCCTATGGAATTGTGGTTGGTGAGGAACACCTTGTAATAGCACCGGGTCGCGCCCTTATGCATGTTGTTTACAGTACTGTGTTACAGCCGCAGACTGACCTGACACCTCATCCACATGACTGCATTTTTATCTGTCATGTAGAGACGTTCGCTCTGCCAGTCAGGGAGAAAACTGTCTGATGTTGCCGCGGTCATAAGGGGGAGTCACCTAATCTTCTTATCCCAGAACCTATGAGAATCTTGTAAACTATTGTATAATCGTTGGTACAAAGCAAGTCGGACCGTTACGCAACATCGCAGACTGACAATATCCTAATCACCTGTTAATGAATACCACTGCCCACGAATGTATGTTGACAACAAACACACTTATCCTATCACTCCATTTGTTTGAGATTACTCTTTGGGATGTGGAGAGAAAATACCGTAATGGCCCAGCCTGATTCCGCTGAGTGCCTTTATTACCTCTGTGCCCTCTCTGGTGCTTGCGTGGGCCGAGCACCACCTGTTAGAGCACATTAACTGACAGCCCAGTCATGCTTAATCCCGCTGAACCCCGCACCATCAGCACTGCCTCTTGCGCAGGGCGGGCCGGAGAGGGGAGGCCATGCATATTTGAAGACTGTAATTTATTTTTAGAGATGCCCTTAGATTTCTGGCTGTAGGAGCACGTGCAGCTTGTTTACTGCTCATCGTGAGTTTTGCTTTACGCAGTGTTTGGCACAGGACACCTTATACTCAGTGAACTTTGCACTTAATCATGCTATATATTTTTTATTCAAAAACAAACCATGCACAATATCATTGTGCAGTTTAGCATGACGTTTGTACATTCAGTTGAGTTTGTAATTTTGCGAACACTTTGATTAAAAGTGAAAGGTTTGTATTGTTTAACTTGAGTTAATAGAAATGATCTGCATGTCTGTCCTCGTCCTCTCTCTTCTCTCCTGCCGCAGGCCTGGGCTGTGGTCTGGTCTACGCAGCCACTTTGACAATCACCTGTCAGTATTTCGATAAGCGGCGCGGCCTGGCCCTCGGCATTGTCACCACAGGTACTGCCGCCTCCTCCTGCCCGGTGATCTGTTGGGTTCAAACCACTTCTTCATGCTCACTCCTTACATTTATGAGCTGCTGGAAGCCTTAGGAAGCTGAGGTAAACATCTGTAGTGTAGCAAGGACAGATTATGGACATAGAAATATGTAGGGATAGGATGACTGCTGGCTTTTCCGGAAGTGACCACAGGATCAAAGCCACCTCTGCTCTCCCATTGGTCAACCCAGTTTGGTTGGTTGATAGTCCATAAGATTAATAATACATGTGAAGATATGAGAACTTCCCTCCATGTAAATGTCTTATTGAAAGATGTGTTTGAGCTTTCAGCTAGCAGATTTAATGTGGCTGAGACTTCAGTATCAGAGTTTTGGAAGTTTTATTTTAATAAGCACGGGTACAATCCCATGTAAATCTTTAATGTGTCACTCAGTAACGTAGAACTACTGATTTTGCTGTCTACATGTTTCTCTTTAATTGAGAGATAAGGCACATAATGGTTAAATTTTTCCATTGATATAAAGTAATGCTTTGACTTCACTCCATTAACATCAGTCTTTTTTTCTTCTTTCCCCACTCAGGCACAAGTGTGGGTGCGTTCATCTACGCCACCATCCAAAACGAGCTGATTGTTCTGTACGGCTTGGATGGCTGCCTGCTCATCATCGGGGCTTTAGCACTGAACCTAATGGCCTGTGCGGGTTTCATGAGGCCTCTGAACATGCCGGGGTACTACCTAAAACAGAAGGCCGCCCTGGAGCGCAACACGGAGGAGCAGCTTTTTGAGAAGCCGGCGTTCGATGACCTCAAAATCACAGCGGGTTCGACCACAACCACACCGGAGAAACCTCTGACAGTGAAAGAGCTCCTCATTAACATCGAAGCCAAGGAAATGTCTGTTCAGACAGAGAAGAATAAAGGCAGCTTCCTTGCTGGATTAGCCATCATGAAAGTCATTAAGAAGAAGCAGCAGGCCTATTCCAAATACATGCAGTCCATGTATGAAATCCTGCAGGACCAAGCCATGGTGGCCTTCTGCATCGCTGTCTTCCTCTTCAGCCTGGGTGCATTCCCTCCCGTGCTCTTCATTGAGGACGTGGCACAAAGCGAAGGACTCATTGAAGAAGTTTGTGTCATTCCTCTGGTGTCCATCGGGGCCATTTCTGCAGGTGTGGGTAAACTAGTTCTGGGCATCCTGGTGGACATCCGTTGGATCAACAGCATCTATTTGTATGCCTTCACCATGTTTGCTGGAGGTGTGGTGCTGCTTCTTATCCCCATCACTAAGACTTATGTGGGACTGCAGATTCTGTCTTCTGTCCTCGGTTTCTTCTCTGGAAACTGGTCTCTCACCTCCTACATTACCACAAAGATTGTCGGCTTGGACAGACTGACCCAAGCCCACGGAATCCTGATGTTCTTTGGGGGATTTGGGATCATGCTCGGACCTCCTGTTGTTGGTAAGATGCTTTAGCATTACTTTTGCTGACTCTTGTATCTTGCAGCAATCTCTGCTGACTGTACTAACATTGTCTGTTATTGTCATCGCTTGGCAGGCTGGTTCTTCGACTGGACGCAATCATATGACTGGGCTTTCTACTTCAGTGGGAGCTGTGTTATTCTGGGAGCGTTCATCCTCTTTCTGCTCACTCTTCCTTGCTGGCACAGAAAGCACGCCGACAACAACAGGCCAGACGTCCATTACACCAGCAACTGTGATAAAGTTGCCTCAGTAGCCTGAATATGAGCACCTTTCATGAGAAGTCATGAAGTCTCACGCCAACTGCCCAGCGACTGTACCTGAAGCACCTCGAGGAGGAAGTTCCTTTCTCTGACTGCACACATTTCTGCTGTCAGGTTTCTAGATACCAAATTTTGGAAAAACAGGCCTTTCCTCTGTACTTAACCTGCACCTCTCAGGTTGAAATCACTCACTAACGGATTGTTTTTAAAGGTTGAACTCTGATGCTTTTGTTGAATTTTTTGTTATTGCCTCATTTTACGAGGTCAAAGAACAATACTGTTAGAGTCCCAAAAGCCCACGTTGTGTTAATGTATACACAGGTTTCCACTTCATGGCAGTGTTGAAGTGTTATCGGGTGGCCATAACAATTGTTTGAGTGTTACTGTAATAAAATTTAAAGTCACTCTGCACAAAAAAAAAGGATCTCATTGCAATAGAAGAATGCAGAAATTGAATGAAGGAGGGAGCTCGTTTTGATAATCATGAAAAACTTTGTTTTTATTTTGTGCTCTGGTTTTGATGTATACCTTAATTACTCCACAATGTATTTTACCAAAGCATCCATTACAGTCAATGCCTGTCAACACATAATGCCTGTTGGAACAACCCAAGAGCCTTGCTTTCTAGTTATTTTGTGTTTTAAGTGCATTGACTTTTTTGTTTGTAACTTTGTTTTTTGTTTTTTTTAAGAATGGCTTGACTTCCACATACCTCTCTGTTTCGGTATGAAGCAGAAGTTGTGTTGATTCACAAACATGTACCTTAACAGCATGTGGATTTCTTTTGCAACACAGTTATTATGACCTGTACTGGCATTTATGTTGTCCAGGTTGGTCCTCTTGTCTATCAAGTTGTGTGTTTGTTTGTGTGTGTGTGTGTGTGTGTGTGTGTGTGTGTGTGTGTGTGTGTGTGTGTGTGTGTGTGTGTGTGTGTGTGTATAAATGTGTGTGTGCGTATGTGTGTATATAATGTATGCCCTTGTGTCTACACACATAGTTGCATATGTGCACACGATTGTGTATCTGGAGACTGTTTGATAAACTTTTGTATCAGCACTAGATTATGTCCAATGTGCTAGTGACTTTTTTATGCACAATACCAGCCAGAGAGCTGTTAAAAAGTTGTTTCTGTTTGACTCTTGTTATCATAATTGTAACAAATACATTGCAATAGGCTTTTAGAATCGCTTGAAAACTGTTAATTAGACCACTACAAATGTGTGTTTTGTTTTGTCTTGTTTTTTTTTTATATAGTTGCTGACTGAATCTGGGATATTAGTATTTGCTTTTTATATTTGTAGAGGGTACTCATGGGGTGCTGATGAGTTACAATTTGTAGAGAAAACTGTTTTAGACTTTTTATTTTTTTTTATTGCAGTATTATTTATGTTGAAATGTATGTTCTTCTACTTTATTTAAAAAAATGCAAATAAAAATTTTGATTTGATTAAAAAAGATTTAATGGTACTGTGTATGTAAGATGATTATTATTATTATTATTATTATTATTATTATTATTATTATTATTATTATTATTATTGAGTGGTCCTCCTGACGCTCCTTCATTTCCTAGCAACCGTCACTGGTCGTCATAGTAACAGTGGTCACGTGACTGGCAACATAAACAATTTTCCGGGCGCTACCGTAAGGGAGGAGAAGTAAACTAAGTCGTGGTTTGTAACACGAATATAGGCCCACCGCTGGAATGTGAGGGCGATGGCCGCCACTAACTCGTGCGAGTCAAACTTTCGGACACTTTGGGAGCGCGGAGCATCATGTCGAGGAGAGGAAAGTATGTCTGCTGTTCAAAAATGGAGAGCTGTCCTCCGGTCCGCTGAGCTGAGATAAAGATGGGAGCCAGCGCTTCACTGTCACTCTGTGTAAGTTCAGAAAAAAATAATGTTCACTATCCACTGGCAGTATAAACATCTGTTTGCTGCTTTGTAAATGGTTACCAAACTAAATGCACTTTATGTGGAACTGCATTACTTCCTGTAAAGAGGAATGGCAGACTGTTTAGTGAGTAGAAAAGTGAGCTGCCTCTGTTAACTCATGTCTCAATTAACTTAGTATTTAAGTATCCGCTTAATATATTGAGAGTGCTTGTTTCAAGAGATGATCAACTGCAGCTAATTTGATGACATTTTGTGGTCACTGCAGTTCAAGGTAAATTTCCTCAACTCCTAAATAAATAAATAAATAAATATAGGGATCAACAGCCCATAGTATATTCATTGCTGTGTATTTTACTTTTTTTAATGTAATATTAAAATTAACAATTTAACGTGGTAATAATGCTTAGTTGAGATACAGTGTTAAAATCAAGTATGGTAGAATTAGTAATGAATAGGGAAGGCTTCCACTAGCACTCTGGAACACATATTGTCTCTTGTAGTGTTTTAATCTCCAACACATGCAATCCTGTTTCATGTCGCCTCATAATTTGTCTTTTGTGGACAAGTCAACTTTTTTACACTTTATATTGATGCACAAAGAGAGCAGTACCTGTAATTTTATTACATGTGTCATATAATGACAATAAAGCTGTTGTATTGTGTTCTACTTCACTATCATACATAAGGTTGAAGTATATTATTTTTGAAATATAAGATCAAATAATAAAATATCAAATGGTTTAAAAAAAATAACTTTTATTAAAAAAAAAAATGTTCAAAAGATATTTATTTGTGATTACATGCAGAGTGATGCAACTTCAGTGAGAGTCCTAAGGTCCAGCGCTAAGGTCAGCCCAGAGCCCGTTATTCCCACGCTGGTTTCAGAGCCTGAACTGACGCCCAGGTGTGTGTTTGGTGTTGCTTTGGAAACACTGCAAATGCACGGACAGATGGTCCGCGGAATACCCATCGTACTGAAGGACATGGTGGAGTTCCTGGATAGGAATGGTAAATGAGGCATAATCTCTCTTCTTATTTTACACCTTTTCTATGAAACCATGTTTGTTTTTCACCCTCACAGTGCAGCTGTGTACACCATGTGCATATGTACAGACCGAATGTGTTCCTTTGTCATAGGGTTGCACCATAGAGGTCTGTTTCGCCTGTGTGGGTCTGTTGCACGAACCAGGCAGCTGAGGCAGCGGTGGGACCACGGAGAGCGGGTTGACCTGGAGCTTGAGGGAGATGTTCCCACAGTGGCCTCACTCCTCAAACTCTTCCTACGGGAGCTGCCTGTCCCCATAGTTCCCGAACCCCAGAGGAAACAGCTTGTTCTGAGTCTGACAGGTACTTGGAAGATTACTTGGCGTCTTGGGATAAACTGATTTAATTCTCCTTCTCAGTATAGATTTGTAAGAAAATGAAGGAACATAAAAGAAAAATTAAGATGTCTCAAAGATATTGATTACAAATAGTGTTGTGCAAAGATGCTGAAAACTCTTGAGCTTACATGGTTTTCCTTCACATGACTCTATTAGGCTCAATTCATTCTGACACATGGCTGGACAAAGAACAAGCAATCTTCCAACAGATGGTGTAAACCCCGAAGACTCTGGATCTTAACAGTCAGTCTGGGATTATGCAAAGAGGCACAATCAGCTGAGACAGCTTTAAATCCACAAATTGACTGTGGCAAGTTTTCCGAAAAGCTTGAAACAACATACCTGCCTTCAAGAACAGTGAAAATCATGGCCAAGTGTACAGTGCATGATTAAATCAGTGCAAGCAAATGGTGATCAAACCGAGAGTATTCTGATGTATCGTGTCATGCACTTTATCCAGAAAAACAATAATTCACTCACTGAAATATCGTGGCTTCTTACTGTTTGAAACCTATGTCTTAGTAGACTTTGGATTTAATATTTAACTTAGTTATGGTGAAGTTTTAATTTAAACATGTGGTGTCTTCCTTTCAATATCTTTAAATGTCAAGACTGATAAACGTGAAGTCTCTTTCATCATTTTATAAAATCATCTAATTGTGATATATCAGGTTATATCTTCAAAGATGCAGAAAAATGAATTGAAATTTCATAAAAAATGACTTTTGTGGTTTTTCTGTGTCCTAATTTTCAGGATCTGCGGATGTGGCGGAGATGAATCAGAGTCTGAGAGAAAACCTTTGCCACTTCCCCGATATCAACATCACTGTTTTGTCCTACCTCATCTGCTTTTTGTCCAGAGTGGCTGCTCACAGTCAGTCAAACCATATGCCTGTGGAAAACCTGGCCACTATCTTTGGGCCCTGCATCTTCCAGTAAGTCACTGTTTTTAATCCCACATTGAAATCTTCTCTTACGCCTTTCATTCATAATCAACCTTTCAAGTGTTATTCCGTGTCTTTTTTTTTTTTTTTGAGAAGAAGGAAATGGGTGTGGATGGTGGCTAGAGCATGGCACACAGAAATTCAGACAGTTCTAACAGAAGTCATCGGCATTTTACCGGGTGTTTCTCCCTTCCTGTTTACGGAGCTCAGTCATCACTATAAACAAACCCGAGTCCTCAGGGAGAAGAGTAAGTTTCTGTCAGTGTTGAAAGGACTTATTCTTAGTCAGCAGCCTTTGAACTGCTGTCCGATCCCTCAATCCCCGCCTCGTCTGTGTCGCTGATGATTTCCCTGAAAATTAACGGCACGTCAGTGGAATGTGGTACAACTCACGCCATCACGTTCTGTGCTTTTGGAAGGAAGCATCACATCATTGCAGCTGAAGGATGAGACATTACTTGTTATTTGGCAGCAGGTGTCTGGAAATGGAAATGGTTTGGAGTTATGGTAGCTTCATAGAATTGGAAATTGGTTTGTTGTTTCTGCTTCTTGTTCCAGGAGAATTTGAACAGAAATAGAGGAACCAACAAATGTTAGAAGGAGGATTAAAGTGAGATAAATGGTGCTAAAAGGTATCTACGTAGTAATTATAATAAAACGTGTCAGGACAACCCACCCACAGACAGATCTTACTGTTTTTTGTATTAGTCTAAGATATCAGTCATGGCTACTGAGATTGATAGAGAATTAAAAAAAAAGACCTATCTTGTCCTAGTTTTATTCTTTTACACTGTTGTTGAAATGTTCTTAACAAATAAAGCTGCCTCATCTTACTTATTTACCAGATATTCCAATATAATTCAAAGAGCTTCATATACTTTTGCAATTAGCAATGAGAAAAGTAATTAAAGTTAAATATAAAAAAAAACAATACAATACAATAAAATAGAAAACATAGAGGCAATTTAAAGTGAAAAGTGCAACATGAAATAAATACTTGCTTTAGGCAGCCTCAGAAAGAAAGCTCTGTACCTTGCTTTTAAAAGAACTCAGAGTTTTAGCCGCCCTGCAGTTCTTAGGAAGTTTGTTCCAAATATTTGGTGTCTGCAAACTAAAAGCAGACTCTGCATGTTTGTTTTTTTGTCTGGGAACAGAAAGCACCTTTGATCCAGATGTCTGGATGACTCGTGATCTGAGATGTATTTTGGGACTAAACCAGCCAGAGCTTTGTAGATCAGAAGTATTGTAGTTGGGCTGTTCTATAGCTTTATTTTGTCTCCATTATGGTTTTGTGAAACTGACTAATTGTGAGATATCCGGTCATAAGTTGAATTAAAATGACATTTTAATGTGATTTAAAAAAATTTCACTTAAATTGTTTTTTCTTACCGTAATTTTTAAGTATCTTTCACTAATAATGTCATGTATGTCAGAGCACTTCATTCCTGAAAAGTTTTTAAAAATACTTGGTAGTTTCCGCATAAATACTTATATGTTTTATAAATTTCTTCTTGATAAACTTAAAGGATAAAACAGAATACTTAGAAACTGTTTGACCCCCAGATTTTTTCGATGATGTACCTTCTATTCTCTGTAGCACTTTGAGGTGGAATTATGTACCTCTTTTTAATTTTAGTTTTAGCTTTTGTTGCTTATTGCCGGACTCACTGCTCCTCATCTTATCTCCACCAGTTTATTTTGACGTCTTGTCTCGACAGACATTGTAGCGCACGTTGTTGTCATGCACCATGTGTGACAGCCTCTCCACCAGAATTTGCCCCTGTTATTCATACATATTTGTCACCCAGACCGCTTTTTAAACAGCCCGTTCCCTTCCTATGCATCTGTTATATAATTCATGTGACAGACTGCTTGTGTCCCATCACTCCCAACTGACCGGCTCTCC
The DNA here is from genome assembly GCF_902148845.1 of Salarias fasciatus. Taxonomy (NCBI): domain Eukaryota; kingdom Metazoa; phylum Chordata; class Actinopteri; order Blenniiformes; family Blenniidae; genus Salarias; species Salarias fasciatus. The sequence continues at coordinate 21,626,693 of NC_043757.1, forward strand.
CTTGTAAACATGTGTCTATTAATACTCACATTTCTCACATTCTCTCAGCTGGGCGTGTGCTGCATTAACCTTCAGCCACCACGTATGCACTGGATGAGACCTGAAAAAGATCGGCTTGGGTGATGTCTGTGACAGCTAGGCATATTGCAAACACATCGCAGCTCACATGCAAACACGTGAAGGCCTTCTATTTTGGTGAGGTGCTAATCACCTGCCTCTCATATGTAAATAAGAAGCCTGGCATAGCTTCATCTCTGATATTCAGAGGAGAGGTTGTTGATGTTGAGAAGGCCTTTGCAGGTGTTTCCTGTACAGTTGTTGATCATTGCCAGCAGGAACCACATTTTCCTGTGTGGTCAGGTCATGTCAGTTTACAGCTCTGTTGGCCTCCGTCCACTAGGTGGAGCCCTTCTCCTGTATGGTTTGGGCATATGTGATGTTTCTGACATTGTGTTGTCCCTCTCCCTGCTCTTCACACAGCGTACCAACAGGACCCAAGATGCTGGAGGAGCAGAGTGTGTGTAACGCCCTGTTGCTGCATCTTCTGAGGAACCACATTGCTCTGCTGCCTGTCCAGACAGAGAACTCAGTGGATGGATCACTCGCCTCCTCTTCGCCCCCACCTCCCTCTCTCTCCTCTCTTTCACATTTTGAGGTAAAAAGCATTATCTCTTGGCCCAACATTTTAATGCTTCTTCACCGTCGTAATTTTGCAGCAACTGATGCAAATTCAAGCCCTCATTGTTTGTTTAACGCTTTGAGATTATACTTTAGGCAGCATCAGAACACCAAGAAACATCTTTAGTTTGCAGCAAAAGAAGGCAATCCTTTAAATACTAACATTATTTATGAATGTTTGTTTTCAGCAACTCAAGTTTTGAATTGTATTTTAAATTTCCAATCAAACACCAAATAATGGGGATTTCAAAAGAATGTTGCCACACACACAAAAAAAAACTGTGTGTCTGCATTTATTGGTACACTAAACATGAATATAAAACTGTTTAAGCAGGTGAATGAAAGCCAGAAATTAAAAAAAAAAAAATAAAGCAGTTGTATATTAGTGTGTGGAGCTGGGATCAAGTCTATCACTTCAGACCCTGAGTTGGATAAAGTGGTATAGAAGATGGATGCATGGAAGCTGTATCGCAAAGACATTATATAAAACATCATGTGATTAGTGAGCAAGGAAAACATCTGTGTTATTGTTACAGCAATGATTGTTTTTCATGAGTCTACAGTTAGATTCTAATTATGAATCTGGAGGAACATTTTTCCGTCAGTCGACTTCTTGAATAATACATCTTAAAAACAATCAGAATATCGTGAAAAAGTTCTACATCTTTTGTCACTCATTTCAGAATGTGAAACCCAAATATTATACAGATTCATTACACATAGAATGAATATTTTAAGCCTTTCTTTCTTGAAATTTGGACGATTGTTCCTCAAAATATCTCAGAAAATTAGATTTTATAAGAGATCAGTAAGAAAGGATGTTGTCAACATAAATGTCGGGCTTCTTAAAAGTATGTTCATTTCTTTGCACTCAGTACTTGGGCCTCCTTTTGCATTATTTACTGCATCAATGCGGCGTGGCAGGAGTTTTTCCAGATTGTTCCTGAATGTACTGTGTGCCGTTGAAGTTATTTTTGTGTAATGCCTTGTTGTTGTTATTTATTTCGCTTGTCCTCACTTGCCTTTGTTGTTGGCAGGTCGAACCCAGCAGCTGTCGGCCGGAGCGCAGCGGCGTGGGCCGGCCGGAGGAACTGGCTGCCTCAGCGACAGCAGTTAACACCTTCGAACAAGCAACACAGATTCAGCCTGCAATCAACAGGTACTGTCATCACCGAAAGTTGTGAAACTGCACCAAAGGCGGAATGAGACGATGTTGGATCCGTTTGAGAATAAATGTCATGCATGAATTCTGAATTCTGTGTGTATAAATGAGTGAGATTGTCTGAAGTCCTGAGTGATTGTCACTATAAGAGACTCTGCCTGCCTGTTGACCACACAGCTGCCTGTCTGGCTGTGCTTTGCTGTCTTAAAACACCTCGAAACTGTCACCGAACTCTCCCCTTTAAATATGTTACCCAGGGCGAGTAATGACGAGCTGACCTTTCAGTGGCATTTCACTCCAGTCTGCATCATTTAGTGAGTTGTCAGGTTGATGGTTGTGTCACTGGTGAAGTTTATGCTGAAACGTCATTCTGAAGAAATCAAGGCTGATTTTCAAAGTTGCTAAACGTTATCACATAGTTTTATTTATGCAACATCTTAGTTTTTGACCCCTTTTAACACTGGAACATTTCTTTAATGATATCATTGAGTCCTCGGTAAAGCTTCAAGAAAAGAAAGAAACGCTCACCAGTGTGGAATAATAGCGTCTTCAAGTTTCACTCAGCTTCAGCTGTTATTATCTTTTTACACTAATCCACACCTATTCAGTAGGGAAAGTTGTTAAAAATTATTTGATTTAGGTTACTTTAAGGTGCAGTTTGCATCTTCTCCTTGTGGGCTTTCTCTGGATACTGATATTGCTGCTCTGTCTAAATTTCCTGACTGTGAGTTTGACTATTTTACTATTTTCTCTTGCAAGCTGTCTTGGTTTGAAATCTGCATTTTTTGTATAGATGTGTCTTTGCCCTCCTGATACAGCGGGCAGTTGGAAGCACATCAGTGCTCAGTGGCTAACCCGCCACATGCCTTTACTTCACAGACTCCAAACTACATTGCATTATATTCATTTTGTCGATAAGATTAGTCAGTGAAAATTGTATTTTAACTAGAAAAATTTGCAGTTCCTGAAGAAACTGCAAGTGTGAATGCTGAGCTGAAAATGCTAAACTGTAATGCAGAAAAACTGAATAAGAAAAGGTGAAAAACCCTGAAATAAAGTTGAAAAAGGTAGAAAAACACTGCAAAAAGTTGAAAAAGGTTGAAAACACTGCAAAAAGTTGAAAATTGTTGAAAAAGGTTCAAAACACTACAAAAAGTTGAAAAAGTTTAAAAACACTGCAAAAAGTTGAAAAAGTTTGAAAAAGGTTGAAAACACTGCAAAAAGTTGAAAAAGTTTGAAAAAGGTTGAAAACACTGCAAAAAGTTGAAAAATGTTGAAAACGGTTAAAAACACTGCAAAAAGTTGAAAAAGTTTGAAAACACTGCAAAAAGTTGAAAAAGGTTGAAAAAGTTTGAAAACACTGCAAAAAGTTGAAAAAGTTTGAAAAAAGTTGAAAACGCTGCAAAAAGTTGAAAAAGGTTGAAAACACTCCAAAAAGTTGAAAAAGGTTGAGAAAGGTTGAAAACACTGCAAAAGGATAAAAAAAAGTTGAAAAAGGTTGAAAAAGTTTGAAAAAGTTTGAAAACACTGCAACAAGTTGAAAAAGTTTGAAAAAAGTTGAAAAAGTTTGAAAAAAGTTGAAAAAGTTTGAAAAAGGTTGAAAACACTGCAAAAAGTTTAAAAATGTTGAAAAAGGTTGAAAACACTGCAAAAAGTTGAAAAGGGTTTACAAAAAGTTGAAAAGGTTGAAAATTTTTGAAAACACTGCAAAAAGTTGAAAAGGGTTGAAAAAAGTTGAAAAAGGTTGAAAACACTGCAAAAAGTTGAAAAAGTTTGAAAAAGGTTGAAAACACTGCAAAAAGTTGAAAAAGTTTGAAAAAGGTTAAAAACACTGCAAAAACTTAAAAAAGTTGATAGAGGTAGAAGGAGCAGTGGAGTCAGTGTCAGAGTAACAGAGGATCAATAGAGCTCCAGTCTTAATGGAAAAATCCAGACTCATCAAGCAGCAGCAGCACAACAGGTGTGTCTGTTGCTATGGAGACCAGCTGCACAGCAGCCATGACAGTGAATCAGCACTTTTTAATGGAGAGCGCATGGTTGAAGAAATGGCATTTCTCGGGGACCGAAAGGCGAAATTGAAAAAGATTTTCACACAGTCAGATTCAGAAGCCTTTCATGAATTTGATGGTGCAGGAATCATGTCTGTAGGATCATCCATTCAGCCACGGCGATTGTGCGAACACGAGTGAAGTTTTGGATTCAGGCGTCTCCAAAATGCATTGGAGCGGATGGGAGAAAATTCTGCACTCTCCTCAAACAAATGCCTCTGGAGAGAGAACCGTTTGAGATAGAGACAAAGTGACTCAATTTGACGAGTCACAAGAAAAATTCCTACGTTTTGTGGGGTTATTGTGCAGATTGAGCCAGAAATGTGGCCGTACGGATGAGAAAAGAATTTTTTTTTTGGTTAAAATTCAGAGCCTCCCGCACTCTAAATTCCTTTCTCCCACTCTAGCTTTTCCAATACACACCCATTATAAACTTCAAAAACGGCTGAAATTCTCTCCATACTTAAAGGCTCACAGTTTAAATTTGGTGAAAGATCTTGAAATGATATTACATACCTGAATAGAGGACAAAAATGCCTACGTTTTAAAGGTTAAATGACATCTCTGCGTCAAAGTATGACAAAGTTTTAAGGGTTCAAAGTTGAAGGAGTTGAAAGGTCAGTTGAAGGGTTTTCCCATCCACTTCAATGTTAAAAATAATTTTAAAAAGTTGAAATATTTCAAAAAGTTGAAAAAAGTTTAAAAAGTTTAAAAAGGTTTAAGAAAGGGTTTAAAAAGTTGAATAGTTTAAAAGTTGAATGGTTAAAATCGGTTAAGATTTGAAGGAGTTAAAGGGTTATAAAGTTTTAAAATTTCTCCATCCGTTAACATGGGGCAAAAAGTTGCACAAAAGTTGAAATATTTCAAAAAGTTTAAAAGGTTTTAAAAAGCTAGAACATAGCAGGAATGTCCCTAAAAAGCTGCACATTTTGATACTCGAATGGTTGAAATCGGACAAAAACTGTAAGAGGAGTTAAGCGTCAAAAAACGGCGGAAGAAGTCAGAATAATAATACTAGAAAAAATTTGCAGTTCCTGAAGAAACTGCAAGTGTGAATGCTGAGCTGAAAATGTTAAACTGTAATGCAGAAAAATTGAATAAGAAAAGGTGAAAAACCCTGAAATAAAGTTGAAAATGGTTGAAAAAGGTTGAAAAACACTGCAAACACTTGAAAAAGGTTGAAAACACTGCAAAAAGTTGAAAAATGTTGAAAAAGGTTCAAAACACTGCAAAAACTTGAAAAGGGTTGAAAAAAGTTGAAAAAGTTTGCAAAAGGTTGAAAACACTGCAAAAAGTTGAAAAATGTTGAAAAAGGTCGAAAACACTGCAGAAAGTTGAAAAAGTTTAAAAAAAGTTGAAAACACTGAAAAAAAACTTGAAAATGTTGAAAAAGGTTGAAAACACTGCAAAAAGTTGAAAAGGGGTGAAAAAAGTTGAAAAAGGTTGAAAAAGTTTGAAAAAGGTTGAAAACACTGCAAAAAGTTGAAAAAGGTTGAAAAAAGGTGAAAAATGTTAAAAAATTTTGAAAAAGTTTGAAAACACTGCAAAAAGTTGAAAAAGGTTGAAAAATGTTGAAAACACTGTAAAAAGTTGAAAAGGGTCGAAAAAAGTTGAAAAAGGTTGAAAAAGGTTGAAAACACTGCAAAAAGTTGAAAAAGTTTGAAAAAAGTTGAAAAAGGTTGAAAACACTGCAAAAAGTTGAAAAGGGTCGAAAAAAGTTGAAAAAGGTTGAAAAAGTTTGAAAACACTGCAAAAAGTTGAAAAAAGTTGAAAAAGGTTGAAAACACTGCAAAAAGTTGAAAAAGTTTGAAAAAGGTTCAATACACTGCAAAAAGTTGAAAAAGTTTGAAAAAGGTTCAAAACACTGCAAAAAGTTGAAAAGGGTTTAAAAAAGTTGAAAACGGTTGAAAAAGGTTCAAAACACTGCAAAAAGTTGAAAAAGGTTAAAAAAAAGGTTGAAAACACTGCAAAAACTTAAAACAGTTGATCGAGGGAGAAGGAGCAGTAGAGTCAGTGTCAGTAACAGAGGATCAATAGAGCTCCAGGCTTAATGGAGAAATCCAGACTAATCAAGCAGCAGCAGCACAACAGGTGTGTCTGTTGCTATGGAGACCAGCTGCACAGCAGCCATGACAGTGAATCAGCACTTTTTAATGGAGTGCGCATGGTTGAAGAAATGTCATTTCTCGGGGACCGAGATGTGAAATTGAAAAAGATTTTCACACAGTCAGATTCAGAAGCCTTTCATGAATTTAATGGTGCAGGAATCATGTCTGTAGGATCATCCATTCAGCCATACCGATTGTGCGAACACGAGTGAAGTTTTGGATTCAGGCGTCTCAAAAATGCATTGGAGCGGATGGGAGAAAATTCTGCACTCTCCTCAAACAAATGCCTCTGGAGAGAGAACCGTTTGAGATAGAGACAAAGTGACTCAATTTTACGGGTCACAAGAAAAATTCCTACATTTTGAGGGGTTATTGTGCAGATTGAGCCAGAAATGTGGCCGTACGGACGAGAAAAGAATTTTTTTTTTGGTTTAAATTCAGAGCCTCCCGCACTCTAACTGCCACTCTCCCACTCTGGCTTTTCCAATACACACCCATTGTAAACTCCAAAAACGGCTGAAATTCTCTCCGTACTTGCAGGCTCACAGTTTAAATTTGGTAGAAGATCTTGCAATGATATTACATACCTGAATAGAGGACAAAAATGCCTACGTTTTAAAAGTCAAATGACTTTTCTATGTGAAAGTATGACAAAGTTTTAAGGGTTCAAAGTTGAAGGAGTTGAAAGGTCAGTTGAAGGGGTTTTCCATCCACTTCAATGTTAAAAATAATTTTAAAAAGTTGAAATATTTCAAAAAGTTGAACAAAGTTGAAAAAGTTTAAAAAGGTTTAAGAAAGGGTTTAAAAAGTTGAATATTTTAAAAGTTGAATGGTTAAAATCGGTTAAGATTTGAAGGAGTTGAAGGGTTTCAAAGTTTGAAAAAATCTCCATCCGTTAACATGGGGCAAAAAGTTGCACAAAAGTTGAAATATTTCAAAAAGTTTAAAAGGTTTTAAAAAGCTAGAACATAGCAGGAATGTCCTTTAAAAGCTGAACATTTTGATACGTGAATGGTTCAAATCGGACAAAAACTGTAAGAGGAGTTAAGTGTCAAAAAACGGCGGAAGAAGTCAGAATAATAATATTAAAGAGAAACAGGAAAATAAAGGTGTGAATGCCTTCAGCATTCACACAACTAGAAAAAATTTGCAGTTCCTGAAGAAACTGCAAGTGTGAATGCTGAGCTGAAAATGTTAAACTGTAATGCAGAAAAACTGAATGAGAAAAGGTGAAAAACCCTGAAATAAAGTTGAAAAAGGTTGAAAAAGGTAGAAAAACACGGCAAAAAGTTGAAAAAGGTTGAAAACACTGCAAAAAGTCGAAAAATGTTGAAAAAGGTTGAAAACACTGCAAAATGTTGAAAAATGTTGAAAAAGGTTGAGAACACTGCAAAAAGTTGAAAAAGTTTAAAAAAGGTTGAAAACACTGCAAAAAAAATTGAAAATGTTGAAAAAGGTTGAAAACACTGCAAAAAGTAGAAAAAGATTGAAAAAGTTTGAAAACACTGCAAAAAGGTTGAAAAAGTTAGAAAGACTGCAAAAAGTTGAAAAAAGTTGAAAAAGTTTGAAAAAGTTTGAAAACACTGCAAAAAGTTGAAAAATTTTGAAAAAGGTTGAAAACACTGCAAAAAGTTGAAAAATGTTGAAAAAGGTTGAAAACACTGCAAAAAGTTGAAAAATGATGAAAAAGGTTGAAAACACTGCAAAAAAAATTTGAAAATGTTGAAAAAGTTTGAAAACACTGCAAAAAGTTGAAAAGGGTTGAAAAAAGTTGAAAAAGGTTGAAAAATGTTGAAAAAGGTAGAAAACACTGCAAAAAGTTGAAAACTGTTGAATGAGGTTGAAAAATGTTGAAAACACTGCAAAAAGTTGAAAAAGTTGAAAAAAGTTGAAAAACTTTGAAAAACTTTGAAAACACTGCAAAAAGTTGAAAAAGATTTAAAAAAAAGTTGAAAAGGTTGAAAAAGTTTGAAAACACTGCAAAAAGTTGAAAAGGGTTGAAAAACGTTGAAAAAGTTTGAAAAACTTTGAAAACACTGCAAAAAGTTGAAAAATGTTGGAAAAGTTTGAAAACACTGCAAAAAAATGAAAAAGGTTAAAAAAAGTTGAAAAGGTTGAAACATTTTTGAAAACACTGCAAAAAGTTGAAAAGGGTTGAAAAAAGTTGAAAAAGGTTGAAAACACTGCAACAAGTTGAAAAAGTTTGAAAATGGTTGAAAACACTGCAAAAACTTAAAACAGCTGAAAAAGGTAGAAGAAGCAGTAGAGTCAGTGTCAGAGTAACAGAGGATCAATAGAGCTCCAGTCTTAATGGAAAAATCCAGACTCATCAAGCAGCAGCAGCACAACAAGTGTGTCTGTTGCAATGGAGACCAGCTGCACAGCAGCCATGACAGTGAATCAGCACTTTTTAATGGAGTGCGCATGGTTGAAGAAATGGCATTTCTCTGGGACCAAGAGGTGAAATTGCAAAAGATTTTCACACAGTCAGATTCAGAAGCCTTTCATGAATTTAATGGTGCAGGAATCATGTCTGTAGGATCATCCATTCAGCCATACCAATTGTGCGAACACGAGTGAAGTTTTGGATTCAGGCGTCTCGAAAATGCATTGGAGCGGATGGGAGAAAATTTTGCACTCTCCTCAAACAAATGCCTCTGGAGAGAGAACCGTTTGAGATAGAGACAAAGTGACTCAATTGTACGGGTCACAAGAGAAATTCCTACGTTTTGAGGGGTTATTGTGCAGATTGAGCCAGAAATGTGGCCGTACGGACGAGAAAATAATTTTTTTTTTGGTTAAAATTCAGAGCCTCCCGCACTCTAAATTCGAATCTCCCACTCTAGCTTTTCCAATACACACCCATTGTAAACTCCAAAAACGGCTGAAATTCTCTCCGTACTTGAAGGCTCGCAGTTTAAATTTGGTAAAAGATCTTGCAATGATATTACATACCTGAATAGAGGACAAAAATGCCTACGTTTTAAAAGTAAAATGACATGTCAATGTGAAAGTATGACAAAGTTTTAAGGGTTCAAAGTTGAAGGAGTTGAGAGGTCAGATGAAGGGGTTTTCCATCCACTTCAATGTTAAAAATAATTTTAAAAAGTTGAAATATTTCAAAAAGTTTAAAAAGGTTTAAAAAGTTTAAAAAGGTTTAAGAAAGGGTTTAAAAAGTTGAATATTTTAAAAGTTGAATGGTTAAAATCGGTTAAGATTTGAAGGAGTTGAAGGGTTTCAAATTTTGAAAAAATCTCCATCCGTTAACATGGGGCAAAAAGTTGCACAAAAGTTGAAATATTTCAAAAAGTTTAAAAGGTTTTAAAAAGCTAGAACATAGCAGGAATGTCCTTAAAAAGCTGAACATTTTGATATATGAATGGTTCAAATCGGACAAAAACTGTAAGAGGAGTTAAGCGTCAAAAAACGGCGGAAGAATACAGAAGAATAATAATAAAGAAACAGGAAAACAAAGGTGTGAATGCCTTCAGCATTCACACAATAAATAAAAATTAGGAATCCCACGCAGCTGCGTCATCTCAGGTGCATTGCATACAGCACGGACCCGTGGGAATGTTCCACCCACATATTAAAGAATTTTAAGCTGAAAAATCTGTCAGACACAACCTCCAATAAGAAGACGTGCTGAGCCAGCGTCATATTTTCCCCACTGTTTATTTGTTTTTAGCTCACAAAGAGCAAACAATTATCAATCATCTTTCACCAGCAGCTTCCCACTCTCATCTGTTCTGTGAGAATTGAGGCGCTGCAGCATTTTAATAAGTTTGTTGCCTTCTCGACGCATTGTCTGAAATCAATGGTACACAGCTCGTCCTCTATATCAGTGCAAGGTTAGATTCTTCAAATACACTATGTGGTCAATGTTGAAATGTGAGGGGGTCAGAATACCGCCATATTTTCTCCAACTGCACAAAATCCTCATGGAGAAACAATTTGGTCATAACTTCATTATGAAACAGTTCATTTTTTTATTGTTTTTTTTTTTTTTTTTTTTGTAACTCCTGCATGTCTCAGACTGACTGTCACTCAGACGCTGAGCTTCCTCCAAACATGACCAGCATTTGCAGTCTGTTCTTTCTTGACTCTTTATGTTTGTGATCTACATTGTTGATTCTAGTCTAATTATAGGTACAAAGGATTTAAATTTCAAAAAGTTTGTTTTCTACGTCTCACCATTTACAGCTTTGATTCCAAAATAAAAAAAAATTTAAAATCAACAATATATTCCAGTAGATGGCCATGCATGCCAGTGAAATCATGTGTTCCTGAAATACTCCTTTTTTAGGTCAGATTAGAATATCAAGGCCAAGAATCACATTATTGCTAAATGAATCATCTTTCCTCCAAAGTCACAGTTTTTTCAGGAATTAAGCAATAATGAATCATGAACAAATATATTAATCTTGTTATTTTTGTTTTTTTGGTCAGTTTCTCGCTTGTCTTGAGTTCTTTGGCCTACTTCCATCCATAATGCAGCGCCAGAGCTGGATTAACCCTAAATATGACCAACCGCTTGTCTCCATGAATTCATATTTTGCCTGTCTGTGTGCACTCTTGTAAGCAAGCGTGTGGTCATGGGTAATGGAAGTGGGTGGGTCAGCTCTCTGCCTGCGGGTGTCACTCGCGACCATTACGTCCTCATCGTCCGCGCTCCCTTCGCTACGTGCCTTCAGTTGCCGCCATTGCTTTAAAGCAGCAAGCTGCTGTCCATCACGTGAAATCTGTACGACAGGCTGCTGCAAATTCAGGATTTTTTGCAAAGGATGTTTTCTTGCCTCATCTGCTTCAGCATCAGTGACAACAGCCATGGAGCTCCAGCCCTCCACAAGTGAGTGAGCTACAGCAAAGCTTGATTTAGACCCAAACGAAAGATGCGGCTACTTTGAGGATCATCAGTGCTTAAAAGATATTAATAGTATGGTTGTATCTACCAACGAAGAACTGTATTGGCAGAGAAACCATTTAAGTATTACAATTCGTGACATGTGCTTTTTGCCTGTTTTTGTATTTATTTATAATCCACTCTGTTGTTTTTGAAGGAACCATTCAAGCCAAAACATCTTTAGTTTACTAATGAGTTGGGATTGTTTCTTCTAAAGAGTTTTATGAAGCATGCCACAGTGTAGAACTTCTACATCAGCTTGAATATGGATCAGTGTGTATTTGAGTATTCACTCATTTACAATTACCATGCAGTGCATGAGTGATGCATTGATGTATTTTACATCTTGAGTAGCTTATCGAAATGCTCCAGATACATTTCAAAGTATCTATAAAACGGCAAAAACCTCACATAGGGCCTTATAGTGCTTATAGAGATTGATTTCATCCCTGAGTCTGGGGCTGCTCTGTCATCCAAACAGCCCCTAAATATGTATTTGAGGCTAATTCGGGACTTCAAAATGGCCTGCAGATGTGAATGTGAGGGAGTATATTTATGTGTCTCTGCTTGTTTGCACTGTGATGGACTGGTGACCTGCATCCTGCCCTCATCCACAATCAGCTGTGAGCTCCACTGCCCTGTGGCTATAAACTGCACCAAGCGGTAGAGAAGACTGATGGGCGATGGATAAAGGCTTCATACAGAAATGTTCAAAATTGAGGTTGTAAAGCACTCACAGCTGAGATTGTGATTTTGTTTTGATTTAATCCTCAAACCTGACATTTGTAGTGGCAGTTTAGCACAATTATTTCCTCTAAAAGTGCCTCCTTTGACCACCGTCTCTTTATTTTAATGATCATGTGTTGTTTTCCTCTTTTAAAACTAGTGTTTTCCCTATCATCCTCCCCCTTCTCTCCATCTCTCCATAGCCCTGACACACCGGTGCAGGCTTGTGAAACCAGCTCTGACGTCAGCGCTGACATTCACAGGCTGATTTCAGACCAGAGGGCTCTGGAGGAAAGCGGTGAAACCTTGGAGACCGGCTGTGTGCTCTTTTGCCCCGCTGACCCGGGGCCAGAGCAACATTTGCCGAGCACATTATCTCAGAGTGTCCAGAGGGAGCCGCTGCAGATGGATTGTACCACCCAAGGGTAAACATTAGTAATATGTGTGTCATACTGCTGCGAGATTATTGGAAAATTAAAATAATTTCTTCTTTATTTTTTTCAAAAAGTACATTTTGGAATTGTGCATCATTTAATACTTTTTTTTTTATCAACAGGACATACTTACAACTCAGTTCCACACCAAAAAAGAGAAACAACGAAGAAAGAGACTTGGAAAACGACAGAGAGACACCATTCTTGTCCATCACAGATTACTTTTCCACGGTGTGCACCATTGTACCACTGTGCCATTGATCTTAGCTGTTGTCTTCTTGGTTTTAACATTTTGTTTTATTTTGTCTGACTCATGTTTTCAATGCATTCAATCCACAAATTCCATAGCTTTATATGGATGGATGGACAGATGGATGGATGGAGGGATGGAGTGTTTTGAAGGTTGTATGACATGTGCTAAATGGTTTTTCAGGCTTCGACTGATCCAGTGCATACCTCAGACTGCTATAAAGCAAATGAAGAAAGCCAAATCCGAACACAGAGCGAGCGCACAAGAAGGTGAGAAGAAAGACACTTCTTTAGGACAATAGATGATCAACTGTTGTTCCACTGATGTTTCTTCTGCTTTTTATTTTTATTTTTAGCTCCTAGTTTATATTGTTTGTTGGATAGCATTCAAATGACATGACAATGAAGTATGTAAAAATTCAAAATCAACATAGTCAACAGTTTGAGGTTTTGGGATTAAAACAGTAAAAACTTAACAGCAGTAGTGATGTGAAAGGAAGCATATTTGTAGTATTGTACTTCATGAAGGTCAGCGTGAATTCCCTCTAATTTCCCGCTCTGGTTGTTTTTGTCTCCCTACGCTTGTGTTTTATTCCACTTAGCTCATTTCATCTCTGTGCCTCACAGTCAAGTGGAAAAGTAGGTTATGGGAGCAGTGTGCTGCTCACAGTCGCGCTTTTGATATGATTCCAGTCCAAATAACACTGACTTGCCACGGGGCCTCACGTGGAGCGGACCAACCCGCTAGATGAGACTGACCGGGCGCGGTAGCATGCAGACTTGTTGTTTGCACTCCGTCCACAGAGCAAGAGGACAAGTTATCTCTCTCATGCCTCATTAATGTCAGACATGAGTAAGGCCTAACCCTAATGACGGTGCCAGATGAGTCCTGGCCACAGAGCTACAGCACGATCTGGTGTGTGTGTGTGTGTGTGTGTGTGTGTGTGTGTGTGTGTGTGTGTGTGTGTGTGTGTGTGTGTGTGTGTGTGTGTGTGTGTGTGTGTGTAAGCAGATCTGTTTCAGGATTGATTATAACAGAGAAATCATGGCCTCATTACTGTGGTAATGCCACGTGTAGATTAAGAAAAAACTGCTTCATAAATATTTGATATGATTTAGATTAATTCTTTTCAAAGGATTGTACTGCATATTTTCAAATTATATCTGTGATTTTGTTTTCCAGTGCACCATGCTTCAGAGAGTACAGAGACAAGGCAAATGACAAAACCAAAGAGTCGGACTCGAAGGTAAACTGGCTCCCATTTAAATTCTGCTCCTTCATGGCCCTGCAGGTATTCTGTTATGACCCAGTCTGAGCATCGGTGAAGTGAATTTATTTTTAGTGCTCATTTAAAAATAACAAATGTTGACCAAAGTGCTCTAAAGACACCAAAGAGAAAAGTAAGCCTCGGGCCTGCAGGCCAACAAAACGTAATGCTCTAATGCACTTAGAGACCCAGCGTGGACAGAGAGAAAGAGAGCCTAAAAGTTTTGTGAGTTCATCTCAGATTTTTAGGTCAGGAAGAAAGTTTTACCTTGATCTTTCTGCCATTTTAAAAGAGAAACAGCAGCCAGACAGACTTTTCAACTGGAGTTTACCCGATGAAGCCAAAATGATGAAATATACGTAAAAGACGAGGATGTGATGATCTCTCCATATGTGTCATCATAAACTACATTTTCTGTGCCCACATTGCTGTGTGTCACAGTGTCTCACTGTAAATGAGATTGAATCAGTGGTTATGCCATCTATGTCTTCAGAGGAAAAAGAAGAGTAGAAGGAGGAGGGTGTCGTAGTTCTCCTGATTGCAGAGGCAGCGGCGACAGCTGTGACGTACGCTCTCCTTCCTCCCGGCTCTTTTTAGATACACAAATGAACGGCGCCTGCGGCGCCACAATGCCTGATACCGCCGGTGATTGTGCACACCTGCATGTGTATTTGGAGGTGTGAGTTTGCCCGCCTGTGGGTGTCTCGCTTCAGTAATAATAGCTCCACTCTGCACTCCCCCCCATCCTTCCACCTCCTCCTTGTGACGCACAAAGCTGTTTTTTTTTTTTTGTTTTTTTTATGAATGAACAGCCAAGGAGGGTGTGGGGAAAAAAAAGCCAAGCCTTGATCTGATTCTGATACTGATGATGATGATGATGATGATGATGATGGATTGTGCCAGAGCATCAAAACCACCCACATAGACACGCACGCACACGCACACATACGCACACGCACAGACACACACACACACACACACACACACACACACACACCCTCAGCTCAGCGAGGCACACAGCAGCGTGACTCCCCACAGCACCATCAAATCGGCTCCTTGCCTCAGTCTGACAACGTTGCCGTGGAAACGCCTCGCTATATACAGTACCTCTCTTTTCTCGTGCGCACGCACCCACACCACACGCAACCACACGAGCGGTATTCCCGCGCACCCTCCCCTTCTCCACGCATGATGAATAACCCATGTGGAGGCAGTTCAGAGACAGAAGAGTCGGAAACACCGGTCGAAGGAAAAGCCATGTGGATTTATGGATTCCCTCTGTAGTCACTCTCACTACTGTGAGACTCGAATGACGCTGGTATTGGGAGTGGAGCGTGCACCTTAAAGAGATCCCACACTGGATTGAGGTGAACATCGGGGGTCTGACTCACTGACCGGATGAAGGATTCCTGTGTAGGTCATTGCTTGCTGGCTGACCAGAGATGAGAGAGGAGCCACGACACAGGAAAGTCGGCTGCTAAGCATCCTGATCAGACTTGTGAGCTGCTTTTTGAATTTTGGATTTCTTAGAAAGACGACCCAACTGCTCATTTTAATCCTTCAACTCTCTGCCACGATGGACTTGAAATTCCCAAGGAGCATATAAAACACTGAAGATTCTTCAACGATTCAAGCTGCAGCACTTCTCGACAACTCACTTCGGCAACCCTGAGGCCATGTTCTGCTTCTGTTTCCAGAGCCCCTCCCTCAAGCTACAAGCCCTAGAAGCCGACTCGGGACCACCGCCAGCTCCAGCGGACCCCCAAGCTCAAGGTAGCCTCCCGGCTCTGCAACAGCCTCTGACTGCTGAAACACAGAGCCTGTGTTTGAGCCACAAGCTGCTCCTCCAGTCGCCGCCATCACCACCTGCTCAGGGTCAGCGCACAGCCGACTCCCCGCAGCCTGGTAAGATACTACTGGATACCGTGTCTCTGAACTCACAGTCATAAACATTGTTTGGGAACAGCGATGTAAAAGTCACAGTATTTCCCGAGCTGGGTGTGTCTTTTCTTGATGAGATGTGTAGCAGCTCGCCGAGGTATGAACCTGCGTTTCTCGCATCTCCTCACGGCTGCTGGTTTTAGTGTTGTCACGTCTATTTAAAGATATATCATTTATTATATATGTTTTTGTAAGTCTTAAAAAATGATGCTGTTATTAACAGAGATCTTGTTTTGGCTGAATATTAGCATTTTATATGAATAAACAAGTTGACTTTTACACCTTTTAAGCTTTTCCTCTCTTCCACTTCTCATTCATTCGTGAATTATGCCTTTATTAGTCCCACAAGGGCTAATTTACAACCCTATTATCCATTATTAAGCCTTTATATGGCACTTACTGAAGTATTTTGAGGCGTTTGCCATTTTCAATATTTAAATGTTGCTGAAGCTTATTTCTGGATCTGTTTTTCATTTTGATTTTTGATTTTTTTACTTTTTAAAGTTGATCCTACATGAAAAAAATAAAAATCTTACTATGTAATGAAAACTTGTGGGAAGTATAAAAGTGTTCAAATGATATTGTACGTCACATTTGAAAAAATGTTTTTAAAAGAAGCCCCAAATAGGATGAACATGTTCTGTCTTTGAAAATATTGTTGTCACAATATAATAACTAAACTGGATTTTTTATTCTTATTTTTTTTATCTGTAATGGTTGTAACTTAAGACAGCTATTAACATAACATGTTTATTTCTGCAAATATAATCTAACATTATCGTTAATTTTTGCTTTTTGTCTCTCTGTCTTTCAGTACAAATGTCGTCTCCACCTCTATCCGACTGCAGTCCTGTCCTCTCTGCGTACTGTGATGGATTGTCTGGAGAGGACACCCTGCCGAGCCCACCGGGGCCCAACGCCAGCCCGCTTCTCTCGCGTTTTATGACGGCTGACTGTCCCATTCCGTCTCCTCGCTGTCCCAGCCTCACCCACAGCCAGCGCTACAACCTGGACCCCGACGCAGCGCCGTCCCCGCCGTGCTCGCAGCACATCCGCATGTAAGGCCGCAGTTTCATCACTATTGAGGTGACTCATACATGGAATTGTCACGGATTTGATGTTTTTGTCACATTCGTAGGCAACAAATGGCGAGTAGTTTGAAGAAAGTGTTTGTTATCTGAGGAGGTGTTAGTGTGATGATGTTGCATCGACAGAGGAATGAATCATTTCAGGTGACAGGCCGGCGTATGTGTGAAACGCCAAGCTGACACGCACGCTTTCTGTCTCCAGGGCTCGCTTTGGTGTCCTTTCTGAGCCAGACGAAGGCTCTGTGTCCATCTCAATGCTCCACAGACACATCCACATGTTGAGGAAGAGGATCAGACGTTTCGAGGAGCGTTTTGAACAGGAGAAGCACTATAAGGTGACGAGAGCAAATCAGACTCAGACAAATTGCTCCCTCTACTGGAGGCAGAACTGCCCAAAGGCGACGCTTATTCCAGGTCATGGATACAGATAAAGCCCCCCTGCTCTGTTATTGACATCGGTTTCCTCTCTGCAGCCGGCCCATAATGACAAGACAGCGCATCCAGAAGTGGCCAGACTGATGAAGGAGCTCCTCAAGAGCCGCAAGCAGCTGAAAGGTCAGTTCTATAACCACGCACACACTCACACGGATCAATGACTGCAGCGGAAGGAAGAAAAATACATTCTTCTTCAATCAATGTTACTTTTCTCAGAGCTGTTGTGCGTCATTCTTTTTTTCTTTAAACGTACTTGCAGGAGATTTGTATGTGAAGGTGTACAATTGATAGGATAAAAACAAGCATCAGAGAGCATCACTACCACTGCTGCTTTTTAATGATACACAATTGAAGCACGAGATCAACCTGTTTGATTCTACTTTTAAAGTGAATTAAATCAATGTGAGGTTGAGCCTCCTTCACGGTGCTACAAGATAAATTCTGACGTATTGTTCAAAATGTATGGGTGGGGGGAAACTACAGTAAATTAAAACATAATTAAATATAAATAGAAAACTAAAATGTAAGTACCTGAAACTATGCTCAAATGCAATGCTGAAGAAAGTATTTCTGAAATGCTTTCGTCTATTTTCTAGAAATGAAACTGAGACAGTCAGAAGAATGGGGTCAGAAGCGTCTCAGCACCTCTGCTGGATCATGCAGGACCATTGTAGACCAGCGGGAGGCAGTCCTGACAGAAACCGAGCTGCAGCAGCTTAACAACAACAGCAACAGCAACGCCAAACCAAATGTGGAGGACACAGCCAACACTATAACTAACAGGATAAAGGAGCGGAGGAGAGAGCTGGGGCTGCCTGACAGCATCAAGGTTTGTTCTCAAGCACAAACACTGCAGTTATTGTTCATATTGGATGAAAACAAGCAAAACAACGGTGTCTAAAATCACTTTCTTATACCGACGAACTTTGCTTGTCTGTACAGGAGATGTCCCATTTCCAGATGAGCATGGAGAAAACCAACTTGCAGAAGTGTTTGCTTTACTTTGAGAGTTTGCATGGGCGGCCGGTGAGAGAAGCTTCCATCCCGTTTTGTTTTTCTGTCCTCTGAAAATGAGTTTCTATCAGTGTTGTCTTCTCATAGTTAAGTGAGCTCGTGTTTGTGTTTGTCTCTGTGCTCTCATTCAGAGCACGAGACAGGAGCGAACTTTGATGAAACCCTTCTACGATCGCTATCGTCTCCTCAAGCAGCTGCTTTCTTCAGCAACCACAGCTGTCATCACAACTATTGTGAGTACATGTTCATGGAAGAGTTGTTTAACAGAGTGGAGGATCACTCTGCCCTCCAGTGGCTGCATACAAGAGTTGCATCAGTAAAATAATTCCTGCTTTGATGGGCTTTGCTAAAACTGAAATGGAAAGGTTCGGAAATATCTCTACCCTCTTCTGTTTCAGGTTTGAATTTGATACGACAGCCTTGTGATTCCTCTGCTTATTGATGTGTCTGCACAGGAGGAAGAGGACGGCTCTGATGATGAACGCCCCAGACAGCAGCAGCAGCAGCCTCTTCGGTTAAAAATTCCTCCGTGTGTTTCCTCAGAGGAATCGCAAAGTCTGTCCAGCCTCGAAATGTCTGAAACGCCTCTGGTGTCTCCGCTAGAAGAGGTGAGGAGTCTTCAGCCTCAGATTATCACCATGGCAACGCTACACGAGGCTTCCAGGTACGGTTCGTGGTTTTCAGCATGAAGCTAAAAATAGTTCTTAGTGCATCTATTGTAAATGGCGTCAGACAGTTAAATTTAAAGGAACTGTTTGTGCAGATCAGAATTACTGGATCACCTCAGGACGGTTCGATCAGAGAAGCGGAGACTTCACCAGGCGCTGCGGGAGTTTGAGGCTCATTTCCAGACACAGACTGGCCGGTAACAGTGACCCACACAAAACCACACAAACACACAGCGCACAACCCAAAGCATCCGGCTTTACAATTTTATTTTCTCTTTTAATAAACTTGGAACATTTGGTTTTCAACAATGCCTTGTGAAAAACAAAGAAAAAACATCCACAAAAGAAATCCCATCGCAATGGTACGACAGTGTAATGCACACTCATGAAACGTTAATCCAGCACAGAGAGCTCAGGAAAGAGACGAAGAGATAAGACGTTTGCTCTGAACTGTACACATCCTTTGTTCTGTACATGTTAGTCCTCCAAAGTAAATACAGTTTCGTTTTTGTCTACAATACACACTGTACAAAGCTATCTGAGTAAGGCAACATAGGGACTATCAACCAGTTATTGAAGCTGCTGCAGGTTGTTCGGAAAACTACAACAAGAAAACAAAAGTCTTGCCTAAAGTTTGCATCTTTTTCTCCTCGTTGCATTAACAGGGCTTGTCAGAAGGAGGACCGGGGACCAATGGCGGAGGAGTACTGCCAGTACAAGAGCCTCAAAGCGAAGCTCCGTCTGCTCGAGGCCCTGCTCAGTAAACAACACGACTCAACCAAGACAAGTTGAGCTGCTCACAGTGGAACTTCCTTTCAACTTAACAGGACTTGATCCTATCTGGAAAAAAAAAGGGTCTTGTTTCATGCCATGCTCGTTAAAGTAGATGCACTTTACAAGAAGAGAGTGGATGGACGTCAATGACAGTCTGAGTGGAGAAGGCTGAATTACTGCATCCTAACCATTCATGACTCATCCTACTGAAAACTTGATGTAGCAAGTGTGTGTGTTATTTAGCACAAATTTATATCAGGGATGAATGCGCTTTAACACCCTGTTCGATTCATTTTAAGAATACTTCGTGTGTAATTATGGCACTTTTTTTTTTTTTTTTTTGCTCGCTTTTCCTTTCCAAAATACTGCTGTTTGGAAAACTATCTCCATATTTGATGTGAAAACTGCATCATATGTATATTTTTTTTAAAAAATGCTATCTTCGCAAAAAAAAAAAAAAAAAAAAAATGGTTAAGCTAAAATGCAATCAGTGAGACAATCCTGCAGTGTTTGTGCAAGTCTGTATTTTAGTCCTACATTGTGCTATGATATGCATCAAGGATTTCATAGTTGATCTAAATTGTGACCATTCGATTTACATGTTCGCCTGGGAATATAAGTAAATGTTTGGTGAACGCAGGCATGATAGTGCAACTTCTAACTGCTGTTGGATTTGTGTTCACCCTCCTTTTTGCCTGTGTGAAGTATAATCCCCCCTAAATGCCGTTGTTGACAATGTTCAGAGCTTTTGACATTGTGCACTTCTGGTTTATATAGTTTTTTATATAGCTATCTATATATATCTATATATATATATATGAATGTATCAATAAAAATAAATATTTTTTCACATTTATTCTGCTAAACACAGTTTAAGGTTCTTTCTTCCCACTGACTACAACAAAATGGGAGTGGATGTTGCAGAAAAGGTTGCTATGGTAGAGGTACTGACACCTTTCAGACTCATGCTGCACAGACCTGCATCATGCTTTTTTTTTTTTTTCTTTTTAAAGGTCAACAAGTTAACAAGTAGTTCACACCCGGTCATCAGAGACGTGGTGAATACACACTGTAGTGACTGTTGCATTAGTACTGTTAGGATTTCTTCACAGCGGTTTGACTTTTTTTTTTTTTTTTTGTAACACCTTTGGTATAAAGAAAGATGGTGATCGATGCTGCAGCCCTAGAAAGTTGTCGTACCAGTCCATGCCGCTCATAGGAGGTAAAAAAAAAAATGAAGTCCGACTTTGCTGAAAACGAAACAATCGAAAAGGACAGTTCAATGTAATCAGTAACAACAATTCTTGTCCACACACACAGTGGATTCTCAGTTAACAGCATATTAATAAGAAGAAGGCAAAGGCCAGTAATTAAATATGGGACAAGTGTTTAAAGTAAAAGGAAACTGAGGAGAAGCAGCCCGTGTTTGTTAGTACAGTTAAAGGGTTTGATCAGTTCCAATGTGACCTGCCGGATGTGAAGATGGATGAATCACTTTAGTTCCTGGGTTTTCATTTTTCATTTTTTTTTTAAATTGATGTCTTTAGGATGCTTTTCTTTTCTTTTTTTCTTTCTCAACATAAAGATAACATTTTCCGATTAGGAGACAAAATGCTGCAGGTGTCAAGAAGTGTGTTCCAACCCTTTTTTTTTTTTTTCCTTCGCTCTTTGGGAACGTTGGTCTCTTCAGAGTACAGAGCCGTGTCGGAGATATGTTGGTGCGCATGTCTGAGAGCTTACTGGATCTGCTGCTTCATGCATGTGTTGGTCTGCTTCATCAGTTCTTCCTTGGTTGTGTGCAGAGGTCAGTCACCTCCAGTCCATTCTCCCTCCCTCTCTCTCCCTCTCTCTCTCTCTCTCTCTCTACATTCCGCCGTTCCTTAGCGGCCCACGCTGATGTTGCAGGTCTTGCAGCTGGGGTCTTTCTTAGCATTTACCGTGGACAGACTCATCAGCTGGTGCCCGCTGATCTCGGCCACCGTGCCCGACGCCAGGTCGACGGGCTCCGTGTAGATCACCTCCAGGATGACGTCCTGGGCGTGGTGGAACACCAGGCCGCCGCCCTCTCCGTCCTGCTTGCAGGTGAGGAAGCGGTTGTCGGTGATGTCGAGCGCCGGCAGCCTCTGCTTGCAGAACTCGTCTCCCCTGGAGCCCTTGGGCGCCAGGACCAGAATCACGTAGTGGTAGGCCGTGTACATGCAGTAGAAGTCTCCAAAGTACAGGTTGGTGTCGGGGTTGAAGAGCGAGTCGGCCTGGACCTCGAAGCGGTGGCGGCCGTACGGGGAGTCCTGCGGCGGCTTGCCCGTGTTGAACTCTGTGTTGCAGCTGAAGAAGATGCCCTCCAGCTTGCCGCTGATGGGCGAGCCGTGGCTGCCGCTGTTGTCCTTCACTGACGGCAGCATCCGATTCCCTTGCGCCTCCCTGCAGTTTGGTGACAAAGAAAAGAATGAAGAAAATGAAATGGAACATTTTTTTTTTTCAGATGTTCCTAAAGTTCTCCCTTGCTGTATTCATGAGGAATAAGGAAGTGCTTCACCTTGTCAGGCTGAGTTTGACAACGCCACATTATATGACCGCATTATTAGTGAGAGTAGAGGTTATTTTAACACAATGAGACACAGAAATGAACATCAGACGACTGCACTGTTTGTTCGAGGAGATCAAAGCCATCCAGAGAGGAGTGAGTTTGTGAACTGGCAGTTCAAAAAAACGCAATCTGGAAGAAATCCTGAGAAATTTCAGGATGTACGTCATAGATTGCACGAGAAACGCATTAAATGTGATCCTTTTCATGTTGCATTCGTATATTGTTGCACTGAAAAGGCAGGTTGCAGGTTAGTATGCTGTTTTTTTTACTGTTCAAGTCCAGTTCATATCAACCTTGTCTGAAGCAATGGAAGTTATTTTTGAGTTTGACAGTGTGCAACAGAGGAAAGAAAGAAAGAAAGAAAAAAAAGAACCTGACTGAATATGTAAGATGCATCAGTTTGAATCTCATAACTTGCATACAGAGTGAATTCACAATGGAAGACATATCTAGTTTCACTGCTGCCACAGTGGCACACTAACCATATTATCTTCATCCAGTTTGTCTTGAAATCTCATGAGAGTGAAAAACCAAATAATTCCCCAAAAACAAAAGCCCGCCTTCAGATTAACAGATGAACATTAAAATCGATGGATGGTTATGTGGCAGCCGCATCCCGGCTCCAAACAGCCAATTATGAACTCTAATTAAGCGGCTCCCACTCCAGAGGTTGCCATTATATCGTTAATTAAGGCTTTGTTGTGGGCATTGTGGAGTCAATGAAGCTGAGGCTTCATGAAAGGCTTGGGTGCAGTACCGCGTCTCTCCACACGGTGGCGCAGTGGAACAGAAGCTCTTTCAGGACTGTGGGAGCAGCTGCACAACTCGGCAAAAGGCAGAAGACTATCCGGATGACATCATGCTGTACGGCGCCAACAAAGGAGAGCTCACAAGCTGTGGCTTCAGTGGCCAAACTCTCTTTTGTCGTGCATCTTCTCATATGACCGGGATAGAGAGGAGATTAAATAAATAGGGGAAAAAAAATCCCACCATCAGAAGCCAAAAAGAAAACTATATATACTGTGAAAATGCTTCAGTTGGCTGCTATAGAGATATTTCCCTCTCCTCAAACTGTCACTCTCTCCATGTTTTTTTCATACTGTTTGCCCACATCTCCGAACAACTGTCATCTTTTGTCTGCCAGAGCAGCGCCCGGCTCCGCTGGCTTTCAAAGCATCCACATGGCAGCACAGGGGGGGGGGGGGGGGGGGGGGGGGGGGGGGGAGGAAAAAATGACTTTATTTTCTGTTGCCGTTACGTGTACAGAGGAGGCTGTATGGGAAGAAGTGCCCGCCTGCCTGCCACGGTAGTTTGACGTACTCGTGTGGATTTATGGAAATAATCAGCACGCTTTGTGCAGCTGCACACTCCAAAGGCCTGAAGCCTGGCAACAAAGACAATCAGCAGGAAATGGCAGGAAACACATTAAGCTGAAATGACCATCGTGTTTGCCAGACTGAAAGGACAAGGCAGTGCAATGTTCACCTGCGGCGGAAGTCAATACATTGTGGAATTAAGCGTTATTTTGGGGATTGTTAGGAATAACCACTGAATATTTCAGGAAATAAAATGCTTTGATGCAAAAATTTAAATTTAAATTCGTACCATTTTGGTCACAGGAAGAAAAAAATGTCTCTTTTATAACTAATCATCTAATTTTGAATAGATGTCAAATTAATATCTCATGACACTGAAGTGATAAAACCTGTTATTGGGTAGAAATGTGACATTTAAAGAATATGGGTGGCATTTCTGTAATTGGTAAACATCAACCAAAATGTTATAGCAGCTATGAGAACATGAACAGATTTTTTTTTTTCAGGATAGGATACCAGTGCCTACCTTGCATGGTCAAAGTATTCTTTATTCTGGTTTCTGTAGAAGACGGAGAAACGCAGCATCCGGCCAGCGATGACCTCTGCCTTCTCCAGCAACTGGTTTAGATGCACCGTGGAATAATCTGGGAGCAAACACAAAAACTCAGCGGAGTAAGAAGCTGCCACACAGAAGATGAAAAAGTAATGCACAAATGTAGTTCATAAATATTAATTACTTCAATTATGCAACGCCGGAGGGAGTATGCACTCTCGGAATACAATGTAATGTGTTTTGATTCTTCCCTCCTGGATTTTTCCAGCTTTAATATGTTGACATGACTCAGCAGCACTGAGGTTTTAATGTATTCCGATGTCACCAAATCGGCCAAATGGGTGTGGAGTGTATCCAAACATGGTTTTCTGACAAAAATAAACCCACTTTCTCAAGTAAAACACATCAACAACATTTGAAAAAATCTGAACAGACTTGATATCCGTGCTGTAAATATTCAATTCTAAGAAGCTGGTTGATTTTTATCCAGCCAGTTGCGAACATAAAGGGCCGTCGATGAGAAGCAGAGAAATACGTTTGACACCATCAAACCATGTGGCGTTTGAAGACGGGGCTTTTAGAGGCATGAAAGGTGAGCGTCTTCGGCCCGCCTGGGACGTGAAGGAGGAGCAGCAGCATTAAGCATTCTCCTTCATCCTCCATCCACGACTCTCCCAGCTCCTATCAAAACTCGTTTCTCTTCATCTGATTCACTACCGCCCCACCCCTCCGGACGCCTTTGCTTTTTTTCTTTTTTTTCTTTTTGAGACTTATTCTCGCAGCACTGATGGTTTTCTGTTCGGTCCAGAAAAGACTGTGATATTTCAACTCCTGGATGGATTGCCCTGATTTCTGTAGAGAACGTCACGGACAAGTTGAAGCAACTTAGTTTTGCACATTTCGTCAAAGATTAAAACTGAAACAGGACTGAGAACAAAGATTGAAAAAAAAAAAAAAAGATAAAACAAAAGGATAAAGGCAGCAGCAAACAGAAAACCCTTCAAGCTTCTGTTAGAAGATCTCTGAGTCAGAGACGTCCTGAAGATTTCCAGGCATTTGTTCCAAATATTTGGTGCAAAAAAACTAAAAGCAGCTTCTGAATGTGTGATTCTGTCTAAAAACAGATTTAATCAGACGGCCTGACGGTTCTGGGTGGATCATAACACAGCAGAAGTACAGAACTCTATGCGGGTTTTAAACCATTCAGAGCTTTGTAGATGAGTCAAAAAGCAGTGCGAAGAGCTGAGAACCGGACTGATCTGGTCCATTTCCATAATTCTTGCAGCAGCATTCTGAATTAACCTGCAGGTGATTAATAGATTTTGAGGAAGGACAGTGTCATAATAGTCCAATCTACTGAAGATAAATGCATGAGATCAGTCAATCCTGGTGAGACATCCTCCCTTTATGTTTTATTATATTGTTCAAGTGATGATAACATGTCTTTGTTATGGTCTTTATTTGTTTTTCTTCTGTTTAACATCACAGACTGAAGAGCTTAAAGAGCAGTGAGCCGAGGATGGAGCCTTGGGGAACACCAGAAGTAATTTTAGAGGGTATAGTGTCATGGCAGAGTTCACCCAGTTACCCTGTCAAATTCAGCAGAAGGCTCAAGTAAAACTAGGACCAAAAGTTTGCCATTGTTGATGTTCAGATATATGTACTCGAAAACCTATTGGTAACTGTATGTAAGAGATATATTAAAATCCTTCTTGACCCATGAAGTTTGGAAAAAAACCATTTTGATAAATCCATTAAGGAGCTAAACAAAATCCAATGGAAAATTTCAGAACAAACATGTTGTTGTTGCTTATACTCAAAAACTATTTGTCTGATAACTGACGTAACCCATCATCACTGTTGAACACTTCCAAACATGTGCCAGTTGGCTGTCAGGGCTCTTATTTTTAGATATTTTCACTGAACTGAAGGATTTCCTTCAACTCTAAAATTCACAAATCACATACGAAGCAAACTGTGGGATTGATTATCATTATTAACCCACTTTGCAGAGCTAGCCTTTTGAATGCCCGAACACCTGGCATGCTAATCAAGGTCATAGCCATGTGGTTAAGAGATTATCAATGACATACATGTAGCTGACAGATGGAGGGACGGGGACTTGGGTGGAAGGACATCAGATAAGAGAGCAATGAGAGAATAGAGGGTGAAATTAATATTGATATACTTTAAGCACAAACCGTTTAGCATTTCAGTGAAATATGAAGATAATAAATGCAACGATGCGCCGCAGACAAAATAAAATGTGAGTGAATAAAACATTTTTCAGGTGCATCATAGTTTGAGATTTACTCTAGAATCTGTTTTCAATGCATTCGCAATATATTTGCATCAGGCCAGATTTTCTATATCTTCACTGTTTTGATTTTTTGATGAACAATTGCCATTCGTAGGCCTCAATCATGTCTGTGAAGTGGAACACGTGGACTGGTTCATAAAAATGAAGGATTTTCTTCACATTTCACAATTTTCCAGATATGTAAAACATTACTGCTGCGGGCATAGTCAGAGAGTTTTTATCAGGAAGGATTTTAAACAGTGAAATATGACCGTATTGCAAATGTCACCAAGACAGACAGCGGGGTAGATATATGGAGCTGTAGCAGCATGGAGTTGAGTCAGGGACAGCGGTTACAGCCACTAGGCTGCAGGGATAAGCCTCCACACCCTCGCTAATAAATTACACCCTCCGGTCTTCCACACCATCATCGCCGTCCCCTGCTCCCCTCCCCCTCCGTAAGCCTCCAGCCAGTGGTGCTGAACTCTGTGACCTCTGCATCTGAAGATATACAGCACAGCTCCTCTCGTTCCTTTAATCCGCCCCTTTCCTCATCACCCCTCCTCCCGCCACGCATCCATCTTCCCCTGCGCTCAGCACATTAGCCTTTTTGTAACATTCTCTATCCTCCACTCTATCCTGTTCTTTTCCATCACTGTCCTCTGTAATTCACGTGGTCCCTGCCAAACTCCGAGGTTGCAAAGATGTCGTATATCCCAAAAAATGCCCCCCGCCCTGAGTCGTGTGTTACTCACCGGCGGTGCAGAACTCGATGATCTCGCTCCACTCAGAGACGGCGTAGTCGCCGTCGGTCTGTTTGGACGCGGTCTGGACGGCCACGGTGTACTCTGTACGCGGACTGAGGAACCAGTGGCCCCGGACCGTCATGGGCAGCGGCACTGCTTTGGCTACGAGCTTAGTGGGAACATCCTGGAGGGAGGGAAGGAGTGAAGAGGGAGCGGTTAGGTGGAGATAACTTGTATGTCCTTGTATGGCTTTTCTCTCCACTGTGTGACGCGTGTCCCTCGCTGCAGGTGATACTTGTGGATCACAGCCGTACGGTTCAATCCCACCACCATCCATAGCATCAACAGGCCTCAGCAGCTCATTGATTGGACCGAGAGCCACTGCCTAGCAACAGAGTCAGCCCATTAATCCACCAACGGTGCTGCTGCACCGAAATCAAAAGCCGAGTATGGGGCTTGTTTGCGATAACAATGCAGGAAAACAGATAAAAATTCAGCTACACAGCACCCAGGAAGTGAAAACAGGAGGAAAAATAAGGAAGCAGATGAAACAAAGCCATAAGATTACTGAAACAGATCACTGACTGTTTGCTGGAGGAGCTGCTGTCCTGCTGGTCACGTTACTGAGAGGAGGATTAGGAAGTTCAAAGCAGCAGCTTTAAGGAATCCTTTGAAAGAAATTACCTGAAAATTAGTTTTTTTTTTATTTTGCATCAAGCATAAAAAAGAAAGTTGTGCTGAGGTGAGACGCAGCATCTCAGCTGCAAAACAGTCGTTTTAGGCTTCAGCGAGCAAGATTTTACTGTTTACTGCATCATAACCGCTGATATGACAACAGTTATGGTCATGAAGGGGAAATCTCATTCCCTGGCACCGAGGGAGACTCAGCAACCACCATAGAGCATTTCAGGGGAAAAAAACAGCAAGGAAAAGATTGAAAATGTATATAAAGACAATACAGCATCAAACGAACACCAAGTTAAGCAGGTCCTCTTTTAAACAGACATCTGGCAGTCTGAAAAAGTGTTACATTTGTCGAATAAATTAACCTCAAAGGTACGTAAACTTTAAGTTTAGAAACCTTTAAATGCTTGAACACACTGACACACTTAAATTATGATATGAAAGGAAGTTGACAGCATCGAAACATGATTTAAGTACTCTTAAATATTTATTTAAGCTGGCGCACTTTGTAGTTTGCCGTTTCCCTAATAGAAAATTCAAAGCGCTCAGCTGCGACTAAAGCGAGAGGCAGGAGGTGAGTCATCTCCCCGTGGTGCTCCTCTCACACACATCCGTCTGACTGCTGGACTCGGGCTTTACCTTGTGTTTGAACTTGTTTGAGTTTTTGTTCTCCTTCTTGTTCAGGTCAATGAAGTAGTGCGTGATGCGCTCCTTGCTGCGCGCCTCCATGTCCCAGCAGATCTTGAAGGAGTCGCAGGTGATGTTGCTGATCTTGATGTTCTGAGGAACGGGAAGTTCTTCCATCTCTGAGATGCTGCCGTCCTGGGATTTACTTCCTGTTATGATGAAAAAAAACAAACAAAAAAGGCTCAGTTGGGATAAAATACAACCTAAAATCAAATCAAGATTTAATCAAACTTTAAATCAACCAGAACACCATCCAAACACACTCACAACACACACAGCTGCCGACATTTCCTTCTGATTACCATACATATATATGTTACCATGGAGACACATCAGCCCCTCAACACCATTATAACGATCTGATTTTCTGAACATATGCAGCACTGAAATAGCAAATATTAAATATTTAAATCAATTTCATCTCTCATCAGCACAGATCTGCTCATTTGGGTATTTCTATTAAATGTCACAGCAGCCATCTTTTATTTAAATGGTTGGACATCTTTTCATTACACGATCCCTTACCTTTTACGGCAAATGAAAGAAAAACATACATAAACATTGCATTTTCACAAAGGGCATATGAATAAATCTCACTGCACTATTAATTTCTTACACTGCTGCCTCCTGCGAGTAAATCATGTAGGCCAAGACTTACAGCCCAAAGTGCAGACTGAGGCCAGTGAAGATGTCAAAACACAGCTGAATGAGAGCTTTGTGGCACTAGGGTGAATAAAGACTTTGCGTCACATTACGAGACGCCCACTTGGCATGGCAACAATGTGTTTTCTGTGCGTGCTGCGGGGTCTAAACAAGAGTGAGTAAAATTCACAAATGCACTATGGGGGTGGCGGTGGGGGTAAAATGCTCAGGGTGTGAACAATAGCAGAGGCAGTGAAGCGTGAAAAATCCATCTCAGTTCATCAACAGACAGGAGGCCAGATAGCAGAGTAATTCCATAATTGGGTGCGCGGGCTCTCCTGTCTAACCTACAGACTCCACTTCAACAAGGGTACATCTGAAGTGTGATTCATTTAAGAAAAAAAATCAAACAAAAACTGAAAAGAACAGAAGGTTAATTCTACCCTCACTGTGTGCTTTGCCTCTGAGCTGTAAAACTAAAGGCAGCCGACTCTTACACTCCTATTTTGTCTTGGTTTTGCTTTATGATCATCTTAAAATTACTTCATACAAGACAAATGTCTGCTCTTAAAAAGCAGACAGGCGCAGACCCCCCGCTTGCCTCCCGCTTAATCACTAGCTCCTAATCAGCCGAGCAACAAAAACAGTAATCTTGAACTTGGAAAGAAAGACCGCATATTGCTAAATGCTCGTAATAACTGTTTCATGGAGCCAGGAGCTTCAAATTGTGAAATAACCTTTACAACTCTCAGTAGAGCTTAAGCCTCCCCAACTTTCAAGCTGCAAGTCTGGTCTCTCGAGGTAGAAAACCAGACCTCAAACAGTTTTTCACATAAGACATGAATGTTCATGGCTGTTTGGATCTACATTCTAGGAAAACAGTTATTTATTATTAAGAATCAACATATGTCAATTTATGAGTTGACTGCAGTGGTTTTTCAGTCAGTATTTAAAGTGTATTTAAATTGAGTGCCCTATCTGAGCATACTCCACGGGGTTTAAACTGGATTATATGGCCACTGGGGGGTCCTAAGTATGAAAAAAGTAAACATGTCAGCAGCTAAATCCCTCATCCTGATTGCACAACGCTCGGCTCTCAGAGCCGCGCTACAATGCCTTGATTTATGGCGACTTCTCATCCTGCGGCAGGTCCGCAATTAAAGCCCATCTCATTATACTTAAAGCACACTGAGCTGATCAGTTTGGCTCAGACTAAGAGGGTCAACATGAGCCATGACAGAGCAGATCTCTGACTGGAAAATGCTCCGGCGAGTCAGCACAGAGAACACGGTGCTGCAAAATCACCTGAGACTTCATGCTGCTGACCTTCAACAGAAAAAAGAAAAAAAAAAACAAGAAAAATGGACAAGGTCTGTTGTCATCCGCTGACATCCACTTCAAAGGAAGAGACCCAAAGGGAGGAAAACACGCTGAGAGATTTCTTGAAAGTGTCCAAAATTTGTAGGTGAGTCTTCCAATAAAAACTGTTTTGGCATCACTCGCTCCATCCTGAGTTCTCTCCACCTCCAGATACCTGCAGCGCAAAAACTGTAAACATCAAGCAAACGCCGAAGAGGAAAAACCTGTTAACTCGCTTTCTGCTTTGAGCTCTTTGTCCTCTTGTCTTCAAAACCTGAATGTCAACACAAATGTTTCCCTTTACAAAACTCGACCCTCACACAGATCTGTGCCCGTCAGCTCCTCCGTGAAGCCGCGGTGCTGATTGAGCTGCTGTTTACACTAATTCTCCTCCAATTAACCTGAGAACGGAGCCATTACCGACACAGTGCAGCTTTCCAAGTACAGTCTGGTAATGCAGACATAACACTATTACTGCAGCTCAACACTCACATCTGAAACGATCACAGTTTTCTACTGGAAATGTCAATAGTTGATGACTGTTTTTTTTTTTTTATTCCCACAACTTTTCCATCTGAGACAGAAGGTCGTTTTATAAATGAGGACATGATGGTGAATTACAGTACTTGATTTTGGTTTTCAAGTGAAATTATTTCCATGACTCTTCAACCAAAAACACAAATCATGTCAGATTTCATCATTATTACATTTCTTCTAGCTCTTGTTGCCATTTTTCTTTCATGTCAGATGTCTTTTAAATAGAGGAGAAAAACTGTTGAACTGAGATCCCGACACTCTTAACCCACAGCTGATCTATTAAACACAGCTCTGAAATATCTGGAAATTCTTTATCAAAATGTACGAATAACAGTCATAGCAGTCATCCTTGAGTTTTTTTTTTTTTTACACGGGCTTTGTGAGATCAAGTGTTAAGCTCTCTGCCGACTCCTCTGGGACTGAGAGCGCACAGGATGAAAGATGGAGGAGGAAAAGCTAGGCGGGCTGAAGGTCAGCCGCTAAGGGGACAAACTAAAACCTTTGAGTCTCTCTTGGAGGGCCAAGCCTTCATTCTGACTTAGATTTATGTGCTATCATTGTACTCTACCTCTTACTTCTCATGGCTGCTTTACAATTGTGCCGAACGTCAGTTTTGCCGAGTCAGAATTTTACCACGAAACACTGTTATATAACCACCTTCTCCAACTCGGCCTTATTATTTATTGGACTGAAGACGCTGAGTAGGGTGAGAGGGCGGAGGACTGTTTGTCTCAGAAAGAGAGTCAGCGTTTGAGCACAGATGCACCGCACACCTGCAGAGGGAGATCAAATACAGTACGCACAAATAAACCTCTACATGCTTGATCAGCATGCAGAAATGTAGGAAACAGAAGCGTCACCCCTGTAGATAAAGCATTAATCTCTAAATGTTGGAAATCCCAGCCTGTTAAATTTACTAAACCCTCTCAAACGGTCATTATTGGGTATTGCCCTTTCGCTCAGAGTGCAGTAAAATGCCACAGTCTTGAATACCAATAGATGCAGAGGGATCAATAGAAATCTTGTTAACATGCATACCCAGGACTGACCTAATGGCTTTCTATGGTAACATTTGTTCCAGTCACACTTGCTTTTATCCTGAGTATTACTCTGTAATGCTCTCGGAAAGATATTTGATTCCCTTTCGAGCCATCTAAACAATGTAAATATACTCCCTCGACGGTCCCAGACTGTGCGACTACAGAGCTCAACTTGAAGGATTCGGCGTCTCAAAATTGAAACGAGTGACCTTTCATTGAAGGATAAAGCTGAAAAATTAGTTTTTCATTACTTCTTAACCGGCCTGACATGTCGAAAAACAGCAAGGGAGATTGGAGTAACACAGATCTTTCCTGACTGAGCAAGTAGGCACTCAGCACAGACAGACAGCCTCCTACATTTTAAGTTAGCTCTGATTCTGAACTCCACACATGAGCGGCACAATAGACGCTCACTGGGAGCGGATGCTCGCAGGCCTTTGAAAATCACGCCTTTGTTTCTCTCAATGCACAGGCTAGACTGAGACAGAAACCATGCCGGGACTGAGAGGAGCTGCCAAGAGAAAAAACGTCTTTTTCTCAGAGTGAGATAAACAATGCCCCGTTCATCGGGGTTCGTCAGTCTGCGTTCCACCTTTTACCCATCAGCGAGTGCCTGAGCAGCAGACAAAGGCTTTGTGTGGACACTTCTATAATAGTCTTCAGAGAAAGAGAAAGACTTTTAAAGTTCAACATTGACAAGTTAATTGAATCCTTAAGTCGTTTTGACAGGAATAAGGTATTTTCTAAATCTCTTACCCAAGAGTCTAAAACCATAAATCATCCACAGTTGTGATTTTTGCAGCTCAGGCTGTGAGTTCTTGTATAGAAGGATCTTATTTGCGAGCAGCAATGTGCAAAAGGCATGCCAAAAATTCTATGAATGTTTAATTTGAGTTGTCAAGGATGAAAATGCAGTGTTTAAAAGCTCAAAGACTTACTTTTCCAAGTATTTAGGAGCTCAAGAATATGTTTACATCACCAATAAATGGCTAATTAACATGTTACCTGCAACTGTTGCCAGCACAGTCATGAGACACAACTGCTCATGCTGAAGACTGGCCAGAGTGAAATGCCAGCTTATTCAGATGATGCTGCGTGTCATAAGGCAGGCCTGCTGTTCTACCATGTTGGAACATTACTGGATAAGCTCTGCAACAAAAAAAAAAGAAAACACTAAGAAACTGTTCTGCCAGCAGCTCTGCACTGGGAAGCGGTGGTGGTTAGAGCTAAATGCCAACGTGGACAACCTGAATTCATGTAAGCAGGTGTTCACCAAAGTTTATGTGTTGAATTCAGCATGGCAGTGCTGGTTAATTGATAGTGAACAGTGAGGAATGGTAATGGTTCAATTTCGCAGATTTCTCCCTCATATCAACAAAAATGTGCCTGGAAGGCATAAATGATTCAATGAGTGAGCCGGAATGAAAAGTGAAAGGGGAAACTTAAAGGACACCATGATATGATTTCAAAAATATGCTATAGTTATCTGTGAAAGCCAATAAAACAGCTGGAAGGCTAATATTTTTGGACTGTGCATTCACAGAGCTAAATGCTGTCGGCTTCATTAATAAAAACCAATAATGTCTCAAACATTCATGACAAACAGATTACAGAAGGGGGAAAAAAGCCCCCCAGCTCAAACAATTGTTTCACACACCGCCGGCTTAATCTCACAAAACATTTCTTTGTGTTTCTCAGCTACATTTGTTTGCGCCAGACTTAAACAGTAAGTCAGTTTTAAGAACTGCAACACTTTGAGCAAGACGTAACTCAACACTGACAACTGCTGGCTTCGGTGAGACAACATTACTTTGATTTGGCGCCTTTACAGCTGCACAGTGTCCTACCAGTTCCTACTAGTTTGCATGTTCTCCCTATGCATTCGTGTGTTTTTCTGGGGATTTGGTTCCTTCCCACAGTCCAAAAATGTACATTTCAGGCTTATTGTTGATTTTTATGGTGACCAAAGATTCAACCTGTGAGTCTGAGTTGCATGAAGCAGTAAATAAGATCAGTGGACAGGGATCTTTAAGATTTCTTCATTTTAAACCCATGATGGCCACACACACACACACACACACACACACACACACACACACACACACACACACACGGACACACAGTTCCAGACTGAGGGCAGAGATATTTCAACAGCCACAGACACTTGGCTGTATAAATGGCTCCCATTTGTCAGGGCAACTTCATTATGTCAGCAGCAACAGTCCAAAGCTCCTGTGATACATGTGTGTATTTCATTATATGGCACAAATATGCTTTAGCTGTGATGATAAAATCAAAGTGGAACTCAGACTCAGCTTTGCAGAGATAGGAAGCAAAAATCAGCCAAGGTAACATTTCGAAAGCCGTCTGTGGCGATGAGAACATTTCAATTAACAGCAGTGATCATGCAGTTTTTCCTTAATGCTTCTTTCGAGTTAAGCTGAACCTTCCCCACCCCCCATGAACTAATGCAGATCCTGCCCCATCCCTAAACTGAACCATTAAGACCCCATCTCAAACAAGAAACGACTTGTATTCCGGTACATCTTTTGTGTATTGAAATACTCAAATGGTCTTCAATGTGTGTGTGTGTGAGGGAGTGTGTGTGAGAGGCAGAGCTCTTTCTCACAAACAGTAGGCCCACTGAAGCTGCATGCATCCATTTGCTGGGTCAGCATGGGGATATAAGCCTCTCATGCCCGCAATTAAATATTAATGGATTTGGGAGATAAATTTAGAAAGCCGTGAGAAACTGAAATGAACACAGTCTTTGAAAAGTTGTATCTATTGACAAGAAGAGATGCATCCAGGTTAAAACACAATATGCTGCCTTCAGTGTCGGGTGTGGCAGGTACAGAACGAGCGAGTCAGTGTGTCTGGAGGTCATTTCACAGGTCATGTGCAAAACTGCAGCATTTACAAAATCAGGAAATGAGCAAATCCGACCAGAAAACAGACGGACGATTACAGGTTACAAGCGTGGGCTTATAAAATGCTTCTTCTCATAAAGCTCAGGTTTTCCAGAGCAGCAGAGTTCTTGCATATATACTGTGGAATAATGACTTAGTCAATAGATGTTGGAACAGATGCTTCAAGCAAACACTCCTACAATTCTCGAATAATAACAATAACAACGACCTTTTTTCTGCAGAATTTACACAGAAGGTAGAATGTGTTGCTCCATAAACAGGGAGCATGTGGGTGTCTCAAGGACACAAAGATGATATTTACTCTGGTTGATCCACATGACAAACAGTGAAGTCGAGAACGGGCTGCAAAGAGCCAATCTATCTGCGCTCAGCTCACTTGCAGCACGGGAGGTGCAAACCCAACATAGGTGCAGCCAAGTGACATACTATTGAAATTAAAGCTTCACAGCAGGGCCACCAATATAACCAAGACAAAATAAAAGCATGCTCTATTGTGCGGAGCAGCAGAGTGTGACAGACGAGAGAGCAGCTCAGTGTGGTACAATGGCTGCACTGTGGTCAGACGCTGGGGATCCTTGAAAAAGCTTAATGAAGACACACCATTGACTCCCTGGGCACTCATAACCAGTCAGCTTACACACAGACAAATCCTATCTGGAAGGAAAAAAAAAAAAACAATTCCCCACTGAAAAGGCATGATCGTATTTCATTGTCATGAATCTGAATTAATCTGCAATCTTAATCAAAATGCATATCTGTGACAATGAGGCAGACTCAGATGTGGAGTCAGTGGTGTGTAATTGCACTGATGGGCGTGCACAGCTGCACCGCCTGTGCACACACACATGTGGGGGCAGCCATGTTTCAGCCTCTTATTCCCTCCTGATGATGACTTGCTTTTTTGCCCCCATCTCCACCATTAAGTTGGCATCAGGGTGAGAATAAAAACTGCTTGTACATATTTTTATAATAAAAAAGAAATCTTTCTCAGAGGAGCATTAACTCCTATGATGCATGTCATTTAAACTGATTAATCAGTGGTAATTATTCACAAAACTTTGGAGAGATAATCGCAGATAATCCGGCATGGAAGATGGATAAATCGTGTATGTAAATACAGTTAAGTTTTTTTCTTGAGGTGTGATAAGGGAAAAATCCTTCTTTGATAAAGGAAACAATACAACATGCAGGCAGGTTTTTTTTAGGAAAGAAAAAGGCAGGAAGCCTTAAATGTAGGCGGGGTGGCTGCCGGCCTCTGTCCATGTCTGTGGTGCTGAAGTAAAGACCCTCATCACTGGCTTCCTCAGCGTTGCAGTTCAGTTTGAACGCATTGATTCTCGAGCCAAGTCCCTTCCCCGATGGGAACCACTGTAAAGAAACACTCAGGTATTCCACACACGCACGAGCGCACCATCCCTCCTTCCATGCATCCATCCAATTCATGCAACCTGCCGCCGGCCCCTGCTCCTCTCTGAACGAACACACACACAATGAGGGTCCAGCATGCTGCTCAAGCCCCACGACAAACTGACCGCGCGCACAACCAGGCAGAACGCAGCGCCTTTTAATGCGCAGTGACAAATCCTTACCATCTCGCTCACACAACTGTATGGCGTCCAGGCTCAGGTCCTTGATCATCCCCTCGCAGGGACTCAATGGGCTTGTGATGCTGTGCGCCAAGCCTGGTACCTCCATGTCTGCAGGAGCGCCTGGACGGTGATGGTGATGGTGAGGATGGTGATGCTGCTACCGGTTTATAAAAAAAAAAACGCCGCTTTTGGCAACGTCGTCCGCGGGACTTGCTCGGCTGCGGTCGTCCGTCCACGGCGATGAGGGAAGGAAGAAGAGGAAGAGGGGGGATAAAAAAGAGAGAGCAGTGTCCGGTCCGCTCGCTCCGTCGCGCGCAGTCTCCCGGGTTGGTTGGTGCGGCGAGTGGCGCGTCAGCGGAATCGTCACGGGCTCCAGCAGCTCCAACCTCCAGTTGCAAAACGAGGCACAGCAGCTTCTCCTCCTGAGGGGGGGTGACGCGCTCGGACGCGTATATAAAAGCTCACAGAGCTCAGCCTCTGCGTTTTATTTCAATTCATCCAGCGCCTTAATGCGCGCGGCGCTCGCTGTGCCCTCGGAGCCACAAGTGTGCGCGCTCGGTGTGTCCTGTGTGTTCCGCCGCCGCGGGACGGTTCCAGCGCGAGGAGTTCAGCGGATTAGTGCAGAGACGCTCTGCGAATTCAATGGCTCCTTATGTAACCAGATTTACCCTCCTCCCTCCCCCTCCATCTATAAACCGTCCAGACGCTCCGTTTCTGGCGCTCACATCATGTCCTTATTCGGTGAGGACCGCAGGTGCAACCGGACCTCTCGGTAATGAGCCTGGGGGTGGCGAGGGCGACATAATGAAGGAAGGAACAGCTTCACCTCTTCCCTCGCAGCTAATGGGCGATCAGGCTTGCGTCGCAGACATATTAATGGCACATAATAAAACTGGAAAGCTTGTCAGTTCAGAGAGGAAGAGTCATGCTTCATGCTGGGCAGTGGCTGTGACTCTCTTCATGATCATTATCTCCATTAGACTTCTACACCCACCCCTTTTTTTTCTTTCTTTTATCAGTCACCCCCAGGAGCAGGAGTGCCCAGCCACAAGAGGTCAAGTGCAGTTGGGAGCCATGGCTAAACAAGGCTGCAGGCGCACTTAACTCCCGAGAGTCACTGCTGCTCATCATGGAGTCATTTTATTCTTACATTACTGTAAGCAGTCTCCTCTGGAGAGCATCAGAGTGAGGTGGTGTCACTTTCCATTTGTTTTTGTCTGTCTCAGTGTTCTACAAGGCGCCCCGAGGAGAGAGGGAGGCCACAGAGTGCTTATCTCTTCAGCGGACAGCGCGTCGTGCAGCTGCGCCTTTGGGACCCTGAGTCTGAGTCATGCTGTTCAAAACGACACAGGGGGAACTGCTGCATTATATATGGGCTGTAAACCTACAGGAGCCACTCTAACTTATCAGGACGAAGCAGCATAGAGTTTAAACAAGGAGTGACGGGAAAAAAAAAAAACACACCCCAAAATAGTCTCCAGTTAAACTACTTGGTGAGTATTTTCGTGCACTTTGCAGGATTAAAAATGAGGTTATGGCACACAGGGCGAATTAAACTCTTGGTAAGCTTTTAATCACTGTGGCATTCATATTCCGATGTATTAGATGCTCCATGGAAGGCTTGGGTATTTCATTACATGCTCAGATTTCAAAGAGAGCATTGCTGCATCTGGCTCAAATTTCCTGCCTATGAAATACAACTCATTAAAAAGTGAAGGTCAGCATGCAAGAGCAGTCGCTGCAAACACATCTGCAACCGAGGAGATGCTGATATGTCAATAGATGAAAGTGAAGATATTCTGTGAAGTATGCACCTCATGCTGTATGCAGGATTTTCATATTCACTCTATGTGCAGGGTTTATGAGCATACCCCCCCCCCCTGCTGTCTAAGATGGTTTGATTAAAGAGCATTACACTGATTACCACAGATTACCACAGCATCTGTTTAAAAGGCCGCACGGCCCCTATAATTTCATAAACCAGCTCATCAGAAGTCCAACGGGGGTGACCGAATATATAAACAAAAACAACTAGAGCACAGCTAACGGCCTTAAGCACCCCATTAAAAAAAGTGCACCAACATCATTTTCTCTTTCTCAGCCCTCCTCCTCCTTCCCCCACCCCCCCCCCCCCCCCCCCCCCCCCCCCCCCCCCCCCCCCATTTCCTCATTTGGCCTGCAGTGGTTATCTACAGGAGAGAAGGGAGGTGGAGGATGAGGCGGCTGACCGACTCCGAGCGATTCCTCCTCATCCCACCTCCATCCGTCCTCACCGCCATCCCTCGCTCCACCCACCCGTGTCCCCTCCAGCGAGAGTCGTCCTGCGTTAGCGTCAGTGTTTCCAGTGGAGCTGCAGGAGGACGAGGGAGAGCGACACTTCATCCACCACCCCCCCTCCCCTCCCCCACTATTCTACCCTCCCTGGTCCCCCATCCATCTTCACCCACAGTCCTCACATCTTTAGATTCACTTCCTCTAATTCAGTTTGTCGAGCTTAATCTCCCTCTTTTACTCTGCATTTCATTGAGCACACATTACTGTCAGTGCCTGTTTGTGTGTGTGTGTGTGTGTGTGTGCACATTACGAGCTGTAGGTTGCTCCGTATTGGCAGCACAACCTGATTTGCAAACTCTGCTGTGCTGAGGCCACATGGACCCACGGTGGCAGATGGAGAAATAGCAGGGAGAAAGGTGTTGGAAGAAAACAAGCCAAATAGGTGCAAAAAAAAAAAAAAAAAATCATACACAGTGTATAGAAAACACATTACTCCTATGTTATATTGACTCCTTGATGTAACGGCGTTAACCTTAATCTACTGCGCACCCACATAGCGCCCGCAGTCACCACACATCACCGTTCAGAGTAGAGGTCAGCTATGAGACAAGATATGGGGCACAGGCCGCAATCTTTTAAATTAGTAGAAAACAGGAAG
Organism: Salarias fasciatus; assembly: GCF_902148845.1. NCBI lineage: Eukaryota > Metazoa > Chordata > Actinopteri > Blenniiformes > Blenniidae > Salarias > Salarias fasciatus. Next base: position 21,666,090 of record NC_043757.1, read on the forward strand.
TCCCCAGGGCTCAGTGTGTGTGTGTGTCTTTTCAAACACATTTGTCTGGCATTTTAGGGCATTAAATGAAGCATGCCATTGATTTGCAATTTGAGGTCTGGCCTCAGCTTAGCTGCAGTGTGATTGATTATGAAGATATGTGTTTCTCTGGGCCTCCACTGAAATCTCATTTAATTAGAGCACACTTTAATTTCCTGCAGCTCTTTGTTTAGTAACATTTCTGAATAAGAACGCGGGGCTATTATGTAGCCCTCTTGTTGAGAGTTCCTTAATTAATTGGAGTGAATTTGGAACTTTTGGTTCTCATCCAGTTAAATCAGAAGTTAGAAAAAGTTTATTTTTCACATTTCACATGAGTTTCCAAGTGTATGTACTAAATATGAGATTAGTTTACGTGAAACAATTCATCTTCCTATTCAATAATCAACATGTTTCAGCTCAGAAACAACTTGTGGCTTTAAATGTTATAGATCCACATCACTACAATACATATTAAACATTAATGCTTGTTGACCAGCAGTCTCAGAATTATGTAAGAAAAATGCAGATTAAGTGGTCTTCAGTAATGGTGAGCACTCTCGCCTCACAGCATGAAGACCCCAGCTTCGACTCTCAGCTTTAGACCTGTCTTTGTGTAGTTTGCATGATCTGTGTAGCCCGACTTCCTCCTGACGGAAGTGTGAAGTCAACTGGTGCAGGTGTGAAACTGTGTTCCTGTAAATTGTCTGTCCCTCTTTGTTTGCCAGATTTTTCCAGGTATGAGACATGAAACGAAGTACAACACAGGTAGAACATGCAAACTCCACATCATCACATGGCCCTTTGATAAAGCTACAGTCTGCCTGTTTTGCTCTCCGTTTTCTGCCTTGAGTTGAGTATGTAAGCTGCAGTCTTCTGCGGCCCTAATCAAGATAAATTAGGTAGAGAAAACTGATGGATGAGATGTTTAGAAAAAGCAGCCGATCCCTCTTGTAAATCTGAGAGTTGTTGGCTGCAAACAGATAAACACGAGAAAATGTGTTGGAGATGCCGGTAGGTGTTTTTGTTTGCTTTCACGCGGAACAGCAGCTTCTCCCTCTTTCCAGTCTGTACTCAGGTTCTGTAATCAGCTTTTGGTGTTTCAGCCTCATATTTATCCCCCCATCTAACACTCTGCAACAAAAACAAATAAGCTAGTTTCTCAAATGTCAAACTATTCTTCTCAGCTTTGCCTTTATTTTGCAGGCACTTGTAGATTCACTTTTATTAACGGCTTCAGTAGACACAGTTTTTTTTTCTGTGCTGACTCGTTGTGCATTGCGATTTACTTGAAATTCATATAAGTTTTCTGTCTTAGTGGTTTCCAGGTTTTTGCGTATTTGGATAAAAAAAAGAAAGAAAAGAAACGGGTTCTTGAAGCCAGACTTATCAGCCGCTGTGAGCATATTGTCCCCTGGATGGGAGCCAGGTTTGGCGAGGTAGCAACTAAGTCGCAGCTCCTCTCATTTACACCTTTCCTGCAGAGGCAAGCTGCTCACGAGAACAATATGTGAAGCTGTGGACTCTGCTGGTCTCTGAGTGAGGAGGCTGCCAGGCGGGATGCTGAATAAATGCATGGCTGGTTTAGTGATAAAAGGCCCATCACTTGTCTTCTCTGCAATTTAGCTGTCTCTCTCTCTCTCCATCACTCACAAAAAGGAAGATGGAATTAAAATTAGTCATGCCGGCCCTGAGAGTGATTGCCAGCTGTGTCGGATATGTAATTGCAGGGGTGAGGCCAAGAGGCACTTTGACATTTGTGATTGAAAAGCTTCGTTCTCAAGACATATTAAATAAAATACAAGTTCGTTGTGTGTCTGTGGACTCCAAATAGATGCACTTTAAAGCAGGACTATACTGAAAATTTGAGATTTTATTGTGTACAGTGCTGATTTGCTTTGCATATGTGACACCATAATGAATGTTTTCCCAACATCCTTCCCACACGTTACCGTCGGGCTCCTGCATCTTAACACACCAGTATTTACACCCCACCCCGTCTTCTGGTGTTATATAAACACGAAGGCGGTTTTGTGTCCTTTACTTCTCAGAGCACCTGTTGAAATTAACGACAGCGGAGGAGAAAGTGGGTGAGTCACAAGCCGCAACATGACAGAGTTCAGAGGCAGCGCCTGTTTCTGTCAAAGGGTTGAGACGCTCTTTTCTGCCTTCTGAACATGAATCCGCCGCCATAATCAGGGTGTGGATGAGGTTCAGATAAAGTGGATCACACTCCTAGTATCAGGATCAATGCGGCTGCACAAGTGATTATTCAGCATCCAGTCGTATATTCATACCAGGCTTAAGTTACATTATCCTACATTTACACACATAAACGTATAATAAAGACAAAAGCTGCAGGTGATTATTAGAGGGGGGCAGAAACTGCCTTCTGCACCCTATAAAGGACCCATTTTGTGGAAGCAGATAATGCTCTTTTAATTTCCAAAGAGTTAATGTGTTGCTGAGCAACCATTCTCTCAGCTTCACCAGACAGGGGTCATTTTAAGAGGCAATACTGCCCCCCTGAGGTATTTATGGGTACTGCTTCTGCTTTTGACATGTATTGAGCAGACGAACAATGGCTTCATCCTAAAATGGCTCTCCACAGACACTGATGTTTAGTCAAGGCATTGCAGAGAGTGGTCACAACAAAACATGTCAAACTTTAAATGGTTGTTGTGACACAAGAAAAATAAAAGGTATAAACTGAAATCACATAATTCTAACAAAGTTGATGGGGATTTTAACAGGAAATAAAAGATTTTGATCTATTTGAGTGAAAGAGCGTTGCAAATCTATGCACTACTCATACTTAAAACACTTCCCATTTGGATTACGTGACCAGGATAATGCCTTAAAAAAGCAGGAAACGCCTAATAGTGTTCCTGCAGTCAGTTAAATAACAGATGAAAGCGTCAAAGGAATTTGTTCTCTTTCATTACAGCAAGGCCTTTGTGAGTGTTTCCATCAGCAGCAGATTCATTTTGCTGGATTAAGCAGATGCTCTGAGGTGGATTAGACTTCATGTTTTCACAAATGTCACAGCACTGGGTTTTCTGTTCTGCTGAGTGTCGACAAAGTAGTTTTGGTGTGCGGTTGGACAAACAACCAATAGTCTAATAGGAGCTGAAATGAGTTAAAACATCAGTGCCTGCTTTTGCATACAATATACTTAAATTGAACTGAATTAGGGGCCTGCCTATGCATACACGGGACCTGCGTTTGACCTTTGACCTGTCTAGATTGCACCTCATTTTAGCCTTAGCTGGATTAGACAGTAGATGGATTGATGGTCATCTGGTGTCTGACAAGCTTGTGAGGGTCGGTGCATTACAAAAATAACAGATTAGGCAGCTGACGCCAGTGATTTCAAAGCACTGCCCTCTGTGAAGGGACTTGACACCCTCACAGGATTCATCCTGGTAATTCACAAGGTGAACAGTAACTCTGAGGCAGAGGTGTCAAACCTTTTAGCTCAAGGCTAACGTGCAGCCCACTTTCATCTTGTGTGGGCTGGACTGGTAAAACAGTGCCATAACCACCTTCAAATTTAAAAGTTTTTTCCTTTCTTGTGGTGTCTCTATACCGGTTTTGGCCTACTGGCCTTATGTCCTCACATCCCACTATCGATAAAGGCAAGACAAACACTAGACCTGAGACTGGGATCGAACCAGGGACATTTTCACAGTGAGGCGAGAACGCTAATTCAAAAAACAAGAATCAGAACATGACAGTGAAGTCATTCTGATTCTTAATTTCTGTGCGATTTACAGACGACAAAACCAAAAGGAGACATTGTTTGCATACATTTAATACCTTCATAATATTATTTGAATGTCTGAACACTTTTTTTTTTTTTTCCTGCTCGACAATTTCTCCAAAAAGTCTTGTGTTTATATCTGTACTACAATACAGTTAGAACAACAGTCGCATCAACAGATGCCACAGTGAACAGAGCTTTGGCCACATGGCAATGTTTATACACAAATTCCTCTCTGGAACTTTATGCAGATTTGTACCTTTCTCACATAAAAACACAATTGCTGTATAGGCTGAAAAAGTTGTACAAAAGGTATGTAATACACCATTTCCTTAGTGGTTTACATTTATTATAAATGTACCATTCGATTGCAATGCAAAGATTCCTTCAAATAATCCCTTTGGGAACAACAACATGGACTAATACCAACAATTCAAAGACATAATTGAGAAACTACTCTATTAAAGGGCAACGAATAGACAGACTGGCAAGTAAACATTTTCGACTGTGATTCCCTTCACTGATCCGTAATTAAGATGCAATAACGCACATCAATCATTTCCCTAAACAACATTCATTTTATAAGACGAGAACCTCTTCTGCCCTCGGAGCGAACGCATCCGAACAAGGTGAAGGGTGAAAACAAATGTCTGCTAGGCAGGAACACGAGTCACGGCACTGAGAAGCCCAGCGCTCAACAGTTTCAATGTAGTACCATGATGCAGTGAGGCCGACCCGGCCCCGGGTTTCATCTCAGGATCGAGAGTCCCTTCCAAAATATGCTTTATTTACCTTCTCTTCATACGCTTTAAAAGAAAAAACAAAACAAAACAAAACAATAACCTGGTTGGCATCAGCAACCATGTCAGATTAATTAGTATAGGTTTACCAACTTGACAACCACATTGAAAATGGCTCAAATCAGATGCGAGGGGGTCAAAAGTGACGGTGGCAAACAAAAAAGCACCTTGAAAGGGAATCATAATAAACCCAAGAGAGAGAAATGATTGACTTGGACTGTCTTGTCTGACTTGATATGAGCACGGCCGTCACGTTCTGTCATAATTTGGTGAGAGAAATGTTTTCCCAGAAGCGTCTCGTACATCCCTTAGAAATTTTTTCCACATCGCTTTCACTGAAACCAAAATAAGAAAAGTCCCTCAGCTTTTGGACTCACTGCGCGGCAAACGCACAAAGGTGAGGAAAAAAAATAAACAAAGAGGCACTTAATTGCACTTAGAGCATCCTCATGATGTTGGAAAATCTTTGGGCTTGTCGTCTAAATCCTCAGATGTATTTTTAGGAACGTCACACAGGAAAAATAATGTGAGAGTCATCCAGAGTTAATGAACTGCTAGACGGATGATGTTTCCCTTTTCCAGACACACAACTGAACACTGCTCAATTAATACGAGCTGCGGTGATAGACCCTGCTGCTGCACGCATAATCCTGTCACTTTATTAATAAAGGCTTTTTGAGGGAGATCAGATCGTGTGACTGACAGTAAAAATTCCCCATTTTTTTTTTAATTTTTTTAAGTCACCTTCTGGTGACTTTAGTTTCTTATCTGTGCATCAGAGAAATGTCCACTGATACCAACTTGGCTGGGAGAAACCGAGTCTTTGTGCGATGCGCCTCCTATCTGGAGAGACCGATCAGACCAAAATATTAGTGTTCCTAATGAAATATGTCCCGGCTGGAAAAACTCGCTATATACATTGGCACTTTTTGTAACAAAGGCACGGCCTTTTTCTGTTATGAGGTCTTTTTTTTTTTTTCCTTCTTTCTTTTTAGCTCTCAATGGAGCAGCCATTTAATACAAAGACAAAAAAAAAAAAAAAAGAAAAGGCACAAAGCTCTGGTATCACATCTCAAGTACCAGATGTGTATTTGTGAGCTTTAAGGCACATGGACGGGGTCACAGGGAGGCCATCGCTGACAAAAAACAGATGAGACAAAAAGAGCATGTACTATAAACAAACAAAGGAAAACCACAGAAAGATGCCTGTTGACACAATCAGAGACAGGCCTACGAGGCCGAGCCTCTACTGCCTCGCGTCTCCGCTGCTGTCGGATGGCACAGCCACGTCATGGCTCCACAGATTCAAGGAGAGAAAAAAATAAGAACAAGACACTACTTACAAAAAAAAAAAAAAAAAAAAAAAAAAAATCATCAAAACCCATTCATGAACATATAGAAAAATAACATGTAAACTGATAATCAAACATTCCACTCATTCGCCTAAAATGGTAATAAAACTAAAAATCATAATGCTTCATGAGTACAAAATACTTATTTTTTTTTGTCTTGCCTTAAAATACATACACAAAATGCGTCTAAACAAACAAAAAAACCAAAAACACTGACCTCGGAGGAATGTCCGCCACCTGAAAAACAGAAGGCAGAAGGCTAAAGGCCACACTGGAGCTTTCCTTTGGCGTCTTAAATTTGATCTCTTAGGTGCACTGGACCTATTTTGCACTTCATTTGGTGGCGCTCCAAATCTCACTACTGCGTATAAGTGCTTGTATTTGGTTTGGTACAAAATGCATCTGTGCTTTAATGTGATTAAAAAAAACAAAAACAAAAAAAAAACCCCATAAGTATTATTTCAATTTAAGGAATAAGGCTCTCACAGGCAAAAATCTAGTATTATTAAAGTGCATGTCACTGATACAACAGCCTAAACACAAGTTGTACCGATGTGTTAAATGATTGTACTAATCATTCTGCCTGTTCCTTGAACAAAAAGTGGACAGAAATACTGGACAGTACCCTTTTTCAGAACTGTAACATCGCCCTTCATAGATAAATGCTCCAAGATAGATTTTAGGACTGAACACTGAACCCTACATATCTGAGAAATCCCTTTGAAAAAAAAAAAATGATGTTGGCACTTCAGGTAAATCTATGGCTTTGTTTTTACATATACAAATATATATTTATACTATATGGCATGGCAACACTGAACAGTCTTTATGGGTAAACAACCACTGAGAGCCTCTCCTCTCCTTCGTGGACGGCGGTGGGGAAGTCCGCAGGTCTGAACGCGTCTACCATCGCCCGCTCACGCTGGCCATGTCGGCGTGAAACTGACGGGAGAGGCGGCCGCTCGCCCCCCCTTCCAGGAAGGAGGACCTGATGGGTGGCTCAAAAAGCTTCCTTCGGTTCTTGTTTAGTTCTGTCAGGGGGAAAAAAAAAACACACAAGTACCGCAAAACATCAGCATGGTTTTTAAAATGTGGTTCAGCTTCTCGTTGCGCCGTTATGGGAACTGCAGCAGCTCAAAGTGAAGGAATAAATACAGCCCGGGATCATGTTGACATCTCTCTTCAGCCCCGTTTGATCGAAAATGACATGAAAATTAGATTCGTATCACTAAACAATCGCTCAAATCAACAAAAGCTCTTTTTTGCGCCCATCTGGTTTTGCGAAGCCGTTTGGTCAAAATGTTTTCAGTAAAAAATGTCCGACGGACACTCATCTCACAGTTCTTCATATGATAGTTGCATTTGGCTGCTGCTGGCATAAACCTTCAGTCTGATCAGCGGAGACGGACAGCTCAGGCCAGCAGCTCTTTTTACTGGCAGGCCGGTAGGAAGCTAGAAACCCTGGACTGCCTTTGGCTGGTACTCTATCCCATCTTGAGCGAAAAGAATCCGACAGACGTGGATGTCCCCTCGTAGTTGGTCAGCCAGGAAGAAAGTTGGCCCCGGCTCACGTAACTTTCCTAATAATCAGAGCGCCGGCTTCGACGTTTCCCCTCGCTGCCAGCTGAGGCTCTGGTCTGAGGTTTGAGACCTGAACAGAATCCCCGGGACAGGAAGCCCGCGATCCCAGCACCAGCCTGATTAACTCACACAGCCTAACAACTGCGGCTACTGCGACGTCCAGAAAAATGATGTCAGTAATGAAGTGCGACATCCACCACGCTCACACTAGATGGGGTGCAGCAACAGGGCAGAGTCGACTTCGGCATCAGCAGCTGCAGCAGCGACAACACACTCATCTGAGAAGAATTTACACAAATCTAGTTTACTGCTGCAAATTACTCAAACATGTTCTCTCATATCTTTACAAGATGTTGAATTGAACTGTGTTGAGCCCGCTTCCATATGGAGCGCTCTGAGAAGATTAGCTCTGTTGAAATCAGATGGAGTTCAGGTTTCACCCTCGCACAGCTGGAGTCAAGTCAAAATTAGAAACACGAATAAAAAAAAACTGGATAATTTGTGTGCTCTGCCGGTCGGACCAGGTGGCGACAGCAAAAGAAAAAGACTTTTCTGGTTCATGTTAGGGCATATATATAAAAAGTAAAAAAAAAAATTCCAAATGCTACTTGTATGAAGTGTGTTTGTACCTGAAATTGCGAGCAGCATTTTCCTGCGAGCACCAAAGGTGGTGATTCCCAGTTCCTTCAGGTCCTGATCGGTCAGAGTCAGGAATGTCTGGAGGTCGATCTGGAAGCAGCGACAAGCCCGTTTCTCTCAGTTAGCGCCACAAATAACAACCCTCAATGTAAAGGAGACCTTCACCCATAAATATCATGAGTTAGAGAGGAATAATTAATATTACTCTGTAATATAAATTGTTAACCATAACTTTTCAACATTTTAAATAGAACTGTACGAAAGCAAACGTTTATGATCAGATTTCCAACAAAATACACAAGAAGAGAAGCAGAAAAATGCGGTGAACCCTTTCTCACATATTTCCTCTGCATCCTCATATTATCATCTCGCCTTACATACGAATAATGGCAATTAAATTTAACTACATATTAGAGTGAAGCTAACTGTACAGAAGAGATTTGTAGAGTAACTTCACTCCAAGGTCGGAGCCAACTCAAACCACCATTCAGTCTTGAGAAATGTTAGAAAAGTGGGTAAAATGCTGCAGAGAAGAGGCAGCCTGTAGAATTAGTAACAACATTAAGGAACTAACTAATCTAAAGACGGACAAAAACACAGGAAATAGGGATCTAGATTAAGAACAGTAGATCACATTAAAACCAGGAGGCGAGTTCCAAGCAAGATCATCATAATCCATCTTGAGCCGTTCCCTAAAACTATGTAAGGAAGATGCTCTTCTGATTTGAGCCGACACTTTGGTCAAGGCCACGGGAGCAGAAAAACAAGCCGCTGTCTCACCATCTGTTTATGTTTCATTACCAGGCTTCCGTCAGCGGACAGGTCGCCAGTAGCAGCGATCACGTCAGAATGAGCGGCTGTGCAGGCGGCCGTACCTCTTGCTGCTGGAAGACGTCCGTGTACTTCCCCAGGCCCAGCTTACTGAAGAGCTCAGGCAGGTCGGAGCCTTTCAGGGAGGAGTTCAGGCTGCAGCCGTTGCTGCCCGTTACCGACGAGATGGAGTCCATGTAGTTACTGCTGCTGAGGTAATGCTCTGCAGCTACCGGACAGAAGATCAAATTCAGGGTTTAGACACACGAATAACAGCTGTATTCAAGTATAATGCAGTAAAACTTGATAGAATAACCACAAAACCTTATCATAGATAGGTAATGTATTGATCAGAACATTTGATGGTGCTATGCAGAGTTCTGCAGAACAGCATGGTAGACGTGCAGACATCTGATGGAGCCAGTCAAACGTCACCATCTGGAATAAGCCGTGACCACTACATGTGCTGGAAGCTGTTAAAAAGCCATGAAAAGGCTCTAAAAGTCTTCATCGCAAATGCTTTGGAAGGAGCAGGTGGGAGCAGAGAATGAGAGTGAAGATAAATGGAGCAGACAGAGTTCAGCAGGAAGGACACTGCAGCACATCAGGGCTGCTCTGGTGGGAAACATTCGTGGTTTCTGGTCTGAATTGAACCTAAACCAGAGATATTTTTAACCTCAGTGAAACCAGTGAGGCAGGGGGGTATCTTGTATTTAGACCGGTACTGCAAAATTAATCATATTAATTAACACAAACATGCAGCAGTTAAGAAAGGTGAAGCATGATTGTACAAGATGGAAATAAGTTTTGTGTTAATATTACATGCTACAAAAATACTTCTGACTGACCAGATTTATTCTGCTTCCTCTTGGGGCTGCTGACAGCTGAGGGGAACTCGGTGTGGCTTGGCAAGCCGTTGCCGGTGCCGTTCCTCTCTCGCCAGTTGTCGGAATCGCTGCCGTTCCCCACGCCTTCCCGACTGCTGGACCGAGACAAGGACAGCGGGGAACCCTGGGAAAGGACATATATATGTATTTAAAAAAAAATACAGTCCAAAGCACTGAAGAGAAAAAGTCAATGAGAAGCTGCTAAGTTCCGAGTGACTGCATCTCATCTCACTACATTGCACAAACATAAATCAAAATCCCTGCGGAACGACGACGCAACACCATGAAGTCATTTATGGAGCATATGAGCGGATGAAGTGTAGGTCTGACCTCGTATGTGGTGCTCATGCTGGGCTTGTAAGAAACGTGATTGGCTCTCCGCAGCTCCTTGATGGTCTCGGCCGGCATGGACTTGGAGAAGCCCAGACCGCTCCAGGTGTTGGTGGGAGTCCGCACCTCGGTCACCACAGGCTTCTTCAGCATGGCTGAGAGACGACGGACAAGCAGAGGAGCAAACACGATGACAAACGTTGCTTCTTGGACGCACATTAAGTTTTGTAACTGAACTGTTAAGCACACCTTATTTCCGATTATGTAACTGGTCGTTGTATTGTTTATTTAACAGTAATTCATTTTCTGGCGCTGCTATTAAAACATTCATATGACGGGAGATGAATGTAAACTCACCTTTGGTTGCTAAAAGCTTCTTCTGTTCATAATCAAATGCCTGAGAACACACAAGAAAACAGTTCTTTAATAACTAACTACCAGCAAAACTATTTTGAGTAAAGTCTTCTGCAACGTCCAGGTTGACTCCAGTACAGATGATAGTAGTGATAGAGTGACAAACAACGAATAAGTTTATCTTGACGGTGTGTGTGTGTGTTTTTTTACCTGCATGTTTGCAAAGGACGTCTGCGGTGCCAGTCTGATCCTCTCCCTCTCGTTCTGCTGAGCTGCCCTCTCAGCTGCCCGCTCGCTGCCCGGCGCCCTCTTATCGGCCACGGGACTGTCCGAGGAGCTGGACTCGGCGTCCGACAGGAGGCAGTCAGAACTGGTGGAAATCAAGCCAATACTGCTTAATGAGTGAAAAAGAAAATAATCTCCACCGTGTCTTTATCTCCTCACAGCATCAGTGAAGCTGTTAATGATCCAGACTCATTAAGTTAGAGCGGGAACAAAATGTTATTATAGAAGATGGAGTTGACTTTTATTAAAATGATGCCTCCCAGTGAAAGCTCGTGTAACGCGGTCCATATGGCAGCAAGAGCTTTAAACTCCACAATACCCATATAGGGCTAAATAACCATCTGTCACTTTAGATTTCATCATTTAGTTTAGTCCAATTTTTAAGATAAAATCTCTCATTTTTGTTTTGATTCCAATAAATTCCATTTCACTGCACAAATGCATTAATACAGTACTGGAACACTTAAGCAGCGTGAGTTGTGAAAGACAGCCGGTGAGGCCGAGACGTACTGCAGGTGGGAGTTCTTGGTGCCCTGCAGGAGCTCCACGGCCTGTCGCTTCCCCGACGACGTCTTACACGAAGCCAGCATCTGTTTCAGCTCGCTCCCGTTAGCCGAGTGGGAGGGGCTTCTGGGCATGCCCACTTCCACGAACGTGTCAGAGCCTGCGAGACACAAACACAAACGGCGCCCGTTTGCTTTCGGCTTTCCGTGCAGAAAATAAGCCACAACGTGGAAGCCATTACGTCTGGTTTGATCGTGTTTTTGTGGGGTACGGTCTGTTCTCAGCGATGACCGGGACGCTTATTGTACAGGAGTATTTATGCGTCTCGCTCGCAGTAATTGAAAACACAGCGGCTGTGATCACGCTGGTTTTCATCTACGCTCAACAAGGACCTGCTCTGTGTAACAAGACGTCGATGGGTGTGAAAATATTTGAATGCGCACCGGCTGTATGGCGCAAAAATAATATGATGTGAGTCAGACTAATGAAGCTCTCTGGGGTTTTAATGCTCCGACAATTCCCCCGGACTCGTTCAGTCGACGGCGCGCAGCTGAGACGGACGGGCGGACTGACCGGGCGAGCCAGTCCAAACACATTCTGAAGCACGGAGGAGGTGGAGGAGGGAAAGAGGGAACGGGGGGGGGACTCACCAGGATGCACCGCACTGAGGGGAGGACGGGCTCAGAAAACAGCGGGGAAAAACGAGACGCGTGAGAGTGAAAGTTTGAGGGAGAAAAACCGCGAATGTAAGACAGAGAGGAAATGAGGGCCTTTCTGCACCGCTCGGAGACCAGCAGTTAATCTGTCTCCAGCCCAATAACTGCAGTCAGAGGGAGTATGAGGTTAGCAGGACAGTATAGAAAAATAGGAATAAGTTCACTCAAGGCATGCTCCTTCAAGTGGGTTCAAGGGTTACATAAATCCCATGTGGAAGAGCTTAAGTTGTATTTTTTTGTTAAGTCTGAAAAGCTGAAACAGCTTAAAAATGCTGTCTATTCATGGTTATAATAGCATATAAATCATAAGATTGCTTAAAATCTAAACAAAGTACAAAAGGAGAAACAGCTGCGACTAAGTACCTGTTTACAATGAACTTTCTGGCATGAGAGAATGTTTCACTTCAAAATCAAGTATGATACTTACAAAAACATGGTGATGATTGAATTATTTTAATCTAATCTTAAGAACAGTTTCTGCTTGTCAGGTCGAATTTGCAAACCCGAGCGGATCTGGATTGACAGTTTGGATGGGAAGATATTGTTAAAACACGGAGTAAAAAAACATGCAGGTGCTTTTACTGAGCTTTGCATTTTAAACGGATGAAGCCACAAAACACATGTAGACGGAGCCGCGCCGACACCTCACTGGTGTACAGCCTAAACCCACATATTCTGCAACACGATACCCTCACAGCTATTATTTCAGGATCATATCAGGATAATAGTTTTATATGTCTGGAAATGAGTTAAAAATACACAAACTTCATAGGGCTGTGATCAAAACATGCAGCTAAGTGTCCCTGCGAGGCCGCTTGCGTTTCCCCGCGGGGAATACCTTCGTCTGGGCTGGACTTGCTCGACAGCGGCTCTGATGGATTGTGTCCGCTGGCTTCCTGGACCGAATCGCACGGAGCTGGACTCAAAACGGTTTCTGCAAGCGATGCCGACGCTAACCGCCCATAGACGGAAGCAGGATGCTGCAAGGGCAACAATCAGAGCACATATGAGAGGCAGCGTCAACTAAAAGCAGCTGGGTTCTTCAGTATAACAAGCTGCCGAACCTTGACGTGTCCATTCAGCGTGCAGTCGGGGACGCCGTTTGGCTGCTTGTCGATGGGCGCCAGGCCCGGCGGCGGAGACGGCGTGCTCTGCGTGTAACCCTGCACGCTGGACAGCAGGATGCTGCTCAGCGTGGCCTGAGCGGCGGGGTGCAGCATCAGCTGAGACGAGAAGCCTGAAACCACAGACAGTCGGGTCAACACCTCTTTTAGTGAGTCACAGGCAAAATGCTGATCTGGAGGTTCACCGTCTGACGTTGCGTTGCCAGAATCAGGGGAATAATATCAAGGTCACGAGTTCAACATACTAGAGTTAATTTTGAAAGCTGCCAAAATACTGTATATCTGCATTTCATTTGCACGACAATTTTTTATTGCAACATCAACAATTTAGAAAGAAAAAAAAAAGAGGTCTTAAGCTTAGATTTGTTTCGCATTAGTTTGCATGTGAGAAAAAAAAAGTTATTTTGTATGATTTAATATTATTTCTACTGCTATGAACGGGCGGGACAAAAACACATCAAATATGATTACATTCCAAGCATTAACGCAACTCATGCATGACTGATGAAAATACACATAACTGTGTAACAAGGAAAATTCAATTACATAATGAATATGAATGACCTAAGATATTATTGCAAAAGCAAAAAAAAAAAAAAAAAGCAAAACTATTAACAACCCATTCAAGGGTTTTAAAATTCGGACTCAATTTTGATTAGACTGTCTGTGCATTTGTCTGTCTTATTACATTTATTGTAATATGTTAATCACTATGATTAAATTCATGACAACCTGAAGTCTTCAGAAAAATAAGATTTATGGAGCACACTTGCGCGAGGCTGTGTACGAACCCTGGGTGCCGGTGAGCGAGCTGGGCCACAGGGAGGGCGTCGGCGTCGGGGTGCTGGGACTGGGGGTCTGCAGGGGGCTCATGGAGGAGTTCAAACTGTTCAGCACGGCGTTCGGAGCAGCAGAGTTGGGGAGGGAGTGGGGCGCCGTCGCACCCAGAAAACCTTCAGAGGAACGTGGAGAAACGGAGAAGAGGAAGGGTGAAAATTGGAGAAGCGTGACTTAAGCGGTGGTCCCGTCAAAGCGCGGAGCCGTTTCTCGGGCTAATTACATGTTACACTAAGGCCCTCAGAAAACGATCCCGGTCTCTCAGCTATTTCACTGGAATCCCATCAAACTGACATCAACCAGAAAGCAATTGAGAGGAAGAATTTCTTACATTTCAACAAGGTCACGCATACATAAGTACACATCTAGTGTGTCCTCCCTACACAGTGAAACATGTTATCCAGGGCAGCAGCGGCGCGGTGCTTGGTGTCTTAACCCAACAGTGTATGAAAACAGAAAGACGCAGGTCTGTGGCTTTAACAAGGGGCTAGTTTGGCTCCAGGAATAAGGCCAGGGATTCGTCTGGAAGGCTGGCCTGTAATCTGAGGAAAAGAGGCATGTAGCAATTACTAAAGTCCAGGATGCGGTCGTCCACAACTTCACCCCTAGGCCACTGGGTTTAAATGAGACGGCGAGAAAACCCTTTAAGTTTACGGCTCCTTTGTGACCTGTTTATAGCATTTTATTCATTTGCAATGTTTTCTGGAGACATAAAATATTTATATTTGAGAAAAAGACAACAACAAAAACTATTCACTCAATGAATATATTAATGGCGATATTAAACTGCACATTTAACATCGCATCAATCACACAATGCAATCAAAACGTTTTTGTATCATATCAAAAAATAAACCATTTTTGTTAATTATTCAGCCTAAAAACATTTGATAAAAAAACCTTGACAAAATACATGTAACTTATCCATTTATTTCTGTTTTCAGTAAAATAGTGACTGTCCTTAAAAACCTGTCAATGAAAAGCTCTATTTAAATAGAAAATTAATATGGTTTATTAAACAGTTTGTGGTAAAAAGCGATGATTCAAAAATACAAAACAATGAATAATTAAACTCTTATTTAGATTTTCTTCATTCTGGAAGACGTATCTGAGCCGTTTGTTTAATCTGTGATTCAATCCAAATTACAATGGTTTGAGAATAAGGAGATTGACTCACTTAAGATTCAGAAAAACAAGTCCTGATATCCACACAAATCATATTTGTTACTGTGTTAGATGATCATGTTCTAAATAGACTAAATTCTTTAAGTTTCTGCAGTTTATATTTGAAGCAAATTACCAAAACAAATACTGAGCTAATATTATTGAGAGTTGTAAACCGAATGGAGGCCGCATCGGTACAAACGGCTGCCGAAGATAAACACATTCCTCCTCTTTTAAACAGAATATGCTCGGCTCAGCTTTAGACGAACTGCCACATTTATAGTAAATTCAGACCCTAATATAGATAAAGTGTTATGAATTCATTCATGAGCTACTTCTGGTTATCTGCACGTTGATTTATTTCTCATTTCTTCATCCTAATGTTTTTAAACAGCCTAAAACCCACAGAGAAGCAGATAAATAGGGGTAAATACATGGTAAACAATCCGCACTCCTACTTCCATCCATTAAATGTCACTCTGGAGAGCAAACATCTGCTGACATCTGTACCCCCGCGCCGAGGTCAGCGCTGCAGACAAACAAGCTCCGGCATGGAACTTTTATCATCGTGTGAATCCAGAGCTCATGATTCACTCTGAGTAGCATCGCTAAATATGTCTAAAGCTTTTTTTTTTTTTCTCTCTTCCGATAGCTGGCTGATCCAGGATGTGGACAGACTCGCTTCTCGGCATGATTCATACCATTATGACATCTGCTCTGCAGAAATCTCCCACTGTGAAACGCTCATGGAGGATGCCGCGGCTCGCAGGTTGTGATTTATGCGCGTAGTGAAGGTATGTGTGTTTAACTGTGAAATAACATTCACTCACTGATTCAGTGAAGATGTTGATGGCAGGCACTGAGGACATCTGCTTCGGAGATGTACCGGTAGATTTCAGGAGGGAAGACTGTGTGTGCTGGTGTGTGTGTGACTGTTACAGATGGGAATGGCATTGATGAATGAGGATATTAGCTCTTTTTGCAAAGATGTTTTATCTCTATTGCAGTCTGCCCAGAATAGGAACGGTGTCTTATCTTTCTTCGCCAATTTATCTTCTTGTCATCAAGTGGGGAAAAAAAAAAATACAAAAAACAAAAATGCAAGAGACGGAACTTTCTTCACAAGTTCTAAAGTGTCATTACCCAGATTGCTCAGCCCCAGGCCAGCTGAGGCCAGGATGTCCAGGCCGACGGGGCAGATGAGGGACGGGGACGGGCCGTTCGTGGTGGGATTTAGCGCCAGGGAGGACGAGGAGGAAGAGGACGACACCCCGTTGCTTTCCAGACCCAGCAGGAACTTGCGGGCTTCGTACATGTTGACCGCGTTCCTCTCCACGCTCTTCACTATCACAGACTGGGAGAGACGGACCGAGGAAGCAGGAGAGATGGTGAGAAACCAAGACGAACGGGGGGCAGGAGACACGGAAACGATAGGAAGACCGGAAGGAGACAGACAGGAGAAAATGTAGGGCGGAAAAAGACATGAGAACGATGCATGGGAGGAAAGAGGGATAGATAGGCGCGGGAATGTTGGAACAAGAGATAGGGAGTGAGAGGGAGGCTGAGGGGGGAGACCAATGAACGTAAACGGGAGGAAGGAAGAGGGAACTGAGGGAAGATTAGAAGGATAAACATCGAGGAAATGTCTGAGAGAGAAAGACATGGAAGAAAACTTGGAAAGAAAGCACTTTTTAATCCAACAGTTAACATTTAGCGCTCCGATATGGGTGAGGAGACGGATGAAGTAAGACCAGACAGTGATTATTGCAGCACAAATTTACTTATTCCACTTTACTCGAAAATGTCAATTATAAACTTCAAATGAAATTCAAAGTAAGCACAAATCATGGCCTTGCTCTTTGTGCTTTGCCAGCTTTTCAAATACGGTTTCCAACACAATCAGTGTCTCTTGACACACAGACACACACACACACTTGGACCTACACACCCTCCTTTATAGGTCTGCCAAAGTGCCGGGAGCACAGAGGCTGTGGCACGCATTTGGAAAGGCCTGTTTGAATTATGGCTGTCACCTCGTTAAAATGTTTCAGTGAAGGGTTCTTAAGAGGATCTGGGCCGAGCTCGGTGTTTACACTGGCACCTCCACAACAGTCCCCACAGGCCCGTCTGGTTTGGGCACACGGCCCTGGCTACAGGTCGGACGTGGGCACCGCGGAGAGTCCAGTCAGGAGACGGGCCAAGCGGCGAAATACGATGAGACGCATTAGGTGTCGTTGAACAGCTGACCGCAAGTAACATAAGAGGTCAAAAACGAGTGGACTGCAATTGTAACTCACATTTTAGCATGGAAACGATCTATTATAGTGCTACAGCCCACAAAGGTGAAGGCCAGCATCGAAGATATTCCTCTAATACACACTATCCGCTTCACACACAGATACTGGGTGAGTCGATGGGCGTCGATCAGAGAGGAAACACCGGTGAATCCCCGAGCCGACAGGTGCTGATGTGCCAAAGCTCCTCTGTGCTGGTGATGCTCGAGTCCCCTCAGCAATGTGGATCCAGCTTTCCTCTTTTTAAGTTTCAAACGCTGATGAAATATGACGTGGTAATCTGCTATTTATTCCAGTGTCAAGCTGTGACACTTCTGATGGAGGGCACTCCTGAGAAGGAACACTGGGTTGTTTGTTCCTTGGTTGTCCCCCACGCTCCCCCATCCCAGCCTGACACGCATTTAATCAAGTAAGACAGCAGTTATGTATGTGCTGTGTAAAAATCTTGGACACGTTTCCTACCAAACACAACATTAAGCAGAGTTTGGCTTTGCTTCCAATGATTAATCTCATTCATCCTGTTCGTTCTGTTTGTTGCGTAAAAAAATTGGAACAACGTATTTTGTTTTTTAGTGGTTGGGGGAAAAATTGACAAATTGCAATATTTAACAATTTCTCTTAATGTGGCTTCATCCCAACCTGTTGATGACAGATTAAACAGGACGCCATCCAATAATCAAACAACTCCTGAGCACTGGAAAGTGTAAATAAAGGTAACTATGCAACATGCAGGCATATTCATACACAACTGGTAGAGACCAGCTTAAGGGCGGACTAGGGCGGCGCACTTGAGCAGTCTTGTCCACCTCATTGATTTAAGAGAATAATGCAGTATATCTGCTTCCAACTGGTGGATACAAATGACTTGTTGTTCATCCGTTTTAAACAACACGGAGTCAGACACTACAGGTTACACACGTATCACAAAATTAAGCGTATTACTACTGCATTAGCACACGGGGCCAATTATCAACAATGCATTATTGAAGAATTTTAAATCCCAACCGTACTTTATCTAATCTCAAATGATTAATTAGATTATAGAAAATTATTCATATAATCATGCCTAATTTTTAACATTCCAAACACGCTTGCTTTATTTCCCCGCGCACTGATCAGACTGACGCGCTGGATGTGTCACTATGACTGATGCTACACAACAAAGCACAACTCATTTTATGCCCATAACACAACTGTTTTCTGGAAATAAGGGGGGGGGGGGGGGGGGGGGGGGGGGGATCAAAGAAAACTATATGCCTTATTCAATAATGTCTCACTCTCAATCTCTGTCAATCCCCTCTCTCGCTCTCAATCTGTCAATCGCTCTCTGTCAAAAAGTTCCTCTTACTGCCGACGTCTTGAGCGCAATGACTGCCTGTGAACGTGTGCTCAACTATTTTTTGCACACCATCTTTGTTTGGTGCTTATAAAGAACTTTATGGCTGTGTTGGTCAGGCTTTGTGTTTTATGCTGCAATAAAAACAAAGGCTACAAACATGCCTTTTACTATACTATATATATTTTAAATTCTGTGTTCAGTATAACATAATAAATGAAAATATGTGAATCTATCTAAATATCTTGATAATATATTGTCATAGAAGCCTCTAGTGAGTAACAATCCTTGTATTTTGTGTTGAAGCTGGTTGGTTTTCTGCTACACTGGATGTTTATTTTTATTTTAGATATGAAAAAAAATATTGGGAAGAAACTGGCATCAGTACAGATTAGAGAAACATTTTAAACTAGAACCGTTTTCAAATCCCTTCTTTGGACGGCCTGCCATGAAAACTGCGGTTTCACGGCTGCTAGATGAGGGTTTGAAAATCCCCTGGAAGTTTCTGCGTCGTGTGAAAGCAGGAGAGCTGCGGTCGTACCTTGCTGGGCTGTTTTGGCTTCGGCTTGATACTGATGAAGACGTCCAGCTGCTCCATTAGTGCCGTGATACACTGGGGCTCCACCTCTATGTCTTCTTTAATGTCGAACATCAATACCAGCGGCAAACAGCCCTGTGGAGATCCAACATGCAAACTACATCAAAACCTTCCATATTCATACATTTTTCACCACAAAACTAAATGTAAGTTTCTATTGTATATTTGTATGGCAATGCGTTGGCCATAACAATATATACGTGATTCACTGCTGGAAGGGTCCCACATGCAGTTCGGGAAATTCCTCCAAAAGCAATCTGTTTTGCTTGATCACCACCGCAGGCACCACAGACATCTATATTTTGGTCTGAGAGCTGGACAGCGCTGCAATTGTGAGTGGGTGTAATTAGCAGCGGAGTATGGAGCCCGGCTGGCTCTGACAGGCCCCGAGACCGAGGCTGTAATCTACAGTCTGGCTGGAGGAGGCCAAATCGCACAATGCACGACTGCGGGCAGGACTCTCCTCTCCATCCTGTGCTCCACTCTTACTTTCACAGCAGCTCACCTCAATTTGTGTGTCTCTTTCTAAGAATCTCCCCATCAATCCCCCCCCCTTTCCATCATTCCTCTGCACACTTGAAATAATCTCACATTAATCAAGAGTGTGAGTGAGACAGTAACGATGCTCTTTCCAGACCAGGAGAAAGTCCTGTTTAGTTACTGAAACAACTCTGGCATTTGCTAAATGTCTCTGGGGCCAACTGGGAGACCGCAGACAAAGAGAAGGCAGCTGTGGCAGAATTACTGCCCCACATTATGGATCTCCAAACAGAAAGCCAGAGCTGTTTACAGATGTGTTATGCACAGTCGCGTTCAGCAGCGGCTCGGAGCCAACGGCAATTAAACAGCTATCAATTCTACACGTTTCTTGAAACGTCTGATTATACTGTCGAGTAATTCCGATAAGGGTAGCCTCAGTGGTCAGGGGAAACGAGACAAGAATGACCATGCAGCAGTTTTAACCAGAGGAAATTCAAATATGAGGTGATTCCACTGGTCCAAAGGATTAAAGCTCACATAGAATGTGAACTGCAGACCGAGGTCGAATTCCGAGGCACCGCACATGAAGGTCAAGCCATTATCTTGAGCGCCAATGAGAATAATAAGTATATTAAGATCTCAAGGCAAACTAATGCAAATGTCCGCGTCCGTCTTGCGTGTAGGTACGTCCAGCTATAGCACAAACTAACCTTGAGTCTCCTACAGATTTGTGTTTATCTGACATGGGTGTTTCAGCAGTACCAGTGGAGCCAAGCAAATCTTCCCCAAGGCCATTCAAAACCCCCAAGCCAATCGTGGTTTACTCCTTAAGCCCCGGTCCTAAAACCCACGGATCATTCACACATACCATGATGATGGTAATGAAACAATAGCGCCCATTAAAGTCACCGCACACTATGTGGAATCTGTGCAGGAATATGATGCCACTGCCATCTCTCAACCACAAAAATAAAGCTTTTTAGTCCAAAATTACTGTTTAGTAACCACCGTGGGTCAATGGACAAATATGCAGAAAACAAGGAGGTGCCCACCATGAGGTACTGCCGCGCCAGGCACACGGATTCTATGGTGCCCTGGATGTAGACGGTGGACTTCTTCTGGGGGCTGTTGGGGTCGGGGAAGTGGATCTGGGCTCCCGTCCTCTGGGTGATGTGCTTGATGTTGCTGCCGTTGCGTCCCTTCATGAAGAGGTGGTGCTGCGGCGCGATGTCCAAGTGGGTGGTGACTGAGATAGTGCTTGCGAGGCTTCCTGCCAGGTGCTCCAACAGCAGAGCCGTGCCCCTCTGTGTGAACGAAGGAATTTAATGAGCATGCCAGTAAAATCACAGATTAAAATCTCATGATCCGGGAACAATGCTCAATGTTACTTCAGCCTGTTCATCATGAATGTGTACATGGAGGAAATGAAGACCTCTGGCTTAGTTGATCTCATGACAGTTAACTTTGACTGGTATTCCCAATGCTTATGTTCATTTTAATGCCAGGCTCACGTCCGCTTTACCTTTATTCAGCCTGTAAAAACATTTTAGAAACTCATTTTTTCCAGCTACAAAGAACTTTATGCTCACTCCATGTTTCTGAGAATGTTTACCTCAGAGGCAAAGACACAAATAAGCAAAACTCTGAATACAGTCATTAAGAGTAAAAACTGTTCTTGAAAAAGAAAAGTAAAGTGAGAACTGGCAAGGTGAAGTCTGCTATGTTCTCCTCTGAACTGCTGTTGCTCAGCAGGTCTGTGCTTTGGAGCAGATTCTAATGGATTGTGGGCAAAAGCAGGGAACAGTCTGGACAGGTCCATGACAGGGCAAACACAGAAAGACAAACAATCACACACACACTCAGATCAACAGTTCAGTCATGTTTTAGGACTGCGGGCGGAAACCAAAGGATGCGCAGCCGTGAAGACGTTGTGAGCTCGGCGTGTCAAACACATTTTAGCTCAAATAGTGCCATAAAATCCTTTAAATTTTAACTGAAAAGTTGTTCCTGTTGCAGTGCGGAATATACGTTATGAAACTGTTAATATCTTCTCAAAACCAAACAACTGCTCATAACATGAAGCCCATTTTAATGAAACCTTCTGCTGCAAAACACAGTGAAATGTCTAAAGAAATCTTGCCTCACTGAATTATGCACGTTTTTGTTTTAACAAGAAATTTGTTGGGAAAAAAAAGTTTTCTTCAATTTTTGTTTGTGTTTTTTTTGGTTTTTACTTGGTGGGCTGGTTTGGACCTTATGTTTGACACTCTTGTTGTAGCAACACCATGTGGTTAATGTGCAAACACACTCAAATCATTATGTAAAATGATTTAACAAATGAACAAAAAAACCTGTCAATCATTTCAATAATTCATCTTTTAAGCTGCGATTTCAACTTTTTATTTTGTTGAGTTTGGAGAAGTAGCTCTTGATGCAGAATATTGAATATAAAATCAGGTTACACAGTTTTAGAAGAATGCGTATAATGAATATGAATGTAGAAGCTCTGATGAGAATATTAAACAGCGAATATAAAAATGGACAGATAATGACATACAAGCAAAGCTAAAGTAATTTTGAGAATTTCCACATGACTTACAGACCACTTGACCAGCGGAGCAGCCAAATACGCTATGCTATTATCCAGAGACCGTTACTTTTTTATACAGTCAATGGGAGCTATTGTATTTTCCACTGCGTCTGCCGGCCAGTCCAACAGTCTCATTCCTAATTCCTGCAAGCCATCACTTGGCCTTGTGAAGCGAGTCATTTCCAGCGTGCGGCAGGAATCCACACGCTGCGGCCAGCATAAGACAACAATCCACTGCGTTTTTGGCAATCCACAAAGGTGTTTCCAGGGTCTCGCACGACCGCACAACACAGCACACTTATCCCTCTGATCCTCTGGCCTACATCTCGCACGCTTCCTGGTCCTGACTGACCCCTCAGATCCACCAGCTTGTGCGTATGCACACAGTAATGTGTATGATCGCATACAGGCATGCAGCGGCAAGGGAACAGGCGTGCATGAATACATGAATATATACCGAACGCAGCAGCTGGCAAACAAAATCGAGCTCTGTTAAAGTTTGTGGGAAAAGGTGAGCTGGCGGATATCATTTTTTTTGGCAGAAATTTTAAGTCTTGGCAGGCTTCAGCTGTGCACAGCCCAGGTGGCAGTGGAGGAAATGCATTCGAGTGTGTGTATAATTAAATGTTGAATATGAGAAACCAACATGCAGGCTTCAGAGAGGAAACACAGCAAAGAAATTCCAAGAGCAATATAATATGAAAATGAAACCCGGGGGACACGATAGCGGGGCAGGGTCTCCGCTTCGGGGGAGAGCTGAACCGGCAGCCGACCAGTTTAAGGAACCAAACGTCTCTCATCACTCCGCTGCCCCTGCAGCGCCGAACGCAATGAGGCGGTTCAAACGAGGAACGTGTGGAACATGGGCAGTGTTGGTGGGCCTCGACACACACTTCGGGAAACCTCATTTCGGTCCGTGGCTCGCCGAGGGCGGAGAATAACAGGAACGCGACTGTCAAGACCTTCACAGGTCAAAGTTCGTTTACATAGTCTAGGATCTAAACAGGAGAGTCAAGAACTGTTTCTATCAAAATTTCAGGTTAGGGAGAAAGTTGGGCACAAATACAATTTACAGACAGAATTTCTTAGAAATCGCTTTGATTATGATACATTCATCAACAATAACCCTTAAAAGAGATACCAGCAGCACATGGGGCAAAACTAAAGTTTCTAAGATGAAAAATTTAGCAAAGTTATGAATCGCTCTGGTCTTGGGCTAAATTTGCTGAAAGAAACACAAGCAGGTAATTTCATTTAGGTCAATTATCGTTATATGTAGTCACATTTTGTTTTTTCTCCCTCTCTTTCATGAATATTGCACTAGGAATACTCCAACAATAAATCTATTTCTGACATGAGGATTTATACTCAACGTGATAAAGTAGTAGTTACAACTCCAGCCTCGCTGTGAGAATAATTCCTATTGAAGTTCTTGCTGGAGGATCTTCTTTGTGGTTTGTTTCCATCCACAGTTTAAAAACATGTATTTCAAGTTAATTGGAGTCAATTTCCCACCAGTGTGATTGTCTTTCTCGCCGTGTGTCCTGGTGACATGTCCAACCCTGAACTGATACTAGATGCATGGAGCTCAAAAAAGGACTATTTTAGAAAGGATGAGTACATATATTTGAATCTTCAAACATCTTAATGTGCTCTTACTTTTTCCGCATGACTCTTTATCTCTGAATTTAAAGTTACTGCGTTCACGTTGAAAGACTTGAAAACACAATAAAGATGGTTATTTCTCAAAGGGCAAAGCCAAACATTCACTCATGCCAGATCATAAACTGTGAGTATTTCCAGGTAGTCTGTTAGTGCGTGCGTTTTGGACAGTCTTTCAGGCAAGCGCTCAGCTGGCCAACTCAATATTGCAACTGGCTTTTTTCCGCCATTATTTTATTCCCAACAAGTATCCAAAAGTATTGATTTTGGCCGTTCACACCACCGACCATTGACCGCCTCCGAGTTATGAGGCCGTTCTCACCTTGACTGCGCTGGCGTTATTCTGCGAGCCGCGTACAACACCGGTGGCTCTGTAGAGGCGCGTTGGAGGCTTGAAGGAGACTGTGAGGTTGTAGGTCTGCGAGATGTGCTGCACTGCGGGGGAGCTGGGGTCCGACTGCATGATGGCCGGAAGCTCGAAAGACAGCACGAGAGGCAGCAGCTCCTGTAACACAGAGGGCCAGCAAGTTGAACTCATAAATATACTTACAGAACATGTTATCACTTAAACATCATGCTGGAAGCTGAAATAGTGCAGTTATACACAGCTGGATGTCTTATCATTGAATGTTTGAAGTGTTTTTTTTTTTTTTTTTTTACTACGCAAAGTTGGCAGCTTGTATCACAATGCGCCGTCTGTCCGACTGATTCGAACCATTTGGACATCAAGTGAAAACACAGAAGGGGAAGGCTGATTTCTTACATATTGTAGATGTATGTGAATTGACACGCAGACATAACAACCCTTCCTTTAGCAGAAGGTGGCAGAACTTGCCATGTAAATGTGTCGGTACTCATAAATCAGAACAAAACAGTGAGGGGGAGCAGTTCGATGGTGCCGCGCCAACTCATTGTTCAAGATCATGACTGCACAACTGTCCAAAAGGTCTTTGCGCATTCTCATGCATTAATTCCAAGTCACTGGATCAAACCACAGCACTAACAACAGACGTTAGCTCTTCTCTTTGGCATCCCAGTCAAGATGCAGACAGAATATAAGCCGACAGGAAGTCTTCACTTTATGTGCTGCACACACATGCTTATGCATACATGGAGGAGAAATCACAGAGGCACACACCCATACGCCGAGCGACTGAGGGGAATGTACACAGAAACACACAGAAAGAACGAACGCACGCACACACACACACACACACACACTTATCCAAACACTGAGTCTCGGGCGGAGAGCCACGATGGTTTTGGCTGCCAGTGAAGGGCAAGCACACATGAATTGCTCTGACCAAAGAAATGCATCTCTGATCAGTCCCATATGTGGCTCGGCCTTACATTTATATCACGTTTCAGCGCTCGCTTTCTCAGAGCTCGAGAAATTTAGGTCAGCAGTGAGGGAAATACAGGAGGGGACGCGCCGAGCAGCAGGAGTCAGGCGCTGAATGAAGAATAGAGCGATTTTTGTGGTAGAGCTGACTTCAGCTTTTTTTTTTTTCCCCCTCAGAGTCTACCTACCTGGCAAGTATGAAGTTCATTTGTATTTAATCAGAATAAAGACCGTGTTCTCTCAACATAAGGGTGAGAGAAGAAGAAAAATGAAAACATCTTCGAGGTACAGTGACTGGCAAGACCTTTTCATCGCCCGCCTGTCGGCTCCGCCGCTGAACGCACCGAGAAACCCCCGAAGAATTCATCACCTCAATAAGTGACCCATGCCAGACCCACACACACACACACACGCCCACACCCAGCAAGGCCTGAGAAATGCAGGAGACCTTAGAACTGTGCGGGAGTGTGTGTGTTTATATGGCAAAGGGACATTACAGCACTGCACATGCAGCAAAGGGAAAAGGCAGCTTGGCCACATTTATTGTCAGGAGAGATCAGAGGGGATGTGGTGGAAAGCCCACCCAGAAAATGGTACACTCCTGGACTGGGAACCTCAACAGTAGGGGGTCAGAAAACGGAGGAAAACTCGTCTTATTGCATTTCATGGGGCACTGCCTTACTCTTGGTTTTCTTTTTTCTTTTCTTAAATTGCGGTGAGAAGTTTCATTCAACATGTTTTTGTTTTTATTCTTGCAGTAAAACAGTGGAAACATCTTTAATCGGGCTGAACCCATGAAGATACTTCTGTTAGCAGTACTTTTATTTATAATTTTTTTTTTAAGTTAAATGATGAGTTGTTTTTGTTCCAAACCGATCAAACAGGACTATTAATGAATATTACCTTACATTCCAATGAAAACCAGCAATGGGAAAATACAAAAGGTACAAATACTACTAAAAGTACCAGATGTGCTTGCAGTACTCTTGTTTATATTGGATTCATATGAGTCAAATATCCATATAACGTCTTTTACATTGTGATCACATCTAGGACTGTCGTGGTGTCCAACAGGTTCGAACAGTGACACTGTGACAAGAACATTTGGGTTTGAATCACACTGTCAACAAATTAATCTTGAGTGCGCATTAGGAAGCACATCTGGCATAAAAACCTGTTTCAAGCGTAACATGCGGAACACAAACTGTTGTGGCGACCCCAGAAGGGAATACTAGGCAAGAAGATCATTATTATTTCACATCTGTCAGGTATAAAACGTAATGTCGACTCAGAAGAGGACAGATCCGCATGTTGAGCAGGTGATGAAAATGTTTTACCTCTCAGCTGCAAAAGACACTGAAAAACAAAGAGCTAATTGTTGGTAGAAATACTTACCTCAAGACTGCATTTCTATAGTTTTACTCTCCGTCACAGAGCAAATCTAATGTATATTAAAAATCTATTAGAATAATATTGAAAATTACCAATGACTTCATTGACATTGACACGTGTTTATATCTCAGATCCTTTGTGGGGCTGTCCTGGTTGATGTAGGTCAGTGAGGTGTTGACAGCAGTTAGTTCTTTGCTGCCTGAGGCTGTTCTAAGCCAGAGGAGCAGGTGGGCTCTCTCTCTGTTGACCCAGAAGTTTTTGCTGTAGTTACGGTTTGAGTTGGGAGTCACCAGCAGTCACGTTTTCTCAGCTCCATATTTTTTTTTTTTTTTTTAAGTTTAAACAGCTCCATTACAGCTTACGACAGCCCCATTGTGTGGTTGTTTCGAGCTTCTCCTCTTTCTGTTTGTTTCAGCTGGAACTCCCTTCTTCTTGTTGGTTTTGGTCTGGGATTTGTAAGTTTGTACAATTTAAACCTTTTTTTTTTTTTTTCTTCAACAGCAGCAACACGTCAGCATCTTCATGCGTCGAGGATCCACTTTGAACCGTGCTTACACAGCGATTATAAAACATGTATCATTTTATCCGGTACGCAACATTCAATGCTCTTGTTGACATTTTATGAGCACACATAATATCTGGGTACCCTGGATAATTTGAGTATGAATGTCTGGTTCCACTGAGAGGAGCCAAACTGGCTGAGAGGAAAGTTTTTTTTTCTTCCTTTCCTTTTTCTTCCAACTCACTTGTACGCCATCTTCTTCTGACGCCAGAACTATCGCTGTGGCTCTTGACAGTTCGTTTTTATGAAGCCCTTATTAAATCACTTCTATGGTTAAGTTTGATTATTCTTTATTTTCACTTATTACAAAAAAAAAAAGGCTAAATTCTCGATGTCTTGTTGCCCATTATAACAAGCATTAGGCACGGAGGGGTATGGTTACGGGCGCATGCTGGCGTTCGCCAACGCAATTATCCAGTGTGACCTTCCCGTTTTGTCTCTCACTCCATCACAGGCTTCACTCACTCAGTCATTCTCTCGTACAAACACAGCTTTGTTAGTTCTGGTCAGTTCCCGGTGCAGGAACGTGTTGAAACGGAGTAAAAAGTTCAGAGATGAAACGGTTCACATGAGCGACGGTTCGCTCAGCCCACAGATGACGCTGGAGGTCGGGCTTCCAGTCAGACTGAAAGTGAACCTGGAGCGGAGGGTAGGAAACGGGAAGGGGAAGGGTTTGCCAAACGCACTGAGACTCATTCTTCTATCATACAATTGTTCTGGGGAAGTGGCCTGGGAATAAGTTAGGAATGGTGCTTGTGGCTTTGAGGAAGTGCTGAAACTACGCCTGAGGTGCACAATTACCTACTGTAACCCTGGAGCCTTTCTGCTTCGCCATGCAGGAATGAACTTCACTGTTTTCAGTTTGATGTTTTCTTTTTTAACTTATTAAGTGTTGGAGTAATGCTCCTTGGAGCAAATCAGTAAATTCTACCAGGGGTTCAGACTGAGGCTGTGTTCACACTTGAGGTGTGTCTCCTTCAGCCAAAAGTGGGGAAATTTATTTATTTTTTTGCACTCACTGGAGTTTGTGCTCTGACTGGTATTTTTAACACAGGACAAAAATAAAATGGTGCTGAATCCCTCTTCTGCTGTGCATTCTGTAACATAACTTTTTATAGCTGGTGGAATAAATGCACGTGAGATCACATGCTGTGCTGCAACCTGCACTTCATGACTATCTAGTGAGTGAGCTGAAATAAAGTGGGATGGATACCCCTTTATAGCAGAATCCCACCAAGCTAAAGATGAGGGAAAAAAGGAAACCTGCTCACTTTTTCTTTCACTCAATACAGGAAAGCAGCATCAGTGATTCACTGACGCTTGAATTATTAAACAAAAGATGAATCAATTGATGTTTCATAATTAGGAGGCAAATCTGATCTCTCGGTGGCCTTCACTGGAAAGCCTCATGAAATATGAAGGTTTGTTTCAGAAGCAAGAAACAAATGTGGCTAATTCCTGTTTTTAAAATGGGCACAAAAAAACATTCTCTGACATTGTTTCTGGGGGTAAACAGAAAGGGAAGGACAGAAAGAAAATGCACACAATGATGTTTCGGCAATTTTTTCTTTTTTTTTTTTACTCTAGAATTCGGTCATGACTGAAACCAGCCGCGTCCGTCAGAAATCTAAGGTAAACATAGTTGCTGTGCTTCATGACTCTCACCGCAGAAACTTACAACACCGCAGGGAGTCGGCGTTTCATGCTCTGGTTTGTGGGTGGAGTATCCCCTTCAAGACAAGAAAAATGGCTCAATGCCAACTCACCCTTATTTTTACTCGGGCTGCCTCCACTCCTCCTGGCTGCCCTGCGATGGACACCTGTTCACAAAAAACAAAAAAACAAAAACCCACATATATAAATCTGGTAACACAATCCAGTATAAATAACAGTTCAGGTACATTTCATGGAGCGGCAGGTGATTTCAAAGTTGAGAGTACTAAATGCCGGACAAACAGCTAAAGTTCAAACCTGAAACTGGATCCACTCTGTGACTTACTCGCAGCGCCACATCATTACCATAAACATGAATCTAATCACGCTCATGATAATGAAGTGAATCACTGTTACAAGAATAGCCCGCACAAGTTAAGCAGACTTTTTTCAGAACCACAGAGATTACAGGCCAGATATAGTTCATTTCCATATTAATGAGAAAAGTGATGAATTGTCTCATTACATTTCTCCTCTCTTATCTTTTCTTTCTTTGGCTAGCAAGTGGAAAACACCATTAGGTAGAACCCAGATCCATGACGACTGGGGCGACGTGGAAAATACAAATAATTCAGGACGCAATGTTTTAAAAATAGTTCTAAAGCCATTATTTCTGCCCAAAGCAGAAATTACACAGCATAATAGATGTTGAAAGTAGAACGATTTATATAGGCTCATTCTTTTTATTTGATTGCAGTGACACAAGCAATTAGTTTCCTTGGCAACAGGTTATAAAGACGAACCGTATGAAACAGACTATTTTAGGCAAGTGAAAATGAACACAGTTTCACAAGTCTTTTAAAACGTACATCTTGTAAAAGGGAAAAGTATCTGAAAAAAGGTTTCTCGATGTAAAAATACAAATTGCCATGAAATACGGTGCATGGCATTTAGAGAATATGCAAAAATCCCTGCATGTTAATCTTTGGGTCTGAAGCTGCAACAAGTATAAAGCAGTACTGGGAACCACTGCACGAGTTCAGGAACACTCACAGAAAAATGGACAATTAGCTGTGTAAACACAGAAATACACCTAAAATTTGTATCATGGAAAAATGTACACACAATCTGCAATTACTAGTCTGCTCTGGCTGAAGTTGCTTTGGAAAAAAAAAAAAAAGGGAAAACAGTTTTGAGGTCAGATGAGTCAAAACTTGCAATTCTGGTCAGAAAATTGGATATTGTGTCCTGCAGACAAAAGAGGGCTGGAAACATTTAGCTTTAAACCAACATTCAGTTCAAAGGAAGCAATATGGGGTTGCATCAGTGCATTTCCAAAACAGGACACTACACAGTGATCAGTCTGGTCAGTCCTGCATTGATGTTCCACTCATCATTTGATGTTCCCTATATTATATTATGCACAGCATTTCTCATGAGATTTGCAAATCAAACAGCTTATGCCATAGCGATTCTGCCGCTGTGTCTATTTCTGGGAGCTAATGATTCAAGAGAAAGAAACAACCCAATGTAAAGCCGCTTAGGCTAATTCATCCCTGGCCTCTAGCGCTGCAACACAAACAAAAGCATATGACTATGTGTGTACATGTAAACAAGCAAGTGCTCTGCTTTGAGCAACAAAACCTGCATTTCACCATGAAAAGCACTGCTCAGCCTCACGTTAACAAATATCTGTTAAGCTGAGGTGCGCTCCAGCAATATCCTCAGTCCTGGCAGCTGCAGTGAAAATAACAGGGAAGCTTCCACTTCATTGATTTTCACTTATCTATTTTTGCTGCCACACTCCACAATGCGTACTGTATCTGAAAAACTCCGCTGCAGCCGGAGAGCTTTTGAAATGAGGGAAAGATGGAGTTCACAGCGGCTTGGGCCTGAAAGAGGTGCGTTGCCACTTTTCTGGCTATCCTTGCATCATCAGAGTGAGACTGGAGAGGGTCATGCAGACCATGAGAGAGAGAGAGAGTAAAGAAAAGTTCCAGTGTGGACTCATACAGTATGTTCAAATGGTGCAATGCAGATAAGACCGAAGTCAGCAGCTTCTGAGTACTTTGAGGCACAGGTGCAGCTGAAAGATGAATATCTAATGCACCTCCTGGCAGTGTGCTGCCCCAACTCCTCATAATACACTTTAATGGTAATTACAGCAGGATGCTGTGGCTCTTCTAGTCCGTCCAGTGAAAACAGACCAGCTTCCTCTGGGTTGGCCAATCAAAACAGCCGACTGTGCAAAATTTCCTCAACCTGATCATTTTGACACCCTGTGACAGTCAGTAAATGGACTGGAGCTGTATTGCCAGATCAAAGCTGTATCGAACATGTAATCCCTCCCCCCTAAAAAACCCCCACTCCTGATGAAAATTAATTACAGCAGGATGAAGACAGGAAGCACTTAAGGTGACAGAAAGCGATGTGATTCCATTCAGAGAGTAATCAAGGTGCAAAGCCGGGCTGCGTGAGACGAAAGATAAATATGCGACGAGGCTCAAACCTGGTTGCTCTTCTCTGCTTGGTTGTTCCGATTAGAGTCGGGGAAATGGATGTGGCATCCCGTCTCCTCCATCACCCTCTTAATGTTGTTGCCACCTTTTCCAATTACGTGGGAATGCTCCGTGTGAGAAACGTCCATCTTCAGAGTCACCCTGTTACTCTAATGAGGAATAAAAGAGGCGAAGATCATTGACTGCTGATAACTCATTCTACATTCCATTGATACAGCTCAGTGAGTGGAGCCGAGAACAGTAAACCACATTAGGGATAATTCAGCGACATTATTACTACAATATGGAAAATGTTGCTGTGAATATACAATGTACATCGACACAAAGTGTGAAACAGCAATCAGGCATGTAAAGTGCTATTTATAGCCCCGCTTACCATCACAGACTCGGTACTTTAAAACAAGAGCTTGAGGTTTTGCAATGGAAACACAAAATCACAGCATTTTGTAGCATGCTATATTAATTATATGTGCTTTTAAGCCAAATATGCAGAATTCTACAATGAGCCAAATACTACCCAGATGCACTGGACCAGTTCATCTCATCTACTGTATTCTAAAATAAATAAAAACAGTTTTTTGTACTTCTGAAAGCTTGCAACAATCACAACCAACAACTGGAATATATTTCAATAAAAAACACAAACAAAAAAAGCAGTGAATCCCAGCATGCAGCTCTACCAGTCTGGAATTCTGCCCCAAAACGTCTATAAAATTGCAATAAACAAAGCTATGCAGTGTGGAGCTATGCAAATAATCCACAGTTAGTAAATGAGCGAAACTGTTTGGTGGACCAAACAATCAGGGATTGACGCCAATCCATTATCCCAGCATCATAAAAACAAGATGCTATGATCTCTTCGTACAGGCTGCAGATCATAATTTTATCATGTTAAGTATACAATCAAATATCAAAGAGGATGAGCACACCTCAGATCCCACTCTGCTCCTCTGATGAAAAAATGCTTCACTGAAGCACCAGTGCAACATGCACCTTATTTACTCTATTTAAACTCCACATTCACCAGTCTTTCTCTCTGAACACTTTCACATGCTGCACTGAAAAGAAACAACTGACATATGCAGCATGTTGAAAATTAAAGTAAATTGCTCTGCATTATCTGCCAAGCTTGGAAGGAAGGAAAAGAAAAAAGCCTTTCCGTGACAAAACCATGTGAAATTCTATTAACAAAGCCAATCTTGCACTTCCTTTTCTCTCTTGAGGATTTTCAGAGTGCATGGATGACATCCTGCCCCCAGGGGGGGCTGCAGTGCAGTCCCTGTATGTCAGTTCTTGTGTTACCATGGCAACGGAGTCTGCACACACACACACACACACACATTGTGTGAAGAGCTTAGGATGTGAATATTTGACTCAATTGCTGATAAGTTTTCATGCACTGCTGTGTGTAATCTGTCGCTTGAGTTGAGTTGAGTGGCCCAAAACATAATATCTGAAAGGGCTGAAAAATAGAAAAAAAAAGAAAGAAAAAAAAAACCCCACACACACGCACGAAGTGTATCATCTTCACTGTACCTTTGTGTCGAGGACAGACATGATTCTGTCTTTGGCTTCCCTCACGTTCTCCCGCTTCCCACACACCTTGATGTGCGGATCTGCAGGGAAAGAGATGAAGGGAAAGAAATCAGACGGGAGAACAAACCTCAGGAGTGGGAGAGATGAAGCACGTGTTTAATGTCGCTGCATGTTCAGCGTGTGCTCGGTGAGTCAGCGCCGAGGAAGAGCCGAGGCACAACGTGACGGCGACGCACGTTAAACCCATTTAAACAAACATGACAACAGCCTGCATCTGTCAACAAATTAGACTGCACCGGCGAAAAGGTACGCGACAGTAATTGCTGCCTCGATATCTGCCGAGTCTCATTTGAGTCGGCATGCAAGCAGCCTGAAGGAGGGCGGTGGGAAGGGGGGAATCTCTGTGGAGTTATGTTCAGTCTGCAGAGGCTACAGAAGTACAGAACCGACTGCAGATAATCATTGTACTGCTATTTGGGCTCAAAAGAACAGAACATTTCTTCTTTCTTAAAGAGTTTGTTGCAATTAAACTTCTGTGTGGGGACTGAAGGACATCTGCAGGATGCATGTTTTCAGCAGGATGTGGGGATAAAGGTCCACCTTCTGGTTGATGTATCGACTGTTTTGTTAAATCGCTTATCAGTGCAGATAAATACTGATTGATGTAGCTATACAAATCTGACTTTTTTCCCCATAAAATCAATGGAAGGATGTTTCATAAGTCAAAACATTTCTTTATTTTACTTTTCCTAAGCCATCAATTATCAATACTGACATTTGTCATTTTCAACAATCCTGCAAAAATACATTCTTAACATAAAAATGGGTATTTACATTACGGGAGTGAAATATCTATGTGATATAAGCTTTGCTAATGCGAGAATTGAAAGTAAAATAAAATCAACATCCTAAGTCTCTGCATGGGTGCACTGAGGACGTGCAGAGGACCACGCATCTAAGGTCTTAATAATTTGAGTAAACACGCTCCTGCAGGCCTTCACAGCTTCCAAATAGTCCAGTTAAAACAACCAAACACCACATAGCTGAAGCTTCCAAAGCTGATGCTTGTGTCAGTGTGGCGCTGAGGAAGCCTCAGTCTGCTTCAGCTGCACGTCAGAGACCCTGGAGAACGCAAACGCGAAAACATACGAGCACACGCATGTACTGCACGGCCACGGTCCGCTGCCCCCGTGTTAACTGTACCGAGCGGCAGGAAGTCCACTAAGCCCCGTTCCAGGAATCCCCCTCTGCACACACACAGCAGCACCTCAGATGTACAGCCTTCAGACGGGACGCACTGAATCAGATTTATTGTTACAAAGTCACCGGGACCTCAGACGGACCCGCTGTTGTATGTTTTGACTACCAAGGAGCTTACGAGTGAGAAATCCTGCGGAGAACACCTGCGGCGGTGCTGTAACGATTTAGGAGGATTTACGCCAGCGGTAAATAGGTCAAATATATTCATGATTATTAAAATGCAAAAATAATTAAAGGAATTCTTTTCGTCTGAAAACATCTCATCACACTGACAAGAAAGACAGAAACAAAAAAAAAAGACATGTTCTTCTAATATAAAACCTCAATTGCTTTAATTGACAGACATTGACAAAGCTTGCTGCACGACTCAACGCCATGGATGAACGTAAGAAACGGCCAAGAAATACGAGCAAATCAAAACCAGCATTTAACTTGGATATTTGCATGTATATACTCTCAGCTTTACAGCTGTCTAACTATTTAGTGCACATCATGAAAGATAAGAAGCACAATGCTGTTGTAGCATGAAATGATCTACCAGAGAGACAGATGAGCCAAAATCCACTAATCTGCATCACTTCATATGTCTGATCATCATCGCTGTGCCATAATGTCACACCTTGCATATCAGACAGTGCAGTGGTATGTTTGACATACTGACTACAATAACAAAAAACCTTCTGGAATGCTCTGGAGATTTTTGAATCTCACATTAATACAACCTGGGGGAATCTGATTCCAGGTTGATGGTGAAGAATAAGAGAAAGCTGTGTTCTCCAGCACTGCGTTTCACTCAGATGTCATCCTACCGTAGACATCAAGTTTTCAATGCAGCGATCGCTCATGTTAGAAGTTTCAAGGTGGACCGTATTTTGTACAACAATCAAAACAATGAAAGCCGTTGCACTCCTTTGAAATATTATTTCGTCTACTGTAATGTATTTGAAGCGTAAACCACAATTTTACTTTGAATACTGCAACCCAGATGAGGCAGGAGCTTTCCAGGAACACTCACATCCATACATTTGGAACAGCTCCTGCTTTCCTGATAAACAAACCGCTCATGTTCTGCTCACCGTCTAGGCAGAAACTGAGTCCTGCTTGTTACATCACAATCAAAACGACTGTTTATGGCAGTAATGAGCATAAGTTCGTGTGGAAGAGTCCCAGTACCTGCAATTAAAAAGTTGGAAACAGAGACTGGTCTTTTGGGTGAGAATAAAAAAAGGAATTTGTTCTGAGGTTGAATTTTTGCAGTTTTAATGGCATCTAAAAATTCAATTTAGTCAACCAAAGAAGCACACAAGAGAAAAACAAGGGAGAACAATAGGAAGAAAATAAATAAAGTGGTTAGAGGCTCGTCACAGGCTGAGAACTGCTTCCCAAAAATTTTCCCCTCATCGTTCAAGCTGCTGCTGTGAACAAAAGAAACCTCTCTGCCTCCTCCGGTGGCACCGCCCGCAGCCACCATTAGAGGGAGCATGGCTCTTTGAGTGTCCCTGCTCCAACCTGTGCAGCACATCTGGCAAACATTAGCCGGCCTAAATGAGTGTTGCAGTCCTGATGTAGAACACCCCCGCATTTTTCAAGTGGAGTGTGCTCAATGCTTTTTTTCTCCCCCTCCTTCTTTCTGATGATTGATGAAATGAAAGAAAAAAAAAAAACTTAACACCTTTAGTTCTAATTTGGCACATGCAACACCTATAAAAAAAAAACAAAAACAAGAGCAGCCCTACAGCTGTAAAACCTTAGGTTTCTTTTTTCTTCTCTTTTTCGTACAGATTTTTATTTGACAGAGAAGGAACCTTTTGACCCAGAGCTTCTCTACTGGCAAAGCGAAAGCATTTTTTCCAGTTTGGGGACTCTACTCAAAAAAATACCACACAAATGAAGAGAATTAAGCCCTTTCTGGCTCAGGGTTTCTCATTCAAAACATCTGCGGGAAACACTGAAACACAACTGGCAAGTGAGAGCCGTGTTATGATGATTATCACGTAAAAAACACGAGTCCCAAACACCAAGCTTTTAAACTTAAAGCATGTTTAAAATCTGAAAGCAAATCGACCGCAGTGGCCTGCAGTCAGGACCTCAACTGCAGCAAGGAGAAAGCATGTGCAAAACGACCTTTCCGGGATAAAAAAAAGAGACTGTGGAGTGAAGAAAACTGGGCCCAGAGGCTAACCATCCTTATCACACTTATGCAGGTAGCAGACACGGCAAAGCTGCAGGCGATGGATGAAAGTGGCGAGCTGGCATTTCGACGGACTGTGACCCCCGTACGCGGAGAAAGGTTACAAACGTACAAATCTCTTCACATCTGCTGCTCTCCGGCCGAGGGTAACCGATTCCAGATTGCAAGTGAAAGACAACACTGATGCAAAGTTCCAGGAAAACCAACACCCTACAGACGATGAGTTTAGACCGAGATGACTGGAAATTATCTGTTAGTCCTGCATCAACAAAACTGCCTCGTAATCGGTGATTTCAAGGTCACAGTGAGTGATTTTCGTGTCTGTCTCATCCAGGATTGCATGATGAGGGACGAATGGAATGTGGATGATTGCTTCTAAACAATCTCCAAGTCTTCTGCGAATTTTTAATCAGCAGGTGATGCAACAGTTGTGCACGGTAAACTTCAAACCTGTTTAGTCTGTGAAAAGTGAAATGCACTCTTCCTTCGCCATCTTGCCCATTCATTGGCCTTCCCAAGAGACCGGGCTGTTGCAGCGCAGTTCCACATGTCGATGGCAAAGCGACCGTCCAGCGTTCCTCCCCTCTGCTCCTCTCGGTTTACGCAACCCGGAGGGAAAATCTGACGTTCGTGTCTTAAGTGGGAATTTTAAATATGCTCGCTTCGTGCAAACAACATGACTTCCAGGTGGTGTTGGTTGGAGGCAGGTTTTGTGAATGAACCGATACTCGGGGTGAATGGATGAGCTGCCAGTTGATTAAGCATCCAGAGGGAAGAATGTCAGCAACTGAGGAAGTTACATAACGTCACTGGATCGCACATCTGGCCTGAAGACGCGCGCACGGACAATTCTCCCGAGGAAAACAAATGTGGGCACAACTACACCTACACCCCCACCCCCGCTCCACACTCTGGTCCCCACCTCTTTCCGCTCTCGGAAGAGCTTTAAATAGCCGCGATCAAGTTTTATTGGTAACAGAGCGCAGGAACAACTCGGCCAATAACCGCGCGAGTTCCAGTGCATGCAACTTCACGTCCACTTCCACAGAAAATAACAAATTCCTCCATGCAGATGAGGTTCCTGGCTCATAAGGGGCGGAAAACATACAAGCTTTCATCTTTTTCAAACGGCTCCATTAACTTTTTTAAATAATGGATCCTCATGCAACTTTGAAATATTTCTTTATTTAAGCTCAATGACTTTCCTGGAAATGTATTTCTGGCTTAAACAACATTGAGTCACAACCATTATTCTATCTTCGTTGGAAAATTAACACAAGTGCAGTACTGAGCAGTGTTGCAAAACATCCAGTTCCATCACATCTAAATGCATGGAAGGCCTGGTCTATACTTTATATCAGAGTCATACACTCTGAGGGCCTGCCATTCGTCAAAAACTGACGCTGCACATGGCAAAAGCAATGGGAGCAGTATACGGATTTAATTTAGGAAAGAAAGAAAGACAAAATATTCACCTTTTTTGGACTTGGCTCCGATTTTCAGTTTGGAGGGCCAGGCTATCTGTGTTTGGGTCTCATCCATGATCTGGAACAGAGTGAAGAAAGTCTGACATTAGCCGATCACACACTTCAGGTTTGGCACATTCTGTATGTTGGCAAACAGAAATACACCGAAACAGGCCCACTTTGATTCCACAGTCATGAAAATCATCACCTCACTGTGCAGCTTCACAGCAACACACAGTTCAACTCCACACCACACGCTAGCTCACAGCTCAAAGAATAACATTAGTTTTACTGCTACCAAAATTATTTGATTCTCCAGAACCAAAAAGGGCTGAAAAAACCAGCGTGTCCTTGGACTACAGTCAGTACTGTCCAGTGGACCGCTGTGCTGTGTGAAGGTGTCTTCATACCCAGCAAGGCTGCGTCAATCTGGGGAGTAAACCAGCTCAAGAGAGTCAAAAAAGCAGACAATTAAAGGAGTACATGTCTTTAGTCGTACATCTGAGTTCCAAAGACATCTCAAATCTACATACTGTGAGCAGGAGAATCTTACTGCGTCGCACAATGTGACTGCTGCCATAAGCTACAGCGACAGGGAAAAACAAGATTCAGCAGACTCACAAGTAGGCACATTTCTGCTGGACTAAATTCTAGGTATCCATCTATAACAAGTACAGTTCGCCTGGCTTATTAGTTTTGTGAAAGAAACTGTAGTGTATACAGATAATTTATGGGATAATCTTATTTTTTTCTGTGCATCATGGCGGCCGTCACATCAGATTCAGTTCAGACTGACACTGAGTTGTCAAACTTAGTCGCACCCCGGTTCGTTAAGTCCATGTGTAACAAATAAAACCTTTTAAAGCACAGTCTGTTAAAGCTTTTAGATAAATGAAGCCGCCATCAGTTTGGATCGACAATATGTTGACGACATCCCTTCAGTCGCTTGTCATTCCATGTCCTGTTATTCACCAACCACAACAGATTTATGGCAAACTGAATCTGGGTTTTCTGGAGTTTTCCTCCAGTTCAGGAAGTTTTTCCTTTGGATTGGATAATTGAATCAGACCTGTCATTTTCATGCAGCTTAACGGTGATCTGCAACAAAACACAACAAAATCCTTGTAATTATATTGCAATTCAGCTACGGTCTTGGCATGGTCAAACTATACATGAAAAAGCTGCAATAGGATCACGATATTTAAATGTCTGGGTGAAAACAAATTGGATTAAATTATGAAAAAAGTTTTCTGCAAGTTAGGAAACCCAAACATGTTATATTATGCTCAGTGTGCTGTGACTCAAGTCCATATGTTGTTTCCATAAACTGCTAAGATGCTGCTCAGCTACCAAGACAAAATGAACACAGGAGTATAATAAAACCATAAGAACATAGCGAATCATCTTTGATGAGTCAATTGCCAATAACAAAAAGAATTGTATCAAAGGAGAAGGACGAAAACTTAATGATATATATATATATATATATATATATATATATATATATATATATATATATATATATATATAAATAAAGCGAGGAGCTTGTTGTGCTGCTGTCAGGAAGTCTGTGCAACTTCAGTTCAAGTAAATGCTTTTTCTTTATAAGTAAACTCACCTTGCAGGTTTTATGGTTGCAAAAAGACACAAACCCCATCACGAATGCCTATCATAAGACGTGATTGATGCTATTGAAAGAGAAAAAAAAAACAAAAGAGGGAGAAACTGTGAGACCTTCCAAAATATGAAGAGCTGACGTGCTCTCTCTTAATTGCTTTGTCCTCGATGTGCACCGTCTTGTTTTCACAAACGTCCTGCGGTCTCGTGTTTGTTTTAATACTTTCCAGGGGTTTGTGTTCTCGGGGGTGGAGAAGATATGAATTTCTCAAAGTTTCAGCCTCGTGATCGAGTAACTGAGGACTGCCTCAACACATTAATCCACCTCTTAATATTCCTTGGTGGTCTAATGCATTAGGCTGTAAGCCAAATACTCATATGGGACAGCAAGTGCATTAAGATCCGTCATTGCTCCCGAGAACTGTTTAACGTGCAGCTTAGAGGCAATTAGCAGCTTTCATTATTTCCCCTAAAGATTTTAAAATCATATCTGCTTTTCGATGTTGGAAAAATAATAGTTTGTATGCATGACTGGTGCATGAATCTAAAATGAAAGAGCCTGAAATCCTGCACAGGTCCGCCTGGATGTAACCGGGTCTGTTTGGCATCCTTCACAATGAAGGCCGACAGCTCGTCTGACACACACCTGGAGGACAGAGAGCCAGCTGCTAGCGGTCTCTACCCTGGACTCCATGATGGTTGAGTGAAAGCCCCTTTCAAGCCTCATTGATTTTCCTCAAACCAAACCTATAATCACATATAAAAATGGATTTCCCAGACCTGCGACAGAATGAGACGCCTCAGCTGCCACTTTACCACCCAAAAAAAAACAAAAAAAAAACCCAAAGCAAAACAAGAGCATGAAATCAGCAACTTCTGCTGCGAACATCTCCCAACCATTGGAAGCCAGCTGTGTTTACTCCTTCAGCTCTCTTTATTAAGGCCGCTTCTCTCAACAATGGAAGGTCTCATGTCAAGCAAGATGAAGCTCGACGAAGAAAAACTCATAAAGCTGATTCTTGCAGGCCAATAAAAATGATTGCACAACACACTTGAATAAAAAATGCATGAAGTAAAGTCATGATAGATCCCTCGTTTCTCCCTTTCTTGAGCTCTTGGCTCGTACTGCATATGTTCTCAAATAATCTGTATTATCTAACAGCAGGAAAACACCCATCCTGCCATTCTAGTGATTCATTCAAAATGCTGCTCTGCTTTTGCTTCAAATTTCTTCATGATGAATCCATGAAGAACTTTATAGTATCATGTTGTGCAATGACAATAAAAGCAAATTCCTCTCATGAAATTGCTCAAGTGTTTGTCAGGAATTCAGAGGTGGTATCAGTACAATAACGAAGATAAAAATAGCTTCAAATTCACCATCCAGCATTATGACTCTCCTCATAATGGAAACCTCCCTCCCTCTCTGCAATTACTTCCACAACTGCTACGATAACAGGACGATTCCTGTAAACTGTTTCACACGCAGGGAAATGCACGCCTCAAACAAAAATCTGATGAGTTCTTACATTACTGGGTGCCACACTAGCCAGAGGCAGAGGGAACTCTAATCTACTGCATGATACACTCCTACTGCTGTCTGGCAGATGTAAGAAGGACAATAAATCACAGATAGCCCTCTAGCTGAAAGCAAACGAGGGTCACACCGGAGCAGCAACAGCTGGGCGCAGCATGAAAATAATGAACGAACTTTGTTTCAAGGGAACTTAACTTTTCTTTATCTTTACAATTAGCAATTTTGTTAAATTCAGGCCTCTGTTGCACTAAAATGTAATGTTCGCCCATTATTGGGGAATGTCGACCTGGATGTGAGACACATTAGTTTTACCCTTCTGATTATATCTTGTTGGAATAAGTCTTACATGCATGGATTTTGTCATCAAGGTGTTCAATTTAAAGCTAAAAGAAATGTAGAAGTGGCATTAGCCCTTAATGTTTGCAAAGATGACGAGTAATTTAACTGAAGGCCAAACTAAAAGTTTCTTTATTGCATTAAATTTATGGTGTAATGATCCGATCACTATTCATGTAAATCAGGGGCAGCAAACACAAGGCCTGTGGACCAAAGCCGGCCAGACAGAAGCTCAAATCCGGCCTGTCAAACCACCACACAAATTGTTAAAAAAAAAAAAAAAAAAAATCCAAGAAACATTGATTTGTTTTTCTTGATTGATAGAGACACAACCAAACACTGAGACCAGAGCTATCAGTGATGCCAACTAGCATTATCTTTTGACATTTCACTTTATTTTTACACAAGAAGGTATCCTTTAAAATGGCTTTATATTGAGAACAACTTCAAAGTTTAAATATAAAGATTATGCCACTATTTTATCCAATCAAGATGAAACTGGACAGCCCTGTTGTACATGTAAAATCTGACTGGTTCCCAGGGTGACACTCTTTTGCACATCACCACATGAAGCTTTACTTTGGAGATAACTGTTGGTCAATGCAGGAGACGACAGTACATCATGAGAAAAAGTGCTCCATGCTCATCTCTTCTTGATGCAAATTTGAACAAGGGCAATATTTGTGTCGGACTGGAGCTTCAAAAGAAGAGCAGAAAGAAAAAAAAACCTCACAAATCAATCTTTATTGCTGACAGGCTTCCAAGTATGATGGGATTGATCCCTGACTGAATCAGTTCATGTTCTTAGTTGTATAAACCTGTACATGAATCTGATCACTTTATTCAGTGTTCATATAAACAGGATAATCTGATCTCTCAGTCAGAAGGGATTCATTCAGGGGGACCATTTAAATAACCTGGCCGGCAAGCTGAATTCTCGCGGTATTTGTTCTCACACACCAAGAGAATCCATCTTGTACCGCTCGATCCTATGTGCTCGGGATCAGACTTTTTTTTCGGCCGGACCAATCACGCTCAGATTTTTTTCGGTCGGACCAATCGCGCGTCGTTTAGGGCGGGACATGAAGCTTTGAAGGAAGCAGGAAGCGACGGACTGCTAATAATATTAGCATGGCTAGCGAAAACAATGGATATCCCGACAGCGATTA
The DNA here is from genome assembly GCF_902148845.1 of Salarias fasciatus. Taxonomy (NCBI): domain Eukaryota; kingdom Metazoa; phylum Chordata; class Actinopteri; order Blenniiformes; family Blenniidae; genus Salarias; species Salarias fasciatus. The sequence goes on from NC_043757.1 coordinate 21,708,794, forward strand.
CATCTGTTTTGGATGAATCCTGTATTGCGTCTTTGAAAAACGATCAGCAAGAGGTTTTTTCTTTGCAGTGATTGGCTGAAACCAAACATGGTTAGGCGGGTGCACTGTGTCCTTCCGTCCAATCAACGCAAAGATTTCTACAGCAAGTCCCTCCTTCCCCGAACGGACTTGCCGAGTGAAATCCCAGATTGACATGTGAAGCAGTTCGTTGCTGCACATGTGAATATGGCTTTTGCCAGGTTACCATTTAAATTCTTCTGACAAAACATTGGAGAAAATGCTAAATGACTATATATTCAGCTACAAATACAAAATGGAAACAAAAGTACACACAAAAAATTACATCTACAAAATGTTTAGCTTTGTTGAATCCAATGTAATCCTGTAAAAATTCAGTTAAAACTAATGACATCATTTCAAACCTCAATTATGCTTTCCTACAATGATGAAGCATGACGGCCGATGTATCATCAAAATTTTCTCTGAGAAGGGCTTTGTTCAAAGAAACCTGTTTCCTGTCCAGCGTTGCTGTTCTTGGCAGCGCTCTGCAGATGGGACTGATTTTTGACAGACCACACACCATTTTAAAAGGGTGGATGGTGTTTATTTTTTATGAAGGCCAGCACATATTCCTCAAATGGGCAAAGCTATTTGCACAAATTAAGTAACCTATATATGCACCGGTCCGCGCTTCCTTGTCTGCCACTCCCCTGTTCTGAAACGGAGAAGCACAGAAAATGACTGAGGCTCCGATACGTTGCACGGCACGACCTTGACGTGAAGATTGATCCCTAAAGGTTTGCAGCTGGCGGGGGCATGCAGATGTAAATCAGACGGGGTGTATTTGACGGAAAAGACGATACATGTGTTCAACACACGTGACCGTGTCTGCGTTACGGCACAACAGCGATCAGCATGGCAGAGGCATGTTTCCTGGACCCCGCTGCAGCTGTTGATTCAGCTGGAGTGTCTGTGTGTGTGTGTGTGCGTGGATGCAAGGGGGGACACTGAGGGCATTTTTTTTTTTTTTTTGGGGAGGGGGCGCAAAGCAGTTGTGAGCAAAGTTACGACACAGAACAGCAGGGCTTCGAGCTGACAGCACTGCCTGAACATTCCCTGGGAGATTCAAGACTCGTGTTAACAGTGTAAGAAGAGCTCAGTCGCAGTCATTAATCATCCAGTTTAATACAAACATACAGTAAACAATTGTGAAATTCTACTAATTTTGCAGCCCAAAGTCAGAGAAGACGACACATCCTTTACCGGACGTGAAAAAGCCGACATTTGATTCTGGAAGTTTTGATGCCACTCACAGCGACCTAGTTATTTCAGTGCCACTCAGCTTGACGCCGGCCAAATGCTTCATTCTGGCAGACTGATTTATTCATATTTGCTGTGTGTCAGCGCCGTGACATACAAGATGTCGAAGTGCTGTACACAAGATGAAATGAACGCCGCCTGGCTTCAGATGCACTGGCACTTGGACATCATGCCTGGCATTATTCACATGACCACAGCCTCTGGGCAGCAGCGATGGAAGGGGGATCAGGGATGCACTGGCGAGACGTTCAAAGGAGTCTCTCAACTCAAATCCACTCCGAGCTCTTCCGCAGACCAAAGTTATCGTCCTAACCAGCCGAGCTCTTCAATGCCGCGTTTGCCCCTCGACTCAACTCCTGCGCGGCTCTCCAAAGAGCTTAGCGGTCTGTGCCGCCATTTCTCACTCCCAACAGTTTCACGGTCCAAAATTTCCACTGTACAAGAAGAGCGCTGAACCCTTTTCTGACGCATGTTTTCTGTTCATTTGCAGCGAAATCCCCCGCTTACATGGGACTGATAATGGAGACCCACCGACGGTTTAATGGAGTGCAAAGACGAAATAACATTAAAACAGCAGGAGGGCTGAGGGGGAAAAAAAAAAAAAAAAAAAACGAGGGAGGAGGAAGAAGGAAAACATGAGCGAGAAACTAAAGACCAAAACAAAGACTGGAAAAAGGCAGGGGGACGTAGCTGGAGAGATTCCCTCATGTGAGCTGCACATGGCTAATTTCCCAGCTGGGATACCCTCCTGTGGTTGCACTTCCATCTTTGCTACATTTTCATTGACTATGAGGACGAAGTGTGTGCTGCGTATCCTGAACCGTAGCGCTGAGCTCAAAGGAAGTCCAGCAGACAGTGAGTAAGAGGGTTTGAGCGGGTCTGGGGAGAAGGAGCGGGGGTGGACTGTTTTTTTTATTGCTCTCGCCAGTGGATGAACTCTAAATCTCACTGCTGAGGCAACCAACAAATCTCCCTTCCAAAGCCTAGTGTGTGAAAAGTGTGCGTCAACACGAATGAAAGAAAAAAAAAGGCCATATGCTTTCTTACATGACGGAGAGAGAACTTAGCTTTATTAGCCTCGCTGAGTGTGTGCAGTGCATGGGTGTGTTGGACGGGCAGGAAGCAGTCCAACTAAGAGTTTCCATTTTCATCAACATCAAGGTATTTCACACACCTCATCCACTTTCTTTCAACAATACGGTTCCACAGTCGCACTCCCTGTTTATTTTTCTGGCTTTAATTGGGCATGTAGGCCGATCACGCTATCAGAGGGAAACTGTAGAAAGTTATCCAAATGGAACTTCTGCAATAAAAACATCAGACTGGCTCTCCTCGTCCGCTGCTTCTCGCCGGCATGCCAACCCAAACAGCTGCACACTAATTCCTAATTGACAATTTAACCTCCGGTAACCACCGTCTCTTTGAACAAGCTGTGACAATATTCAAGCCAAAGACATAAAAAAAATAAATAAAAATGTGGCTGGCAAGGTTAAAACACCTACAGTCGTATTTTGTCAGAGTGTGGAGGACATCTATCCTCACTTTCTTAAACATTATGGTTATATCCAAACCAAAAGAGGTGGAGACAAAGATACAGTATATTATAACAGAACCCTTGTTAAAATTCCAACAAGAGGAATCTTAAGGCGCCTGGTTTGCATTACTCGGTTTGTGAATACTGCTTCAGGGACAGTTAAATTGACTCCTTTTTCAACATTCAACTCAGGGTTCTAACTTCCAAAAACCAAAGAATTGGAAAATTGACAAAAAAAAAAAAAAAAAAGTTATGCTAAAACAAACCGCTGTCTGTCATTTATTTCATTACAAGCCATTAGTGTACGATGGAGGGAGTTAAACATAATCAGGAAACTGTTTTAAACAAGAATGAATCCACCGGAGAAAGCTTAAAAGGAAACCCTCATAATTAATGAGATACATTCAAAATATCTCCTGTCAAAATTCACTTATGGTCTGGAGGTTTTCGCCTTGTTAAAGATGTTTACTTTTGTTTTTTTCACTCCGATTCATTTTATTTAAAACGCCAGCACTGAAATCAGATGCTACACACAATTTTGCTCCAATGATTAAGATTGAAATGAAACAAATTGAGTGTATCATGGTGATTTAGCTGGCGGTTCGTGCACATATACAACACAAAGTTTTGATTTGTCTTTTATCCACAGTGATGTTACAGTCTCTTGTAGGGCAAAAGGTGGCGCTCAACATAACATCCACAGCTATTAAGTCTGCCCATCATCAGCAAGGATGTGTTTGTAGAGTACTTGAATCGTTTTACTGAGGGTTTTGTGTTAGAAAAGAATAATCCCCTCCAGATAGAATTTGTATGAAAGCCATAAAACAGCTATTTAAACTGTAGAGTACACCCTTTAAAACCAGGCCGCTTCACACTTGACCGGTTCATGAGCACCAGAAACAAAATGTAAGCAAGTCGAAACTCATTTAAGACCATTAAAGCTCATCGGGGCAAATCCTCGTTTTATTACATGTAGTGAAGCTTGAGAGGTTTTAATTAAATCACTCGCACAGAGAAGTCAGCGAGGCGACTCAGTGTTTAGCATAGTTTTAAACTCGGGACACCGAGGTATGTTATGAGACAATATGTGAGTGAGAAAGTCTCCGAGTGTAGCATCAGCTGTGTTACAGCACCAGAGCCCTGCAGCGGTTCAACGTCAGCGCCTCTCTCTTCTTTCTTATTTGTTTAGATTTGTAGTTGGGAATGACTGGCGGACCACCTGACATCTGCACCCTTACCGAGAGAGAAATGTTGTCCAGTGACCTCAAGCAACAACATGAAGACAAAGCAAACACGTGGCGACGACACACTCACCTTCTGAAAGAAATCCTCACCGCCGTTGACTCTTCCCTCAGAGGCAGCTGCAGAAAGATGGAAAAAGGGGAAAATAAATTATTAAAACTAAACAGAAGTACACAGACAAGTCTCTTTCGGATTATCCGGTCCTCAAAATGTTAGCATTTCTCTACTCAAAGAAGTGTTTTTGGTGTATCCCAGTTTCTTTGGATATTGTGTTTGGCATGACGTCCGATACCGTCGATCAGCAGGAAAGCAAAATAATGTTCAGAGCAATTTTCTGTAATCCCAAAGATTGGATGCAGCTTCTGTTTAACAAATTGATGGCTGCAAAGAAAATATCTGCTCATTTTCAGTAGGCACGAAAGGCATATTTCAAACCAAACTTGGGTGGAGTAGTGTTGAATTTGCACTTTTTAAAAATCGACTTATACAGTTGTCAGTCAGCTTGATCGGATCTTCATAGTTCAGCAACTTGCGGAGCATGGAAGTGATTTAAATGGTAAGTGGGCTTTGCTTATAAAGCACACTGTACCACACATGCTTTAAAGGATACTAGGGATGGTCTGTGCTCCAGATATTGGGGCTAAATTAATGACTATTATCCGAATAGTGCTATGTTAGCATCTACCGTTAGCTGGGATTAAAAAAATGGCTCACGCTTTCTTCACGTGCCACCAGTGTGCCCGACGCACCCGAGTCCTCTACTCTGCTTTCACATGAAGAACTAGTGACATCTCAGAGTTTCAGCTGTACACCGCACACTCCATTCAAGTGAACGCAGCTTCCTGTTAACTCGTGACCAGCTTCCTTTAGCGTCCCTCGTTGTTTTTGTAGATGTTAAATCCGACAGAAATCTGCGTCTGACTTTCATGAGTCTTACTTTAACATCTGCTGTTACTAGCAGCAGCAGCAACAGTAACGCTAAAGGACGTTGGTCACCAGTTAACAGGGAAACCAGCTCATTCAAAACACCACGTTCACAGCTTTATCAAGGAGGAGGAGAATATCAGTGACAGAGAGGGGAAAAAAAGAGCCTGAGTTAAAGGAAACGTAGCATTTGGATGCACTTTTCTGGGGGCGACATGCAAGGTAGAGTACAAACCAATATTTTTCAGTAATATTTCAGTAAAAGTGTCAGATGTCAAAGAAGAACAGACCGAATCCAGCATTAATGAGGGTTAAGTTGTAAATGAGCCACTCATTTACTGAGATGAATACTAGGATACCGACACGACGACTCAATACTTGGATATTCGGGTTCAACCCTAATATGATCCATCACATCGGTTCATCCTCTCACACAAGAACAGACGTCATTAGTGATGGCTGCCATGCGTCGTACTCACACAAGGACAAAGGGCAGGACAAGGCAACAACCTGGAGACTGGAAACAGATCCCAGTTTAATCACCATCACCTGTGCACTGATGAAGCGCTAGAGATGTAATTTTACAAGCAGGTGAAAATGCCAAGAAACTCCCTCAGCTGATACTGAAGGCTGGATTGAAGCAGAACTCCAACCACCACAGCCAATCAGGCCTGAAGTCACTCCAGCACATCTGCAAGTCCTTCAATCTGTGGTAGCTCCGTTAATGCAAAATGCATATCTCAAGATTCCAAGAGGAATTCTCTTGTTTCTCAGTCATTTGGGGATACAGAGAAGGTTTAATGATGCATTTCAGCCAGCGCTTGTCCACATGAATCTGTTGCTGTCGACATGAATCTGGGTCAGAGAATCACGGAGGGTTATAAAGTGCAGTTCGCTCATGAATGCAAATTGCGGTGCAAGGACAAGAATGGCATTAGGAACATGTTTCATCATCTCGAACATGACCAGTGAGAACATATTGTGGTGATTGGTAAAGAAATGTTTTGAGAAAAAAGCCAGTTTCACCAAAGATTGCACATGAGATATTTTCTGGTTTCCCAAGACTGAAAACTCACTTTATTATAACAACGTCCACTGCTTCCTTTGAGATTTGTAAAAGGCAGCTAATTTAAATTTTATGTAAGATTTCCTCAAACCTATAAAATGTGTTCCCTTAATAAATAAATACTGCCTGAAGTACACACATGCAATGATCACCTGGATGTAAAAAGCATTGTTCAAGCTATTCAGCAGACCAACACAGCAAATGAAAACCTTAAAACACACTTTCGGTTCAAAGCACACACCGTGGCTATAATGCCTCCATCACAAGCATTTCAACACGTGTTTGTACTTAGGCAGGCACACGGGTCCAGGCCACAGTTTGTGACTGAGACTGAGGCTCTGCTTCAGTTTGACAGGCCAGTGAATTCCAGACGAAATATATGCAGTGCAAACAGCTCATCGTGAGAGCTGATGGTACACGATTCATCGCTGCTTCTGGGGTTCAAACCAGATGAATGACAGATGGACGGACGGAGATCAGAACAGTTGTGCCTGCTGTGTAGGTAAACAAAACTGAAACACATTTGTTTGGCTTTTGCAGAGGCGTCACCACAGTTTGCAGCGTTACTGCACTGCTCCCTAGAGTGACTGCAGCACTGTGTCATTTTGGATATTGTGGCAATATCTCTAAATCTAAATCTGTGCTCCTGTCCACAGAGTTCCGGAGGTGATCTTCTGACAGTGGCAGAAATTTCACAACTGCTGCACTGTTGATTTGCCGTGTTCATTTCTTAGAAGCATTGCCAGCGTGCATATTGTTGTACAGAAGTTGTTATTCTTGCTGCAGTTGTCACTATATGAATATAACGTGCAATGATGTTTTCAAGTGTTGTGATCAATATATGATTACATGATTTGACATGAACACTTAAATGCATAATGTCAATCTTATGTGGAATTGTACAGCAAAAAATCAATGACTAATAAAAAGGAAAAATGAAAGATAATATCTAGTACTGCACGGCTTCACGTGACTATCCAAAACACGTCAATATGCAGAGCATGAAGGCACAGTGCATTGAAACAGTTTACTGATGTTCAGTCAGTCTTTCGTGTTGTGCATTTTGCGTATGTTGATGTTGCAACGATGAAGCAAGTGCAATATACCCAGCTGCCCTGGCGGTTTCCTCTGATTCAGAGAGGAATGACATGCAGTCAAGCTCAATGTTTAATCAAGTTTGAGAAAACCATTTCACACAGTGTGATAAGCAGTCAAACTATATATACCACCTAAATTAAGTCTTTTGGAGTATTTGAAAGCATGTTTTCTTGTTGGGGTTTTTCTGTGGATGTGTATGAACTTCAATATTCATATAAGTGTTAAGATTAATGATGTGTTCATTCACCATCCATGCATTGTTCTCACTGACAGGAAAACTTACAGAAATATATCTAATTTATATTAAATAAAAATGAGTATAATATAAAAAAACTCACTGACAAAACTTTTCTTTTATCCAAAAGAAAAGAACAAAAAGTGACTCAGAAAAGGAATTAAAGCTGTTAAATCAATGCATGAAGACACCTCAGCTGCATCGAGAACAGCTTTATGGATTTCAGTGATGCACTTGGCTTGTTATGCGTAATTAGACATCATGACGAAGATAAATGTGTGCAGCCAGCTGTAAATACTGATCAAGGGCTAATTACAAGGTTTCACTTAACCATTCAAGATAAACCTGATGCATATTTGAATAACTAATAGATATTATGTAAAATTTCTTTTGTGGGAAACTTTTTGCAAGTATACGTTGACTGTTTTATCTGTTACACAGAGAAATATTTGGAGCTTCTGCTGATGAAAACAACAATTGTTAAGATCTATAATGCTTTGCAGCATCCGTGAACATTAAGTACTACACATTTCGAAACAGGAATTTAAACAGAGGATTCACTCAAAAGCAAACACCGTCACGTGGATGACAATGGGTTCAAGATCCTTGATTAAATGAAATTATCCACGATTATGCAAGACTCCGACGCTCGGAACGGTTCCTCTGAGAGCAAAGATAAACAAAGAGCAGTACAGTTCCATCCAGCAGACTCTCTTCTCTTCTTTGTCTCATAAAGGTCATCTGGTGCTGCACACTGCACTCTTCCTCTACGCTCTCCAGAAAACACCAGTAAATCCAAATGAAATCTCCGCCACTGATGATTTAATGAGACAGATTAAACAAGGGGCACTTGAAACCAACCAAAAGGTCACTTTCATTTAAAACATTTGCATCAAGTCAGTGATGATATGGAGGAGTAACCACATTGAACTTCAGACTGACTGAAGCCGTGCGGTGTCTTATCCAGGAAGCACAACTGCAAATAAATCAGATTATTCTATTCTCCAGAGCATAAGTGGACAAACAAAGATAAACATGCTGATTTCTCTGCAAACCATTTAATTCAAGCAATAGAACATTGAGTCCATATTAACTGACAGTTATTTAACATCTGAATTATTAAAACTTTGACTCACGTTTCTGAAAAGGTAAAGCAGCCGATACTGCTAATTTCTAATGCTACGATTTAGGAGGTCAGTTTAAACAAATAAATAAATGCACGAGGAATGCAGTGCATGCAGCCGTTTATCTTACAACAACAAGAAATAACAAAAAAACAGTGTAACGGCATCTTTGGCACATGTTTACAGGGAGCTGAAAAGAATCTGATCTGGAACATGAGCGAAAACTTGAGCCATGTGCTGAGAGCAAAACATCCTGTTGGCACATGTGTGGAACTGGCCGTGGGAGAACTCCAGAGACAGGCGAGGTGCAGCGGGGTGTCTTCAAGCACAGCTCTGGGATCTGACGCCAAAGTGTAACACTGAGCCTCCATGTTTTTCTATGAGGCGAACATATAAAGCAGGATACGAAAAAGAAACCTTGCTGAATGACAACACTGGATTGGAATTTTAGCTTCTTTAGTGTTGTGAAAGTTTAGAGCATTTTATGTGACACGACCATTCTGTTTTTTTTTTTTTTTTCTGTACATAATGACTTTAACAAGAGGTGCTAAACATATGGCTCACGGGCCAAAACCTTCCAGCAAGGGTTAGATGCAGTGATCATCTTTACAAGCTTAAGCTTGTAAAATATTAATATCAAAGAGGAGGCTTAAATTCTGTGTTGTGAGAAGAGAAACACTGTGACCTTATCAGCACTTTGCCTTCGTATTACGTTCTGCAGAGACTACAGTTGTGCAACTGTCCAGGGTGTACTTGCATTTCCTTGAAACCTCAACTGGGCCAAAACCTTAGAGTTGCTATCGATTCAGATTATTCATCATTATTTTTGTCCAAATTAAAATCAAACTGGACTGTACCCTGCCCTGAAATGAGTTACACACCCCTGGATTCAGGAATTTAAAAAATAATAATAAAGAATTTTCCAATCTAGTACAGAAAGAAAGGAATCTTAATAATATCATTAACTATTTTAGTAAATGAGTAAAAAACATTGTTCTTAACAGGATAGCTCAATTGGATAAAATATTAAGTTGATTCTGCAGCTTTATTCTTTGCAGATTTTCAGATATCAGTTCTGTTTTTTTTTTTTTTTTATTCCAACCAGTCCAACACACTGCTTCAAATACATGCTGACCAGCTGACCTGCCAATGTGGCCTCAATGTTTTGAACACAGTGAACATTTAAGTGGCAGTAATGAAAATTTGTTACAGTCAACAGTCGATAAAGAACATCTAATAGAAATGGTGAAATTCTAAGACATGCAATTGCATTAACTTCTAAAATCAGAACACTGTACAAACAGGGGCCTAAATGCCAGCACTGACAAAAAAACACGATCGCTGTATCTATATTTAAAACATAGAAAGTCTGAGTATGACTTTAAACAGTCTTACTAAATTTCCAATCCCTTTGGCTCAGATGTCACAAGACAAAGTTAAAATAGAACAAAGGCCTGATTTTCTACATATCTGGGCGTTTCTCTGTTGAGCCATTTGTAATAATGCAAGTTATTGCAAAACCTGTCTGCATGGCATCAGTCAAAATAGCACACTGTCATTAAATCACGGGGTTGTAATGCTCCCAGTTAAAACTTACGCTATACCATAAACATTATATGAGAAGTTCATATTGTGAACACTGAGAAGTTAGTAGGGGAAAACAAGTGAGATGGGTTGGATATGAAGAAAGAGGAAAAGCAAAAAAAAAAAAAAAAAAAGGCAGACTATGTCAACACGGTTTAAAAGCTTCCATGAAAAACACTGGCACTCCTGATGTATTGATATATTATTTTTAGACCCACGATTGTATAAGACGGCGTCTATCATGAACACAGCTCCTATGTGTCCGATACTAATAATAATGATAATAATGATAATAATGAATAATAATGACTAATAATGACCCATTCATGAGAATTGAACACATCTACAAAGACCACAGCATGCAGGCCGTCCATGAAGGCCAGGGTGGAGAAACGCTAGACGTAAAAGGCGAGATTATCAGAGCACTGTGGCTAAACAACTCACACTTTGGAAAGAAAAATGCTATCATGGGCAAGTGGTGAGTGTGCAGTATGAACAACCGATGATCAGATGAGTCCATCTGTAGCATCTGCGTTTGTTTATTCCTCAAACAGTCTCTCTGAACTTGGATTGCTGATTTCATGGTTTTTAATTAGTCGCTTCCAATGTTTAAATTGCTAAATTCCTCTTTAGATGAAGCACAATTCAGAGCCAGTATGAGTCTGCACTGCTGCGTAGGATATACTGCAATCTGTTGTTGGGGTTACTAGAGCCTGTTGGGAAATTTTGACCGATCTACAACTCTGCACTGCCTTGCAATGGCACTTAATTCCTTTTTTTTTTTTTTTTTTTAAAAAAAAAGGTAACAGTTCTCAGTCTCCAACATCTGGAATATGAAAGCCAGCTGCTGCCTCCCACCTTTTACAGTGCGGGGAACTACAAAAGTCACAACTTCCCTTTTCTTTTCCATAACTATCCATTTTCATGTCAACGTCTCGATTTGATTTGCCAACATCATAAAGCTACAAGACAAAGAAACGGACCAGGAAAACATTTTTGCGTTTGTCCCTGCCATGTCTTCCTTGAGGATTTGACTCCTCTCGCATCATTACTCAGATAGCCAAGAACCCTGTTATTTTGTCTGTTCATAAAAATATTCAAATTAAAGAACCGCCTTAACATGCATCAGCTGAAAATGCTCACTCGAAAGTGTATTTCTTAGCGCTTAGCAGCTTTGATGTGTTTTGAAGACACTTATTTTTTAGTGTTTTTGGACCCAGGTTACACCAGGACAATGCAGAACTCCTCCCATCCAGCACAGCAGATTGTAAAGGCATTACAGATGAGAAATGACACAAAACCCCCGAGCAGAGATCAAATGTCGCGATCGTTTTTCTCCTCCGCTGCATATTCTTGAAAGTCATGGCGCTAATAATGCAACACTAAACGTCTGTTATGTTGAAGACACTCGTCACGTTTTAAGTTAATTAGATCCACACCCTTTAATTTCCTTCACCTAATTATCATTCGATGAGTCTCATCACTGTCACAGCGTGAGAAGAACTGGGAAAAACTCACAGCGGAGCACAAACGGGACTCAATTCAGGCAGATGAAGCGTCGTCTGGTATCCATTATTTTGTGGAAAGACTAACTTTCTGGGAGATTCCACTGTTTTGACACTGCAGGAATGTAAACAGTGTTGATTTCTGCAGTTTTGGCTTTCATCCACACACAACAATCAAGCAAACAATAGGGACATGGGCCCTAATAAAACAAGTCAAAAGACATTTTTACCGTTAATATTTTCACCATGAGATAGTTTCGGACTACCCAGATTTAACAGAGCGCTTGAGCGTCAGCACATGTTGACCTAAAGCCAAGTTACAACAACTTTTCCAACAGAAAGAAGGCAGAGACGTCACAGCAGATACCAGTCATGATTCCATTATTGTGAACACGCGATATAAATCATTCATGACATGCTGAATGATGAGGGCTGTTTATTCACCTGTTTCTTGCGTTTTGGAAGACTTATCGATCGAGGCCCCAAAAAGTATTTTATGAAGTGGAGAAAAAGAAAAAGGCTGAACAAGCACCAGCTAAAGCTCAGGGCCTTAGGGCTGGCAGATATTTAGCAAACGAAACCCTCGTCTACATAAGCTTTAAAATATGAAACGATGTCTTTTTCCACTGGACATGATTTCAGAAACACATAACAGATCTGATCTGGTGTGAAATCACTGTCTGTTCACATCGTTTAATGAAGTGATTAATGTGGAAGGTAGCCTTATGGACCTCTCCTCTCCAGGCTGAGAGGAAAACAACTGGCACCAAAGACTTTTACAAAAAGAATTTTATGAACCTAGTAAGAGAACACCATGTTTTCATAGCAGTTTTGTTACATCAGTTCCAACAAGGCGTGCATAGATTCCCAGCTCTTTCAACAAAGAAAGACCGAGAGAATCTAAAAAAAAACTACCATGACAAAACACCAACACCTAGTTCTAGTGACAACATGTATTTCTGATGCACTGCAAGAGTGCAGCCTTAGGGACAACCTCATGAACGTCACGCTTGATCGACTATGTGTGAATTTAAATGTGTGATTATTCGGCTGTTTGCCCTGCAATGGATTTGCGACCGGTCGAAGGTTCACCCAGCTTGGATCTGCTCCAGAAATCAGCCAAAAATAAAGGTATTAAATCAGTGGATTTAGTGTTTATGAGGTGTCTCCAACATATCCAGCAGTCTCATGGAAGTGGCTGACCCACTTGAGGTGTACTTTCCAAACCAAAACATCCGCACCACTACTGACTGACCTTCTCTGACCACCCAGCGGCCTCTTTCTTTTACCTCCAAGAATCCAGTTGTGGACGTTCTTGCCTGATTTCTTCCACTCTGGCCTCAAGTAAGCATTTTCTGCAAGTGCTGTTTGATGTGGAGTGTCACTGTGCACAAAGGCTCTGCTGCCGTGCACACACACACAGTTACTGCTACCTTTCACTCAACACCCATCGTCACCAGAAGGAAAATATTCCCAGTCGGAATCGGTATGAACTAAAAAACTACTTCTACACTCTTTGTTCCAGTTTTTTTTTTTTTTTTTTTGGCCTGGCAACTATGTCGTCTCTGTCAACTCCCGCTTGCCCCTCTCCAGGTGACTGCACTCTGTCTCTTGACATGGAGGACAAGTTTCAAACTTGTTTTCCACAAAACCTTTGAAAATAATAACCACTCCTACGCATGACATTAGGATTAAAGCCACATCCGTCCGTCACAAGTTTAAACAAGACTGGGCGGTATATTTGAAGTGATGAGCAATTTTATGTGCCGGTCAGATTTTTGCGACTGTGGCATCTCGTGGGCTAAACGTCGTGAGGTTGAGGTGGCAACATGGCGAGCGCACAAACTCAGACATCCCTCAGAACGTCCTCCAGCTCATCCTGCAGTACTCCAAGTTGTTGCCAGCTTCAGGAAGATTCGTCCAGTTGCATGTTCCTGGCACATCTCCAAAGAAAGGCAACAGGGAGGGATTCTGGCCAGATGCAAAAACCACATCTGCTGGTTCTTCTCAATGTGAAGAAGTGAGGCTCTACTTTGCATTAGTCTATTTTTTTCCTAAGCTTCCATCCTGACATGAAAGGTGATGTTTAAATGATTTTTTTTTTTTTTTTTTTTTGCTATACGGCCAAGAAAAACTCATGAATGTTATTATTTTGATCATTATCCAAACTTCTTGACCATACCTTAAAGCTCTTGTTCGGAGTTTTGAAAGAGAGAGGTTTTTTTTTTAATCCAACGACTCAGGTTCCGCCCTCCCTCTGCTTTCATGAGCAACCAAGCCACGCCCCCTTAATTGTGCACGCTATTATCCGTCGGGTGAAAATGAGAGCCTCCGAGTCCTACAGCATCCTCCATGTTTAGCTGTTTACGGTGGATGTTCAGCAGACAGTGGATATATCCGAGGTAAGCGCGGCGGCTTCTGTGGAGCTAACTCACCTCTGCTGGGCGAGCGGCCGTGCTCTCTGGGTGCGACGCTGCGTGCACACTTTGATTGACAACACGAGAATGCGGAAGCTCGAAATCTATTGGCTGACGCTGACCGGCGCTTTTTCGGATAACATGGGGGTCTATGAGACGAAGGCGGGGCTTATAAATAAATTTTTATATTGCTTTATGCTAATATTATATTGTAGTATCGAACCAGACTGACACATTTAAGCTCTGTTGAAAAATGATACATACGTTGGAAACGAACGGAAACTCCTGACACGAGCTTTAAGTAGATAGACTCACAAAAAGCCTAGAAAGAATTCTCAAATCCATCTCCACTTGATACGAGACAAGACACTTTTAAAATCACTTGAAGATATATAAAAGCTTCAGATTAGTAATGCTGAAGGTTTTGAGTTTGCTTTTTTGCTTCTATCTGGCCAAAACATTGCAACTCATTTGACTCACGGCCAAAACCTGCATACTTGTTTCCAGTACATTACAGCCACTCTTCCAGTGAAAGTAACATCAGTATATTTTACTGTGATGGATTGAGGAATTCAATGCAAGGCTTTGCAACATGTAGAAAGTTATTTTTGGCCGATGCACCTCACTTCTCTCACTTAAAACTGAATATCAAGTGCAACTAATAACAATGACTAATCTAAGTTAAAAAAATGCAAGTTTGACTCTCAGCAGAGAAAACATTTATTTTTTTGTGAACTCACATTGTGGGAACGTTATATGTTAGGATTTAATGTATTTGCTGGAAGGTCGATAGAATACTCCTGAAACCACTGGCTGAGAGTCGGTCACGGTGGCTGAACACCAGCCTTCATCCCGCTGCCCTAAAGCAGATCTGCACACTTCACACACTGCTATTCCTTCTGCACATCCACTCACACACCAATCGAAATCCAAAAACCGTCCAGAAAGATAAAAAGCGCAATCAATGGCATTTAGCCAGGTTGTTTTGATGATGATCAATCAACTCTCAAATGAAAGAGTTTTCTGTGAGTAGATCGCCTCGCAGCAGTGCAGCCGAGATCTGAATGAAAACAAACTGAAGCCAGTAGATTTCAGTCTCAGTGTGAAACAGCTCCGGCTTATTTTACACAAGCTGGCATCAAAACAAAAGAACGCAACACCTTAAGCACACCGACAGGTTTCTCTGAGGCAAAGAAGCCAAAAAATCACCAAGTCAGGATGAAGGAACAACACAAAGATGCAGCTTTATGTGAACCTTCACATTAACGCTGTCAGGGAAACAGCACATGCTTTAACAAGACAATCTTGCACATGAAAAAAAGGAAAAGTTGTTAGTTGATACTTTACAGTGGAAAAAAAGTCAAATATAATTCTTAACTTTTTATAAATTTATTCTCATCAGGTACTCTTATGCAATCCAATACAACACATCTGCAGTTAATTAGGTTTGCACAAAGGTTTAACAAGTATCAGATTTTATTCAATCCAAGAGATAGGCTTCTTCTTAGTATTCTCTTTTATGATGCTGCAGTTGCTTTAATGGATCCAGTGACACACAGGTCTTTCAGTAACAATGTGCTCCTCATGCACGTGTATAAACGACTGGTCATCAGCGGCACGACGGCAAATTATCTTGTTTTCAAACCGTCTCTCAGTCATAACACTATCAAAACAAACTGTTCCACCAGGGATTCTTTTCTATGTTTTTACACCAGTTCTCAGCAAATGGGACTTTGCACAAGTTTCTGGTTGCCCAGGACTGGTTGCTTTCGTGGTTGAAGCTTGAGGACTGAGACTGGTCAAAGTGAAGGTAAGAGGGCGGGCCGGTCACAGGCAGTGTCGAGCACTGAGCTGAGGAGTGAAAACAGCTGGCACTACCACGACTGCGACGGGGTGAGGAGGGATGAGGAGGCAAGAGAAAGAAAAGCTGGCAAGTTTTGGGAGTTTCTGAAGGAAAGATATGCTTCTTTTTTCAAGCTGGTCAGATTTAGAGTGACACTGATTCAGCCTTTTCAGTTCTCAAACATCCCAAACAATTTTTAGCTGAAGCAAGTCTGTCTTTTTCAAAAAGTTTAACCTTGTTATTATTAAATCCTGTAATGAATTTCTCTCTTTTTCCCCCAAATATCTATTGATGTAGTTATCTAGAGTTCAGAGTTGCTCTGACAAGTACAGCTGAAATGGCATTCAAAGACAAGCCTTCTTTCATTTCAGCCATCGGTGTTGCGCAGATGTGGAAACAATGACAACTAATCATTCCTTCAATTATACAAAATTTCCCAAGAAAGTTGAAAAAACAGTCCCACATTATCCCACTCGTGGACAGTTTTTAGAATGATTGATTTCATTTGGAAATCTTGTCAGGATTACCTGTTTGAGGCCTGTTTACTTTGAAAACTGTACTGTGAAATGATACTTGGAAAAACTAAGGTGATTAACAGCTCATGTAAGAAATACAGTGTGTGTACAACTGGCTGAAAGAAAGCCAGCAACCAAATGTTACTTGTTGGTTTTGTATTTCTTTGAAGTCATTTCAATTTTTTTTCCCTCGATCATAAAAAAAATCAACATTTCCCACCAAGCTGGACACCTGTCACCATTTCTGTGCCACGCTGAAGTCACTCGCCACGCTCTCCGTGTCTCCTTTAAATTCCCGCAGGGTTGCCAAGTAACCGTGCTATCAAATAAATCCACCGAGCGCCAGATGTTACTGTCCGCCAAGGATGAAATCCTGCCAGGCAGACTGGACTCGCTGACCCCGGGGTCACAAAGTCGGAAGGAGAATAAATAGACTGCGAGTTGTGATTATACGTACCCGGTGACTAAAACTGTTTTTCAGATGCGACTGTTATTGCGTCACATTCCCAGAAAGCTTCAGCTACATAGGGTCATCTTGTTCAGGAAATAAGACATCCAACAATGTTTGGGTTAACGTCTCCTCCTCCATCTCTCTGGTGCGGATGCTGCCAAGTGATTACACAATGCTGTGCATTCCTGGTGCCTGGTATCTACTGTGCTGGATCCCCCACGGAGCGAAGGGAGTCAGTCTCAGCTGACAGGCTGCAAGCTTAACGATAAACATTACATTGTAGTGTTGAGAAATCAACCTGACAACTCAAATTCATTTTCTGCTACAAGGTAATGCATCTTTCTTTTGGAGATCTGAGCAGGAATTTCGTAATAGAAATTCCTGGAAATCGCACTTCATTACTCAATCTTTCAGTTATCTGTGCTGATTTATTGAATCGGAATAAAACAGATGAGCTGTGAGGACAAACATTCATCAGTTTGCATATTATTTTCTATGAAATTAATGCCACTGGACTAAGGGAAAAAACAATTTCCTTTTCCTCGGTTTCTGAATATTCTCTTTAATCCTTGGGGTGACGTTTCTGGCAATGGCCAGGCTAAACTCCTCAGTGCCCTCATAAAAACGTTTTTTCTCCAATCAAGGGAAGTGGAGAAAAGGCAGATTGTACTGGATGTTGAATGAGGAGCGAGAACAACAAATCGAAACCCGAGGTTCTCCATACATAAACACTGGGAGCTCTTGGGGGAGTGGTTAAGGGCTGGGCGGCGTGCATGTGCTGGCGTGTGTGCATGTCCCCCCCCCCCCCCCCCCCCCCATTTGTGTGGATGTGGCCACTGCGCACGCGTGCAGGGCGAATCGGAGGGTGCTCCCCCCCCCACCCCGACTCCCACAAGAAACATTTCTAAAATAGCAACCGCAAACCAGACAGAATGTAAATCTGCACTTTGAAAAGGGTTGAAGAAAAAAAGAAGCTTGAGAGACATAGAAAAACAGGTATTCATTTCAGCCCATTTACAGTTTCAGCAGCGTAGAAATGGGTCACGGCGCTTCAGCTCCACTCGCACTGCTGAAATAAGACTCCCGCTTCTATTTTCTTGAGTAATGAATTACAGGTTTTTCCGCCGACTGAAGCTCCATTATATTACAGCTCCTGAAAGCTTCATCATGCCCAAAAAGAAGGAATTCGACGTGCAAGCAAAGTTGAATAGAATTGTTTAATTGTATCAGCATGTTTCGGTAAAACCTGCGAGAAAAGAAAAAAGGGGAAAAGTAGGCGAGGGAGACTCAGAGTGGTGAGGGGCCAATGGGAAAAGCCCTGTGAGGACCAAAACCAGCAGCTCAAAAGAGTTCAATCACTTAAATCATAAACTAAATGATGTGAGGCAAGTTTTAATAAACGCTTTACTACTACCATATCCTCAAACGAAGGTTATACAATCGCACGAATAAATCCTATGAACGAGGGTCTCCTTCAAATGGTGCCCAGCCCTTCCCTTTTGGCTGCACAGTAAAGCTAAATATTACTATATTTATCAGTCTATATTGAGATGTCTTTACTAATATTGTTTGAAAGAGATTAGTGCTTCTGTGATGGTTAAACAAAAAAAAAAAAAACAAGCAAGCAAGCAAGCAAGGAAATAAGTGAGAAGAAGGTTCATTATTTATAAATCACAGCATTCACAAAGAATGCATGTAAATTCTGAAATATTTGTCGTTCACCAAGCCGTATTGGGAAATTCAGAGACCAGCAGTCTTTATCTTAGACTATCTTAGTCTTCCATTTAGAGGATGAAAGCGAGGTAGCATGTGAGCTGTGTAAAAACAACAACAACAACAACAACAAAAGCACAATTGCTTTCAACTCGAGCACCGACACATTAACCTGCACAGGAACACAGCAGCAGCTGCTGCTTGTGAAGCAAACTACTGTACACTCAGGCCAACACTGACAGTAACCCTGCAGGGTATGCCACCACAAAAGGCAAAACCTTCACCAAGGTAGAGCATGTAGGCTGAGCCTCACTACACAACATGGTAGAACCCAACATGATCATTTATATAAAGGACAGTTTATAATACCTTTTTATAATGTGCTGAATGAGTGTTTACATTTTCTAGGAAAATGGACACGTGATAAATAGTGTTCATAAACATTCAAGTGGTTAAAGTATTGGCTGTGAGGCTGAAAATGTATTTTTAATCCAACTCACCCTCTATTTAATCTTAGCAACTCTTAAAATCACACTGCAGTCAGATTGAGCTTTGCTGCAAAATAAATGGGGTGGAACTTATTCGATGCAGATGCATTTCTATCATTTACTCATGGATGGAAAGTGTTTGTGCTCTGGCACAAATACAGCTATAACATGCAGATTCCTTGCATAAAATCTATTAAAAAAATCTGGTCTGAAGATCACAGTATTTCCAAATGACAGATGAGAACGTCATCGGTGGGGTGGAGGGATTTACTCCCGAAGTCTTGGGCCTTGCATTTGTTTTCCGCTCTATAAACACTTTGTCCAAAAGGCAGTCTGCACAAATTCTCCATCTTTTATTGGGGTGCTACATTCTTAAGATACCAGAATATAAAGATACAATCTGAGATGATTATTTTTGATAACTTATGATGAATCGCTCAGGTCTGCAGCCTGTTTTGATGTCTTGGGTGTTTTCAGTAAACGTTTGTCCGGGTTTTGTTAGGATAAAAGGGGTCAACGTGAGGATTGTGTTGTAGCATCAAATAAAGACGGGGGGAAAGTCCAGCGACTCCACCGTGGATCTGATGGAAGCTGGAACAACAGAGCAGTGTTTGAATACTCAAGAGGGAGCAATAAAGGGGGGAAAATGCGAGAAAGAGAGAGCCTGCAGCACATTCCCCACAAGACACTCACTTCCTGTCTGTGAGCCTTACTCAGCACCCAGGAGGAAGAGGAGGATGAGGCCCGCACTCGTACTCCCTTCATTAATACGGGTACAAAGACAAGTCAAGAGCACTTGCACAAAAACACAGAAATGTTTGTTTTTGAAAATGATTTCCTTTTAGCCTCAACTGACATCAAAATATTGTTATATCCTGCACATTTTGCAGAGTAGTGGTGAGCATGGACATTTTTTTCACCTAAACGTTGCCCTGATGTTTTTATACATACTGTATGGCTTCATGGTTCATGTTTTGTTTTCAAACAGTTCAGTCACATTTTAAAGGATGGCATTTGGAAACATTAAACAATATATAATTACACCTACAGTTTTTCACAAATTAAAAAAAAAAATGGCTTTGGTCAAATTTGGAAAAAAAATATTTTTAGCTTTGGGAAAAGCTGACAAAACATATTGTGCACTTCAAGGCTGAAACAACTCAATTTTACACTGATCTTCTTGAAAAGTAATTTTACAAATGTGTATTAATAACACACACCCTTAAAAACAATATATTAATTCTATAGTAGATTAACCATCTACAAGGGACTAGGACCATGTTGCTGTGATTTCACTTTAATTTTGTTAATATAATTCTGAGTTAATTTAATTCAAAAGACAGAAAACAGACAATAACACACTGTACATTTTTTCAGCTTAATGCTTTAAAGATTGCCAAGTGTCACTTTGTGAAGAACATTATTCAGCACTAATCTGTTCAACAACGTAGCCAGCCCATTTTGAAAAATACCTGAGAAAATATATCTCCAAGTGCAACAGTTTTTCCATTCTAATACAAAGCTAACCAATAATGGTGTGTGGTTAAGGAGCAAGAAAACAAATTAGTCTAAGGAGGAAAATGATTCACTTAGCCTAATTGTAGGCTGCTCTTGCAGTTACTCTGCAAACATGCAGTTAAGATGTGAGCACACACATACACACACACACACACACACCAGTCCTGCAGCTCCAGCGTTCAGTGAGAGACACCGCTGAGCTCATCTCTGCCAGTCAGTGCATTAAAACCCACCACCAGAGCTTATTTAATTAACCAATACAAACATGCCTCCAAACCCCCAGAGGAAAAACAGTGCTGTACATGTAGACACACCACATTAGGACGATCAGGGACAGAGAATGTCACCCCTTTCCCACACTTGATCCCAGTCTTTTACCTTTATAATGAATGCAACAAAAAAAAAAGGAATAAAAGTTGTTTTACACGCTCTGTTGTGCACGAAACGATCTTTCAAGCTTTCACGTCTCTGTTCAGGTCTCCAAGCCATTAACTCCAGATCTCTATTCTGGGCTGCCAAGACTACAACAGTAAACTCAGATAGCTGTCAGGGTAAAGTCTTGTCACTTTATACTATTCATTGATGTAAAGCCAGAGCCCATATCCCTGCCAGTTTGCAACTGCTAAGCAGGTAATTATTTTCATTTTCTCCTGAGGCAAATAGTGCCAGAAAGAAGGGACATTAGAATACGGCTACTCCAAAGAAGTAGTTGAGGGGTCTATGCTTCTTTTTGTAAGCAGAGTTTGCATATTCTCCCTGGGGATGCATGGATTGTCACCCGTTAAGGCAGACTCCAAACATGTTCTGTCAGCTGGAATCACCTCCAGAGCCACACAACAAATGAAATGACTGGATGATTATATATAATTCCTACTGAAACCACACAATTCAGTCTACACATAAACGCTACAAATGTCACTGCTCTTACAACAAGCAAGTGGATGACGAACAACCGGATCTAAACCTCAGAGCAGTTTTCTCGAAGATTAACCACCAACATAAAAATCCATATCAGATTATGCTGTGAATGCATGTTTTTCCCTTAATGCAAAGAGGCATTAAGTGTTTTCGAGTTAATGAAAAACATACCAGCTGCTGCAATACAAGCTGTAATTTTATCAACGTATCATTACTGCAGCCCCAAAAATGCTAACAAGTACATCCATACTCTGTGAATCTGGCAGGCAAACTGCAGCTACTGTTGTTTAGGAAGAGATCACAGCATTATTTGGCATGTCCCCGTGACCTAAAGGGTCAAGCAAATACCTCTTTTTCCGGGAAAGACGAGCCAGAGATATGGTCACAGACAATAAAACACTGGGCAAAAATATACTGGAGATCTCATAAAACATTTCACTATCGTCCAAATTCTGGACTTGAACATGATGTACCACATCAAAAACTTGAGCCTATCCAATCAAAACACGGCCAGATGTTAGAAAACTGAGCACACTGGATCAGACTGAAAGAGCCATGTATTAGGATGGGACTTTACACCTACAACCCCAAACCATGATGAGAATATCGGATCCGGTCAAGTTAAGCCAAATCTAGTGTGACTAGCTAGAATCTAATATATACTCTGTGAAAACACAACAGATGCTCGCGCTGTGCAACATCTGACAGATAACCGAGGCTGATTCACAGGAACCAGACATCCCGGAGTCCTCCTGAGGCGAAGAGGTCAAAGGTTAAAGTAGTTTCACAGTTGAGATAGTGTGGGATTTAGACCCAAACCTACAACTGAGCAGACGCACGAGGAGACGATGAAACGCAGCCGCCGCATCCAGCTGCAGCATCAACAACACGAGCGCCGTGAGCCACCGCGTCATGAAGCAGCAACTGGAAACAAGGCGCTGGCAGAGGACGGCAAAGACCCACCAAACTGTGTATATTATGTGTATAAACACACACACACAGTCACACAAACAAGACAGGTTTGGACACACTGCGTGACGTGGCGTATGGTATGTCCGGGACACTGGGATTCGGGGCCGGCCTCTGGTTAAGTTGTTTTCCAGGAAGAGTTCGGGATGACATGGAGCTTTGAGGAATGCATCGAGCAGCGAGGAAACAACCGGGACACAGTGGAGGGGAGCTGCAAGCGTGCGTGCGCTCAAGTCAGCGTGTTGGAGATGAAGAATAAATTCTAGGATCAACAACTTTCCCAGTCACAGAGGAGTCCAACTCGAAACAGATCTCAGCAACAACGCAGCGCTCAGCTCATCAGCATCATATATCATAATACCTAATATTATTCTTGTTTTTATTTCAACATGATTATGATATATCATTCTCCCCTTAAAGCCCACATTGGCTGACTGTCAAATCCAACTTCCAGTCTGTCAAAACGATAAAGAGTCCAGCCCACTTATATAACACTGCACACTGTTGAGTTTTAAAAATCAGTGATAAATGACATCAACCTTTGGAGTTTCTAGGGACCTCTCAACAGAGACTGGCTGGGGATCTTATTACAGCTCTGTCACGGCTGCTTTAACTGTTCAGTGTCACTTTCACATCATCAGAGGGCAAATAACACACATTCAACATACACACGGTGTATAACTTTTTACAGGATGAATGGATTAAAGTAAACTAGTATCACCTGTTACTACTGTATTTTTATGCAAGGCCTGTTTTGTATACCAACTTTTAGCTCATTTATTCTTTTCTATCCTCAAAAGTCAGCCAATGCTGGTTTCTTTTTTTCCCCCTCCTCTTCTGCTCAGACTGGTTTTGCTGAGAACTCAGCAAATTGCAAGTTCAGGTCAATTTCAATTTACTCCACAAACAAAATGCGCCCAAAGGAGTTTGCGCAGCGACAGCTTGTGGTCGATTCGTGTTACTGCCTCACCTTACACAGCAGTAATGGACAGATAATTGATAATTAACAGGCATTTCCTTCACTTCTTCCACCTTCTGTTTAACGTTAAGTCTGACTTGTAGACTCGACCAGGCTTCATAAGGCGGCAGTAATGCTGTCAGGGAGTTTGTTCCTCCGTTAGGAAAGAAGTGACACTAATTGAAAACCGTCTGACTCGATTTAATTGCTTTATTTGATTGGTTCCGATCACGCATGACGCACGCTCGACTTTCATGACCGACACTCGCGTGGAGCATTAAAATTTGGTAATCGATGGAAGTTTTACGCAATTTCACGCCACTTGAACGAACAAAGACTTAGGTGAGAGCAAGTGGAAGTTTTTTTCCCCCACCTCTTTACAAAGAAACATTTCAAAATTGGAACAGTTTCTTTACCTAATAACATGACTTCCAGCTTTTTGCGGTCCACCCGAAACCTCTCCTCGGTCCACTCCGGGTCGGGCAGCGGGTGGGGGCCGCTCAGATCCTCCTCTGATCCCGGGAGAGGAGAGTCGGTGCTGCGCTCGCTGTTGGAGCCCTGGTCCGACTGCTGCAAGTATCCGCTTAAAGTGTCGCACTGGGCAGCCATGGCGCTGCACGCAAACTTCTCCGGTGGCCACTGCGTTGTTATTGTTGTTGTTGTTTATTTCTTTCTTAATTTTTTTTTTTTTTCACACCTCGAAGTCAGGCTGAGATGAAGCAAGGACTTCTGTTCAACTTCTTGACTTTATTCCCCCGTCACTTCGCGGCGTTGTGCGAGCTCATCGCAGCGCGGTCCAAACCTTTTTTTTTTTTCCTCCTCTGCAACTTTCTTCAAGCCCCTCGGATTCCCCCCATTTGGCAGACTTCTAAAAATAGGCAGCCGTGGTCCGCTCGCTATAGGTCGTCCGCCGAGTTAACGGAGCGGCCGAGCAGCGCGCACAAAACATACCAACCACCTACTCGGGAAAGTTTCACGTGTCATCATGCAAAAAAAAAAAAAGAAAAAAAAAAGCCAGAACTCCTCCCAGAAACTTTTTTTCTTTTTTTTTCCCCTATCCACCTCCCTCTAGGTTCCTGAAGACAAACTTTTCTTTTTTTCTTTTTTTTTTTACTGTTTGGGAAAATACTACAGAATTCAATGCGCATTTATTGTGTTCCTTGCTGCTGCCAACATAATCATGGCTCTCATGGGGCGCAACGATATCATCAGTGATCAATGTAAAGCTGCAGTAAAAGTTTAAGTAGTTCTTAAAGGAGTTGCTAAACGCCCCGTGCAACTGGTTCATTGGTTTATCCAGGAAACGCTACACGTCCTGAAAGTGCCCAGAAGGAAGCAATTCAGGAAAGAGAAACCAAAACAAATGTGGAGTGAGCCTCTCTCAAGTAAAGCCGAAAATAGGATCCAATCCCAAAATTGTATGCCACGTTTTCTGTGCTGACGTTGAAAATAGTAAATGTGGTGTTTTTAAGAAAAACTGGAGGGAGACTGTAACTCATGGATCATTTTAATGCTCAATTATACTCAGTTATACTTTTCTTCATCTAATTTTGGTTTCCTTGGTAAATGTACCTGTTTTTTGTAGTATAAAGTTGGTTTTATGCTAGTCAATGCAAATTATTTCTTTTGACAGTCCAGAAACTTAATTTTGCTGTATGAGGAATGTTTTATTATCAGTGCCATTGTCCATCCATCCATCCTAAGGTCAAGGGTCACTGGAGCTGATCCAAGCCCACTATAAGGGTGAGGGCAGAGTACAAACTCGAAAAGGTCACTCACATGGGGATTATAGTCACCAATTTACATCACATGCATGTTTTTGGACGGTGGGAATTCGACCGGACTACCCAGAGAATTGAAATAAATTCCCCCAACTTCCACCACATCAGACCTGTTCTCCTATGAAGGGACAGCATTAACCACTATAGCCTTAACAAGTACATTTATGTT
This sequence comes from Salarias fasciatus, assembly GCF_902148845.1. Classification (NCBI taxonomy): domain Eukaryota; kingdom Metazoa; phylum Chordata; class Actinopteri; order Blenniiformes; family Blenniidae; genus Salarias; species Salarias fasciatus. The sequence goes on from NC_043757.1 coordinate 21,734,166, forward strand.
CAAAAACAGTTTTCTCTTGCATTGACAATCATCAGTTAAGGTTGAATTATTAATGCATCCTCTTGGTGCTAATCTTCTGAACTAAAACTGTTATATGGTTAAAAAAAACAAGTACTAAACAAACAGCATTGCTGAATCATTTACAAGTGTTTGAAATGTATTTTTGTGTCATAAAATAAAGTTTGTATTGGAACAGAATGGCATTTCACGTGACAAATGGACTGCAGTGCTGAAACTTCACTGATTTATTAAAGCACTGTGTATAATATAACTGTACATAAAAGAAATCATTTCAGCCTGAGACAAATCTTTTAAACCACAGGGTATAGCATGAAAAGGGAATGTCAGCCGTTTTAAACTGAGACTTCCAATGAATCAGGTCTTAAAAATAGCTGCAATTAAAGATGTTGACTGATAAAAAGAATATAGACACATTGCATTACCATAAGCCCCAAAGCTGCCAGCAGTAGCTCTAATATTCATATCGCTCTCTTTTCCAGTGAATATCCTGCAGCCTGTAGGTCTGATAATGGGAGGGTTCATCTCAAACTACACAATATTGCTCTTTATACTCATGCCATTGCTATAGCAAGATATTAAAATATCCACCACGTACATTAGTAACCATTTAGCCAGGGGGGGCCCAGTTAAATCTAAAACAAACATATGTTACACGAGCTTGAACTCGCCTCATCAAATAGGGCTGATCAGCAGAAAAGTAAAGGCTGCCACCTGGTGGCCATTTGGATGATAGGCTGGTGTGATAGCTGAGTGACAGAAGAGGTGAACTTCACGTTTTACAGCAAGCCAGGCAGAGATTTTCAGTTTCCTTCAGTTTGCCGCCAAGAAACACCATACAGTTAACTTTGTGTAACTCTTTTAATGCAAAATTTGTCAGAATAGCCCTGTACAATAGCAATCCCTCAAAAGAGAATATGCAATCATTCCAAGTCATCACATCCAATTTTATTACAAAATGATAAGAACAATGATGCCACTTTAAAGGAAAATAAAAATAAAATGAATAGTAAAAAAAGAAAGAATGTAAGTCAAGTAAAGTCTGAGTAAAGAAAGTGCTTCGAATGTATCAAACACCTCAATACAACCAGTGTAGATAAAGCAGTTGAACAGTACTGTCAAGTTGTGAGGTGTTCAGGGATGCATCATTGTTACTAAAACTTTAGTCCTTTACATTGCATACTTCACGGTCCATTCTTTTGCCATCTTGTTGTACCTAAAGGACAAAGACAATTGAATGAGAATAACTAAATCATTCCGTTGATTAAAAAAAAAACAAAAAAAAAAACAAAAAAAAAAACACACATATTACCGTTTCTCCCACTTACTTGGATCTGTCTGATTTGTAGATATGTGCAATGTCGGGAACCAGTGGATCGTCTGGATTTGGGTCACAAAGCAAGGAGCAAATAGACAGTAACACTGGAATGAAACAAGATAAGGGAAATCAGTGTCCAAAGGATGTTTTGTTAAAAGATTTTCTATACATCTTTCAGCTGTTGTATGCAAGCAAAAAAATGTGCTCAGGTGGGAATTTAGACTTTTGCTTCTTTGTATCAAAAGTGTGTTTGTGATTACATTTATTGAAGAGATTTACATGAGTCTGCCACCCCACGCCCCCCCCCCACTCACTCCTCCACCTCGTGAGCACAAAATGTGAAAAAGCACAATACTGTAAAAAAAAGTAAACAAGCTGCAAAGGACAGAACTGATAAAACACTCCCGAAACTGGAGGCTGGAGATCAGTGATTTGGAAGAATCCAGAATTGACAAGACAATGAGACACTGACATGTTTTGTGTCGTACAACAGAACAACCCCATTGTTGAAAATGTGTCGTCTCTGTATCCTGATTAACTTGAAAAATTCAGGAACGAACACGTACGCTATTCTGTAGTGTTTAGTGAGAACAGAAATGCTCATTACCTTTTGATACCGTCAGTGCAGGAGACCATTGTGATCTTAAGATGTCAAGGCAAATACTGCCATTGCTGTTTATATTTGGGTGATAGATTTTTGTGGTGAAGGCAACCTATGGAAATAGAAAGAAGATGATTAAGTGTGTTTGAAATGATATAATCTAGAAAATAATAATAAAAAAACAGCACATTACCTTTGGTGGTTTAAAGGGATAGTCAGTGGGGAAATTAACTGTGAGGAAGAAAACTCCTCCGGAATATGGGCTGTCAGACTGAAATGCAAGAAAATGACAGCTGAAGAGCATTTCCAACACGTTTCTCAGTAAAGCTATGGGCTTCAGCGAACAATAGTGGAGCAGAACGTGCCTTTCTGTGTTCTCAATACAAAACAAAAAGGGGCGTAAAGTCAACAAAAACACTATTGTCAATAGATCCAGAAACAGCTTGTTAAAAAAAAAAAGAAAAAAGAAAAATTCAGAAAATTTATCTAGAAAAAACTCACCGGCCCTGTGATGGTTGCTTGCCAATGAAACACTAAAGAAACACAACAAAACAACACATGAGAACATCATGAAGGACTATGATGAAACGGAGTCTGAAAGGCACATTGTTACAGATTAAAGTGGTAGATTACAGAACATGAGAAAATGGACAGGTGGAACACTCACTGTCCTCTCCAACAGGTCCAGCTGAACATGACGCTGGAGGGTCCTTCTTAAAATCATTTAATTCCTACACCAGAGAGACAGAGAGAAAGAAAGACAAAGAAGAGATTCATTGCTTGAAAGAAGATAAAATGTATTCAGAATAAGCCCGACATTTTCTCACCGATAGTGCCCAGGCCATTTTAGCTGATAGCATATGTGGAACTGAGCTTTAACTTGAAGTGTTTTTGAAAGGCGTCTAAGTATTACTACAGATAAATCACAACACGATTTTGTTATGTTCTTATTTCCATGTTTCCTTCTTGAGTTTAAAGGATTATTTGCCGTCATTCAAGATCAACGCTGCGTAAATAAAACATCAGAAAGGCTAGTTGACCGAAAAGTTTAAAGTCTGTCAGAATCGCAGTCAATTTAATGAGAGTGACACCGAAAAAAAAACGTCTTTCCGGCGGCATGAGATGCACTATAAACTGAAAAGTCAGCGTTTTTCGTGAGATTAAACTGCCATCGGACCACTTATGTTAGCACGGATGCTATTAGATGACTTGCTAATGGTACATCGACGTTTCCGCATCGCTCCAACCTGTTCTGTGCATTAAAATGTGTAAAAAAAAACGCGGAGTTTCTCACCCTTTGGATTCTTTTCAAAGCCATGCCAAATCTCTCGGGGATGTTAGGAGAAGCCGCGGTGCCGTTTTCTCCAGCTGTCACTTTATAACCACTCACTGTTTGTTGTGACAAACCGATTATTTCTTTTGTTTCCGCGTTTTTGTTTCGACGACGACTGTTGGAGAGGTGCATTGTGGGAGTTGTAGTTTTTATGATGTAGCTATTTAAAGGGACAGTCCACTCAGGCGACAGTAACACATTTGTTAGAGATTGCATGAAAACATACTTTGAAAGAAAGAAAGTGCTTGTTGCAGTATAATTTCATATTTTGCTCAATCATTTTATTTGTACAGTGTAATGTTTAAGATAAACTTATGTGTTATTTCTCCCGCAATCAGAAAATTTACACGAACAGAATGAATAATAAATTATTAAAAAAGCAACAGCAATAACATAAAAAAGGATGATAACCATAACAATATTTTACATTGTCTCATGAAATGTTGTCTGTTATGAATAAAGAAAGAAAGAAAGAAAGACAGAAAGAAAGAAAGAAAGAAAAGCAAGAATAGGAAGATCGATTATCTTGGGAAGTATTCAAATATTTTGAAATATTTAATTTTCATCACTGAACTATAAAAAAGAATAAATTAAAGCAACTTCTAAAACCGCATGCACGTTTCATTTTTCAAATACATCAAGATAAATTGTGCTACATAAGTTGAAGTGTATTACCCCCCCCCAAAAAAAAAGAACAACAACAACAAGAATAAAGAATGAAGGAGGACCAACAGCTTAAATGTTTTGACAGCACTTTAAAAGAAGCGGTTTTGATTTATCTTGTTCACTCGAGAACTATAGAAGTTCCAAACGGGGCAGGGCCCACTCAGCAATGCAGTCTGGCAACTTTGTCTCTCTTGCCTTCTTGCGGCTTCTTCATTTTAGCTGCCATGCAGTCTGCACACCATGACTGAGTGACACTAACAACCTCTCATTTAGTCAGTTTCTCCTCAGGCCTTGCTTGTACCTGTACAGAGAGAAGTTCTCTGGAATATGAGTCCTCATGAATGTATGTAGAAATTTTGCTGAGTTTACATTTTTTAGATTATAAAATATTCCAACAGAAAGATTGAACATGCATAATTCTTAAAACACACTTTGAAACCTATAGTCCATCAGCTCAGCTTACAATTCCGGTTTGATGAAAAGAATATTACAGTTAACATTTTCAGAGCGGACTTACTTTCATCCATCTTTGTTGTGAAGTGGATGCTTCCTAAAGGTGAAGGCAGGGCACACTCTGAACACAGGTTGTGTTAATGCAGAGTTTTTAAAAAAATGTATAGAAATCATCACATTACAATTTAAAAAGGAGAAATTTGGTGGTCGTGTATTTCACTGGATTCATATTATTTCTGTAATGCCACTTGCAGGCTATATTTTCATTATACGTTGAACTGTAGCTCGTAGGTTTGGTACCAAAAGACTGTGCAAGTACCGCATTCATTTTTCAGCTGCGGTCTGAAATGATTGGACCTGGTTTGTTCATGACCTATTCATTGTAATTACAGCATGAGAGACAGTGCTGTACTGTCCAATGAGATTTCCTTATAACACAGTTGAGACTGATGTCTGACCTTTGAGGAACATACAATATTTTAATTGGACAGATCTGACTAAGCTGCTCTAATGAGATGTTGATATATAGTCACTGTGGTGATTAAAGCCATGGGATAAAATATTATAGTTTGGGTGAGACAGGGTAGCTGCGTGATATTAATGGGAGCTCTGAAATATTGAGCAATAAAACAGACATGATGAAGTTATTGAATTATCATTTCACAACACCAAGGCTAAAATAATATTCAGAAAATAGAAAATGATGCTAAAATTTACTGGAGTCAAAGGAACTCAGCCAGGGAGTACTCAATAAACCCAAATGAACATTATAGTATAATGCAGTCGCCCTATAAATGAGCAATAAATATGATCATATTTAATAAGTGAGAGTGCATCACTCTAAAAGTGAAGGAAATAGACTGTAGTCATATTAGAAACTGGTTGATGTCAGAGTGCATCAAGCATCATGGAAGCAGGTTCATGCCGCGTTCACCATATTATCTTAATTCAACAAACAGTGTTTAGTTTCTACTGGGGGCATTTCCAGCTGACTGCTTCCCAAAGATCTAAGGCATTTATATCTTGGCCGAGCAGATCAAGGATGTATTTTGGCTGCAAGCCACTGAGTGATTTATATAATAACAGCAGCAGTTTAACTTCCTTTTTATAACTCACCGGAGGCAAAAATATAATATCTCTTTTTGTGGCAACACACTGAATGAGTGTGGAAGGATCTAAACAACTAAACAAGTGACCATTTCTAAAATCATCCTGCTGAAATGAGGGCTTGAATGACTTTCTTGAAATCTAATGTGAAAAGACATGCTGTTTTACTACTCTTAGCTGATTAAAAGCTGGTGCAGTTACCACCTTTATGTCTATTATTACACTCTGATTCACCTTTGACTTTAGTTTTATTCTACTTGCTTCCATAAAGAAACTTGAGAGTTATTTTCTGGATTATTTAGAAGATTTGGCCTTAAGGTGTCTTGTGGTCTAAAAGAAGAGACCCAGGGTGAACTATGGGTGAATCTGGATGTCACAGTGATTTTCTCAATTTCATGATAATGCCATCGCTCTGCACTCAGTACAAACCAAACCAACCGAGGGCTTTAAGAGGCAGATACAGCTTTCTCCAGCATATCTGTATATATATATATATATATATATATATATATATATATATATATATATATATATATATATATATATATATATATAAATTGGATTGGTTGAATTCAAGGATGCAAGAGTCATCTTGCCTGACCCCCCCTCCCCACCCCCCCACCCCCCACCCCCACTAATTGTACAGGATCCATTAAGTATCTTTATCCGAGTAGCCTCTATCGCTCAACCAAAATCGGAACTGTCATTTGATGCTATGACACTGTTTGCTAAGAGAAACTAAACAGAATGGGTTTTAGGTGGCATGAAGTGACACCTGGCTGATAAGAGTCATCCATCAGCACCACAAACAATTGAAAATACGCAATACTGATACATTATCAGGTAATGACGGTATGAAATATAGACCTGAATTGATTCACTCTCACTCAGGGTTGTAAGTCCATTGCTGTTTGTCTGAGTGACCCATTAACTGTTCAAAACTGTTATGGCAGCACATCCACGATGGTTGTGCATTACTGCGATTTGGCAACTCATAAGGAAACACGGGAAAGGTGCAGCACGCTCGGTTAGCCTTGAAGACCGAGAGTCCTCAGAGAGAGCAAAGGGGAACAGAGGGCATACGGCTGATTAACATGGCGGCACGTAGCTATATGGAGAGGAGGCACATCTGCCACGTCCACGCCTGAGCTGTTACATACCTCATAGCCATCGATAGCAGAAAAATAGCAGATTTTACATTCGTTTATTATTCATTTAATTTATTATGTGTGTACAAGAATGCACATTAAGCCAGGAATTCACTGTAGGTGCACAAATGGCATACATATAGAAGATAGATAGATTCTTCCAAACTATTATTCGCTCTGCATATTTCTGGTGTTGCAACTCTACTGTTGAAATATTTCCAACAACATTAAAATAGTATTATTAAATTGAGCCATTTTATCTTAAGAATCATGCATCTTTAAGAAAACTACCAAGGAAAAAAACTGGTACAGGAGGTCAGACATTACCCGAAGATTAACTGTGTTTCTTCCATTTTGGTTAACAATATGATGAAAATGAAAAAGCTCCAGAAGTGTTTTTAAGGAAAATTTCAGGTTTATACATTTGACATCAAATAACAGTGATGTCGTGTTGTGCTCATCATAATGATGAAAAAAAAAACTTTTTGTTAGACTATGAAAAGGATCTTGTTTTCAGTGAAAACACAACAAAACCAGCAAACTCAGAATGCATGAAGTTATATCAGTTTTCCTTTTCACAGTGGGTTAGAAGAGCAATCCTATCTAATATAAATGATCAATATGTTAATTGAGAGCAACTGAAAATGAATTCATTTACTTGCATAAATTGATACAAAATACCTCATCCAGTATGCTTGATCAGCCAGCTATACTGAGCTCCCTGACCTCCTGCTGCACTGTTAGGTTGGCAGCAGACCACAGCATAAATAGTAACTTAGAGCAGTAGATACAGACTCTTCAAAAGACTAAAATACATAAGATTTCAGGTGTATTAACTTCAGATCATCCAATTCTGATATGCACCATTTATTTACTGTTAAATATTCCTGTTCTTTTATCACTCCTAAGTTCCCTTACTGTATTTCTCATGATACCCAGTGAGTTGTATATAATGGGGACCACATTATTATACAGCTGAGAGGGGCAGAATATTGTAAACACCTTGCAATATAATGCAGTTTATAGCTCAACATTATAAATCACTTCCTGGAAAAACTCTCTATGGTGTATAGTCACATCCAAACTTGTCCTTATTACCATTGTAAAGACAGGATTTATGACTGAGCTGTCGCACCACATCAATACTGACGAGCCAGAGATTGTCGAGTAAAGACTAAAGACTAAACAGCACCCAAACACGTTCAGCTGCGACAGCATAGGGCTGTGTGCTCCTGCCCTGACAAGAGTTTCTTGTCCGAGAGCTGAAAAATGGACAATGCAATCAGCGCGTCGCGGTGTCCCTTCTTGACCTTTTTCACAGAGGCAAGATTGCAATTGTTCAAATATTAATGTGCTGCGGGTCTATTTTATCTCGACCCAGCTCGTGGAGGGAGGAAACATCACCGCATTGCATAGCGGTACAATTTTTTTTTTTGAGCAGGAAAAAATATCAATATGTCTCCAAAACGGGTTGTAATTTATTCCTCACACGCGATTGGTCACAGATCGATGCGCGCTCACGGCGCTCCAAGGTGGCGCGCCCGTGCTTCTCGGAGCAACGTTTGGAGGAGAGGAGGAGAGAGACTGAGACACAGAGCTGTACCACACCAAGTGTCCGCCGAATGTCTGCCTCCTCGCCCCGCCAATGAACACCCCTCGCATTCCTATGTCTGCCAGTTGACACCCTGAACGCGAAAGGAGCAGGTTTCCACCCCGGCGAGGATCCAGGAGTCCGACAGCGGGGCTGCGTGTTTTTTCAGGTAAGCCCCCCTCCTCCTCCTCCTCCTCCTTCTCCTCCTTCTCCTCCTCTCTAGCTCCCTCTCCTCCTCCTCCTGTGACCGACGCCGCCGTGTTTTCCGTGTATTCCGTGATTAAGCGGCGGACGATAAGGGGACGCGGGCGGGCGTTTGGTGCGCGCGGTCGCTGTCCAAGGTGCTGAAGCGGACAGCAGCGTCTTGTGGTGAGCAAAGCCAACGGCCTCGTGTTTAGAGCAGGTTAAATGACTTCGCTGTTTGAGCGCTATCGGCTATTTAGTGTTGCAGACTAAGCCTCCCAAGGATGTCGTGTGGGTGTCGTGAAGAGGGAGAAATGAATGATGAGGCTGTAACATGCACGCGATCTCCGCTGCATTTGCACAGTTCTTTGCACATTTTTGACTATGGCTGCTCTGCTCGAATGGATGTGTCTAAAGCTGCATTGTAGAGTAAGCTACCTCCTCCAGGGACGATGTGTTGTTTTACTGCATTTACAGCCGCCAGTGTTCGGGTCTTCACCTCACTTTATCTTGACAATGCAATCTTCAGAAGAGTCGAAAATAAGAATCATTCCATGTCAAAAGACACTGTTTCTATTTCTGACACCGAATCAATTTCAGAAAAGAACGGACCAGTCCTGTACAATGCTATCACTGTTTTCCAACTTTTTTTTTTTTCTAAACTACATTGATACAGAGATCTCATCCACCTAAAAACAGCCACTCTCTGTCCTTGTCAGGACCTTCTGAAATATGAATACATGTATCCAAATAGGAGCGCTGCACATCTGTTCCATATGGAAATGTCAAATATGTAAAACCTTTATGCAGACTGCAAGTTATGGAAATTGTTTTCATCTTGGGTGAAGGTAAAGATTGCTCATTGTTCTTGTAATGGACCAAAATATCCTTTCTATCGCCCACAGGAGCACCTGACATTTCCTGTGACAGATTTACTCACTGGATCATGGCACAGACCAACAGCAGTGGGCAGGGGACCAATGGGGTAGCGGATGAGTCCCCCAACATGATAGTGTACAGAAAGGTAAGGCAGTTGCTATTTTTAGCCCGAGAGTGTATGTGTGTATGTGTGAGTAAGAGCGGGGCAGCACCATGTGTCTCTCTTTCACCAATCCACTTGACGATGAGCTGTGCAAGAGAAATATTAATGGCAAGGCAGTACTGATGTGGAGTTGGAAGGCAGCTTGATGAACGCTTGGAAAGAACATGCAATTCTTCTCACAGTGAACTGCAGACATCAAGGATCAGACCTATGTAAAATAGACACACGCACGCACAGTGGGTGACTTTGACATGCATGCAGACATTTTCCAGGTAATTCTTCAGCTTTTTAAGGGATTGACATTAATGAAAGTGAAATGGAGTCTAAAGGTTTTTCAGTCATTTTTCATTAAGCTTCAAGTGGTGTGTATCTTCAGTGCTAAATCTTTCACTGTAACAGTATGAACACACAGCTGACACACAGTCCAACACTTCTCTAACAATAAATTGATTATTAGAATGTCAATTTGCAGGGAAAGCAACTTTAGCTTACTTTGTGTCTTCAGGTTCTAGAGCAGTTGGCTTATTGACACTTTAACATTAATCTTGTAAAAAATCGATACAGGAGTGTATTTACACTGAGCTTGTTATAACCTTTTCTTTGATCTGGAAAAAGAAAGCAACATTCAAGGTTGATTTCAAATTAAACTATTAAGGAAACTGCTTTTGAGCAGAGGATTTTTTTTTTCTAATTTTCTGAGCAATTTTATGACAATATCTTGTAGAACATTACACACAACATCTGATGCTGGACTGTACCTTGGTACCATGTGAACCCATTAAAGCGTGGTGACCACAGCAGTTGCACGTACATGCCCATTTGATTGCCCGCTTCATTTCTCCCTCAGATGCACCAATGAAGTGATCTTTTTTTTTTAATCAAACTTGTGGATGACTTAGGCGTTGAGTGAATCTCTTCATTTCATTCCTTTCAGCAAAAGCTCCTGTTCTTTCTGCACACCGGGAAGAGGATGCGCTTCGCACGATCTCATGGATAGATGGTCTTTTATAGTGCTCACAGCATGTTAGGCAATATTATTGCCAGTGTGGGACAAGGCTTGCTGGAAATGTTGTGATGTTTGTGTCAGAAAGGAGCAGTTTCTCTTTTATAAGTCACAATTTTCAGGATGTTCCCAAAGCAAGACAAGGAACTCATAAACTAGACTGTTCATTAAGGGGGCCGGATATTGAGGACAATGAAGATGGATGAGCGCGACTAGTTTTGTCGGTTAATTTTGGGGACAGAGGAGGAAGCATGTTGTTAAATTTAATTTGAACACAGAGCATAGAAGCAAAATATGCAAAACTCGCTGCATCCTGTGCATCCAATATTGAGTTGGGGTTTTCCCAGCTATTCAATTACATGTGCTGTCTCTTCTGTTGTGCTGCTATTGATCTGAAAGTCATGCATTTTCGATTATGACTAGGAATTTGAAGACCCACAAATGCAAATAAGCGGAAGATGTTTAGCCTCAGCATTTTTAAAAAATCATTGCAGCTGTCAATTTAACATTTTGGGGGCCAGAGTGACACTAGACTTATTGATAAGTTTATTGTGCAGCATGCAGCAAAAATTTTACATCTTAGTCATGAAGCAACACACCACTTGACTTATGGCCGCAGCTTGGCTCCGTACACTGACTGACCTAGATACACAGCAGAATGAAAGAACATGGTGAAACCAGCGAGGATGAAATCATGTTTCTCGAGTGGGTTTTAACTCAAACTGCAAATTGAAGAGCTTTGCCTGTAGACGTGTGGACACAGCCAGGATGTGCAGGTGCCCCAAATGCTTTTCAGTTCGAGATGGCTTGGCAGAGGTGTTGCAACCCACACTGACTGGGCTGCACTGAGACGGACGAGATTCTCTCGTGAAAAACATGTTTTTTTTGTTTGTTTGTTTTTTTTTCTCTGTATACCACTTGTCCATCAATATCAGAACTATACAGTAAAATAACTCTCTGCATAAAATGTTGATAGTGAGCGACTGGCCACATCCGCTCGATAGTTGAAAATGTGCTACTAGTAGAGGGAGGATTATGTAATCTGAGCAGAGGGAGTTTCATGGACGAGGACAGTAGATAGTGGTTTGATAGTCTTTCCACAGGGAGCATCTCTACATCCTTTCACTCTCTCAGTCTCTTGCTTTGTGGCCCAGCCACCCCACCACCCTGTCATTAGCGTCTAATGAAAATGGATGGGTGAGCCGAGGTGTTGACCTGGTTGCGGTGGAGAAGTATGCAGCGATGACTATTTTCTTCAAGGGTACACACACACACACACACACACACACGCACTTTGCTCGGATGCATGCATTGATGAAGTGAAAGCACAAGTAAACACACAGCATATAAACAGTTAGACGTGCATAGAGGCAGGTTCAAATGCCCACAGCTGGCTATAACCTGATGACAGCGGCTGCTTTTAACCCTGAAAATATCACCACCCACAAATCATAAGAAGACGCAAGCAGTAAGGCAGAACAGCTCCAGTTCATCAAGAATTGCCATTAATATGTTCAGTGAACGCGTTCAATAGTTATTAACTGTATGTATGAGGGTCTATGTTATTACTCACCATCTGAAACCCTTTTTAATGTCTCGCTGCAGTCACATTAACCGCACCAGTCTTATATCATGAAGTGAACCAGGGTTCACTCCATATGTGTGTGTTTTTTTTCATGCTTGCTCACATGTGTGCACCATAAATAATGCTCTGATGCATACGTGAGCGTGTGTGTGCGCTGTATGTAGGGCGAATGTTGCTAAGAGAGAGCCTTGAATTTTTTATGCAAGTCTAAAACAGCTCTGGTTCGTCGTCACTCAGCATGAGGAGGGAACATCTCTCTACAGCTTGCGCGTTGTGTGTGTGTGTTTGCGATTCTGTAAGTGTGCGTTGGTGTGTGCGCAACTTGACATCAAATGAATGGTGTGTAAGAAAACAGACCGGAATAGAGTGGAGGTCAGGGATGCGTGAGTTTCATCATTGTGAGGGTCTCAAAACCTTCATTCTCACTGCTAGAGGGACACATTGTGATCGTCTGATCGAGCACATCTGCAACAAATATTCATGAGAATTATGGCATCGAATCTAATGAAAATCATTGATTTTATGCCTGTACTTTCAGTCAGCATGCATTGAATATTTCCACCTTGAAATAAACTCTTTACTGTAGTAATTTGAAGTAGTTTCAGTTTCAATCTGCTCCAATGAGCTTGAAAAGACCTTCATCCTGTCATTAACTAGGAAACAAACGATTCATTAATTCTTGCAAAGTAGCGATTAAGGTGACGACATTTGTCTTATTGCTCAGCATGATCAGATTTGACGTCCAGTATATATGGGGCTGTGAGTTTTTGTTCCATTTTGCTTTTATTTTATTCCACGAGTGTCGATAAGAGATGCTCCCTGTTTCATGCATTAGTTTCACTTCTCCGGTTACACAAACAGACAAAGCTTTTTACCTAATGCACCCAAAAAAAGGTTAATGTTCACAAATTATTTATGTGGAAATGTAAATAATCTAATATTCTGCAAGTTACAAAAGTTTTCTTGCTTCCACTTTATGTCCCAGAAGATTTCTTTGCAAAGGGAAGAGTTTGGGTTACTTCAACTCAGAAAGAAATCAAATAAACTCAATTGTCTCTCAAAGATTGACGTGGTGAACAAATGTTCAAACAAAAAATCTTTGGACTGTGATGACCTGGACATAACTATAATAAAACAAGTCATTGATATAATTGCGATGCCACTATCTCATATTTTTAACCTGTCTTTTACAACTGGAAGGTTTCCAGATCTAATGAAAGTAGCAAAAGTCATTCCCATTCATAAAAGTGGGGAAAAAGACCAGTTTGCAAATTACAGACCTATATCAATCCTGCCTCAATTTTCTAAAATACTAGAAAAACTATATACATACAGATTAGACGAATTTATTGATGCACATAATATACTAAATGATAGTCAACACGGGCTTCGAAAAAATAGGTCACCGGTACTTGCCCTAATGGAACTTATAAAGGAAATCACTGACAGTATTGACAAGAAACACATTCCTGTTGGAATCTTTATAGACCTGAAGAAAGCGTTCGACACTGTGGATCATGACATACTTCTGAGTAAGATACAAAAATATGGGATTAGAGGTATCGCTTTTAATTGGATAAAATCCTATTTGTCAAATAGAAAACAGTATGTCCAGATGGGACAGCACAGGTCAATGTGTGAAAACATAGTATGTGGCGTTCCACAGGGATCTGTGCTGGGACCAAAATTGTTTCTATTGTACATTAATGATCTGTATTCTGTTTCTGAAAAACTAAAACTTGTTCTATTTGCTGATGATACAACAATATTGTGCTCAGGGGAGAACCTGAAAACATTGATGGAAGAGATCACAATTGAAATGGGTAAGCTGAAAAACTGGTTTGCCTCAAACAAACTGTCCTTAAATATATTAAAGACAAAAATTATGTTCTTTGGAAATCGTAACATAAATCCACAAATCCAAATTCAAATTGACAATGTTTCCATTGAGAGAGTCTATGAGTACACATTTCTCGGTGTAACCCTTGACCATAAAATCTGTTGGAAACAACACATCTCAAAAATCAAGACTAAAGTGGCAAAAATCGTGGCCCTGATGAATAAATCCAAGTATATCCTTGACAAGAAATCCCTGTTCACCATATATTGTGCTCTCATCCTACCCCACTTAACATATTGTGCTGAAGTTTGGGGAAATACATATAAAAGCAACACAGATGTCTTGTATAAACTGCAAAAAAGAGCAATAAGGATCCTTCATTTAGCTGGTTATCGTGATCATACAAATGCATTGTTTCTCCAGTCAAAAATCTTGAAATTCAGGGACCTAATAGAGTTTAAGACTAACTTATTCATCTTTAAAGTTAAAGTAAATATACTCCCAGAACATATCCAGAAAATGTTCTGTACAAGAGAAGGGACGTATAACTTGAGAGGACAGATGGACTTAAAAAAACCTTACTTTAGAACAACTCAAAAAAGCATGTGTATAACCAGGTGTGGTGTGGACCGATGGAATAATTTAGAAAATGATATTAAAACCTGTAAGGAACTGGGGCAATTTAAAAAGACATATAAAAATTATTTTATGCGGAAATATGCAGAAGAATTAAATGGCTAACACCTGAGAAAGACTTACTTAATGAGTACACTGCTGTGCAAATTGTTTGCAGTTTTTTTTTTTTTTGTTGCTATCCTTAAATTGAATGAGCACGCTATTTGTGCAAATTGTTTTGTTTTCTTCTACTTTGGATTGTTGATTGTGCAGGACGGGGGGTGGGACTGTTATAAGTTCTTTGAACTTCCACCTGCTCCCTTTGAGTACCACCATTGTATTTTTGTTTGTTGATGTGATTTTGATTTGTTTTTATTTTATCATGTTACTCAAATAAATAAAAAAAAAAAAAAAAAAAAAAAAAAAAAAAAAAAAAGATTGCTGAGATTTCCGTTAATCTCCTAGAAAACAGTATTCTCGGGACTTCATATGAGATGATAAAAACTGTTAAGATTATTTTCCCAGTAAATTGGAGCCTCTTCTTCTTTCTGCGGTGTAGTTTCTGACAGCTGTGGCACCAGCCCGCTCTTATTTACATCTGAACTGCCGATGGGTATACAGAGATTGTTTATCCAGCAGCCGGTTTGGCTTCAGTATCTGTGTTGTATCATTAATCCTATACTATTTGTTTATTTTTTTTCCCCCCCTATTGAGCACATGCATCACTATTATTTATTTATTTTCTCGTCTTCAGTCGATACAGGAAGAGGCTGTTTTACATTCTGCTGCTCACACAAACAATGCTGAAACTTCGTGACAATTATGTAAAATCCTGCTGCTACATCAAATCTTAAAACAAAAGGTAGCACCTGATGAAAATAGACAGAATTTCTTGTCTCTCTTGAGACACTCGAATGCACACACCTACACAGCTATCAAAAAATAAATGAATAAAAATATGGGAAATACATTTATCGTCTCCTAGGCACGAGTCGCTGGAGCCACTTGACTACGGCGGGAGGCAGGGTGCAACCAGGACAGCGTTAGCACTGAAAAAGACAGTCCCACACACTCACATTCACACCTGGAGGCATTTTAATGTCACCAATTAACCTCAAACACATGTTCTTAGACTGTGGGAGGAAAGTAGACCTGGAGAAAACCCACGCTCGCCCAACATGAACATGTAAACTTCAAAGAAAGGCCCTCAAGCCAGGACTCAAACCTGGGAGGGTGAGATGACTGTGCAACTCTGGTGAACAAGACATAAATGTATGGAAATACACTGCATATGTGCACAAGCACGTATAAATATGATACTGCTGTGAATAATAAAGTGCAAACTGTCTGCAAAAGAAGGTGACACAGAGCTCTTATTTAGCTCTTGGACGGCCGAGGGGTAGAAACTGTTTTGCACTTGGTCTCGGGACATTTCAGGGCTCAGTGCTGCCTCCCAGTTATTTATCCTGCTTTGGAGGCGGAAAACAACAGTCTTGTAGCCAGCGCAAAAACATTTAAATATTTTAGATTTTGAACCACTCTCAGCCCGAGCTGACGTTGGTATGTAGAATTACTCATGCAACAATAGTCAGTGGTGCCGTTAAAAGTGATTCTCAGCACTGTTTGAGCCTTGTGATAATCTTGGCTTTCCCTCTGTTTTCAGGCTTCAGGCTTCTTCTGTTCTTCACACTTTTGAAAATGGTGTTGATAGTGCGCCGTGAGATTAAAAACCCATTCCCCTCACTGACATCAAGCGATGAAGTCACGAACAAACCGAAATAACAAATAGGGCAGAGGTATTAGTGCATGCCATCGATTGTTGAATTGATTAAGTGGTTGTATACGAGAGATCATTTTGCAAGAACAAGACATTCCCTCCTCTGTATCACTGCGACACAACAGCTGAGTATTGTTGGACGACACTAACGTGCAGCCAGCACTCACACTCTGGCCGCTCTTTTCACTTTACTCATGCCCCGCATCTCTTCTAGCAGAGTCAAATCAATTGTGTGAAAATACAAGAACAAAACGTCATTGTACAATGGTAAAAGGACTTTGTATTTATAGCTTCAAAACATGTTTATAGTCTTCAATATATCGGCCGTGGCCTCGGGTAGCAAATGAGAACATCAAAAGGAGGACTTCAGAGGGTTAATTCTCGCATTCTTGTTTTAGGCTGCAGCAAATTTAACACAGAGCTCCTCGTTGCACAGTCTGTCTCTTTAGTTTAGGTGTAATCTGCATCTGTTTAACCTGACTTACATATCAGCCTGCCTGGGTATCAATACAATTTCCCAACCATCCTACATTCGCCATGAGTCATAAAGCAGAGGGGACTGAATACATTTTCAGCTTTTTCTCAGTTAAGAGCCAGATTGAAGGGTTCTTCTGCTGCCTGTCTCCCTCGGCCTGCAATCAGAAGATCACTAAGACCGGGAAAAAGAGAGAAAAGGGGGGTGGTGGGTGGGGGTTTGAGGTGGGATGATCCATAATTGCCAGATCAGAGAGAAATCTTTGTGTGTGAAGTAGGGCTCTTTGTATGTCAGCTTGCCAGCCAGGCGATTTCTCTCCCTGTGTATGAAAACACGCATGTCCCTTTTTGCATACGCTGACAAGGGAAAGTGTGGGTGTTTGGCGCACACCGTTTGAGGGAAAACTGGCATTTATGGCGCTGTGCGTTTCAAACTAATCCATTTCCCCTGTATTTGCTGACGTCAATACCTAAATGCTAATTGGAGGGGCAGGCGTTCGCGACACGTGCTGCAGTCAATAGAAATGTAGCTGCGGGATCTCTGGAGACTTTCACACTCCTCTGGGATTCATTGTGTCACGTCACGAGACAATAAATGATTCATTGCACAAAAAATATCAAGTGTTAATTTAGGCTGACCAACTGTCCTCTTTTGGAATGGCATGTCTGCTTTGTTTAAGATAAATTCAGGAGATGTTGGGTTTTCACAGTAATTCAAGAGGCTGTAAACCGGCGCTTTGGAAAGAACACCGCGGCTCTTCGTTGTGTGTGACGTTTGCAAAGAGAGGGAGAAGACGTTTTTTCATATAGCCAATAGCCAAACCAACAACAACAACAGCAACAACAAAATGTATGTGAGAGAGCTATTATTTGTTGCATTTCGATTTTCTACACAGACGTGGCATTATTTACTCCATTATTTAACTAAACTTTATTCAAAATGCCAACACTTTCCAAACATTTCATAGACTTAAAAGTTATTTTTGTGCCATTAACTGTGTAAGAAAGATTATTTTAGGCATAATACGGCATTTGGTGTAACCTGAGAACCCAATCTGAGTTTTTCCTTTTCCTTGTGGAAAAAGCAAAGTTGATTATTTAGGTTAATTTTGCATCCATTTAGCAGATGTATACTTGTTTTTTTTTATTTAAATATAGGTTACTATTGTCCTTTTTTTGCCATCTTTGACAAAAGAGTTACACAATTTATGTACATCCAGGCTGGATCATCTTTTATTCTTTTAAGATGATTAATGTATGGTCATCCTAGATAAATCAGTACAATGTTTTTTGTTTCATTTTAGTTTCAAGCTATTAAAATAAATATAAAGATGGCTCATGAATAAACTGAAAGCAATTAGCACAAAGGCTCTCATCTCCCATAACTGATCACATCTCTCTCATCTCATCGCTGACATACATCGGAGTACTTACAGCATCTTGTTCTTTGCTAAATGTGCAACATTAGAGCTTCCTGAATAACTGAATCAGCTCGTTTGCGTTTCAAGTTGTAAACTATTTTGCCCCGAGTGCCAGAGCCATTGAAATGGCAACCGCATTCACGGAGAAGTGTTTCTATACCGCATTGTATTGTTGTGCAATCACAAAACCACTTTGGGAAGAAATATAAAACCACATCTAGCAGCCACTGCTCAATCAAACACAACACTGGAGCCACTAAAAAAAACAAAAACAAACCAGTGCCCCTCTGTGGCAACAACCACAATGACACTGTGTCGTACAGATGTCTCTCTGCTCCCTACAAATCATCAATATTAAATGAATCTGAACAACATGCACAGCATCACTTCTGTTATTCCAGTGGGAAAATCATGGCAGGAAAAATAAATTTGCTATCTGTTTATTTAACATGTAGAACTGAGCTTACTTTCATCTGAATATGGGGAAAAATTTGATGTAAAAGTGCTGTTATGCATTCCATCTCTTCATTTCAATCAGTCATGACAGCCAGTGTACACCTCTCGTAGACTATTTCCCTGTGAGCAATATTTCTTCTCCTATACTTTACTCTGAAATATTCAGCAAAAACATGCTCTTAAATAACAGAAATGGTTTATTTTTAACTGTAAACAACACATAAACAAGGTGAAGGCAGGGCTAAATAAAATCAAGATGTAGTCTGACTGCAGTTTGTCTTCAAAATAACCACAATATTTATTACACATCAAATGGTATTCATACAAACTGAGATAGTTCCCCTCAGTCTCCTGGGGGAGAAATATTTTTAACAGAGATGCAAGCAGAAAGTTTTCTGAAGTGAAAAGCAGATGTTTTTTTTGTTTGTTCGTCATATACATAACCCTGATGTGTGTGTTTTTTTTAACCTTTGAAAATTGAATATCTTGCCCAAAGCCAAAAACAACACGTGTAGAGCATTCAGAATCACATAACATTGTGTCTTGTGGGATTAAATGGGTTAAGCATGGTTCATTTCAGGCAACTTTGCTGGAGGCGCTGAATAATCCCGGCTGTCCATCACGTGAAATGCACACATTCCATGCGGCCATACTAATCCAATCTCTGCATCTGCACTCAATATTATCAGAAAA
This sequence comes from Salarias fasciatus, assembly GCF_902148845.1. Classification (NCBI taxonomy): domain Eukaryota; kingdom Metazoa; phylum Chordata; class Actinopteri; order Blenniiformes; family Blenniidae; genus Salarias; species Salarias fasciatus. The sequence goes on from NC_043757.1 coordinate 21,753,490, forward strand.
TACATGGTTTGCTATTTTATATTAACTATATAATATATATTCTAATTATTTTCCATTCAAATTTGTATTTTCAGCATAAATATATAAAAAAAAAATAATCATGAAAACAGGAATGGAAAGTGATGGTGTTGGCAGCTGAATAAGACACTGAACAGATACTTAGGCCTGTCTTGCTCTGAGCTCTCCCCTTCTGTATGTCTGCCACAGCTGGAGCCTTTACTCCTGTCTGTTGGGGTTACATAACAGTCTAAGGAAGCTCGAGTATTAAGATAGCAGCTGACTCAGGCATCTCTGCTTTCACGTTTAATTCTTGCTCAACATTTAGCGAAAGATAACGGGAGTGTCCTGGCCACAGTTGAGATTGAATCCTCCGCCATTTCTGGAGCAATGTTTCTAATGACAACAGAGATGAAGCTGTAGACTGAAAACAGCCAAACAGACAGGTTTAACTGATATATTCCTCTACTTTTAACACAGACTGAGTGTGTGTCCGTGCGTCGTTCCACCGCATATACACGTTCTTGTTCCCTCCCTGCTAATAACCCCGACCCTCTATCACTACAAACACCATCTGCATCTAAAACTGTGTCCATGCAGTCTGTACTTCTGGTGCCCTCCCCAGTCGTTCCTGCTGAAATCTCGCTCCTTCCCACACACTGTCTGCAATGTATAAATTCCCACTTGCCTGCTTGTCTCTCTGGCTTCATGCAGGAGACATCGTGTCTATTTAAACTTCATATCTTATCCTAACTTCGAGTTACATTTAGCTTATGTTGAGTGATCCCTTGTCATGTACTCAAGGATGGGAAAATATATTTTCTTTGTTGCCTGCTGAAGCGTGCATCAGATAAGTCCGTCAGTTTCTCGCAGAGCAGGTCCAATCTTGGCTGTGAATTTTTCAGAAACAGACATCAGATCCATCAAGTGAAACATGAACCATGACACTAACAACTAATTTCCCTTAATTTCCCTTTCCTTCTTTTCTTTTATTGGTAAATGTCAGCGCTTCTTAAATCTCTGATTACACATTCACCAAAGGCTTCAGCAGAAGGAGGCTGAAATAATTGGAGCAATGGCGCTCTATAAAAAAACAACTGTAGATTTCATGACGGCCTCAAATCATTGCCAGAGCTAAAATCATATTTGCACGTCAAGAGCCTTCAAAAGTAAACAGAAATAAGAAATCTCGTTATCGTCTCCGTGGAGTATTTCATGCATTACCACACTTCTCTGCTGTGTGTTTTGGCAGCTCGAAGCAAAAATGAAGTCTTTCTGCAAAATATCTCTCCACTCTTCTCTCTCTCTGTCTGTGGAGACTCGTGAAAACATTTTCTCTCAGTTCCAACTTTTTCATCCCAGCTTTCATCGCTGTCTGTCTCTCGCTCTGGTGTTCACACTTTGCCCTCTCATTTCTGTCTCCTTCCCCCCCCTCCTCCCACTCTCAAGCCTTCTTTTGTTCAGATTCGGGCCTTTGATGTTTCTCGTACGCTCCCGATATCCAGCTAACTTTCTTTTTGTTTCTCTCTCTGACCCCGGCATAGGCGTGCACTCTGGCTCCCCGCACACCCGTAAAGCATCCATCTACCTCTGAGTCCCCGTCCCCTCCTCTCACATCCCTCGCCTCTCTTTGAAGTCATCACAGCGCTAGTCGGAGCCTATGCCACTCCAGTCAGCTTTTATCCCCGCGCAGAGAGAAAGAGAGGAATGTATTTAGACACTGCTGGAGTGCAGTCATCTCTCCTCCTGTGTGAAATGATTCACTCGTGACTCATGGCTTTATTGGGAACTCTCTCCAAACAAACAACCATTGGACGTGGCTTTTTTTTTTTTTTTTTTTTGCATCCAAATCGAGTAAAACTGTAACTGAGAGTGCCCGCCTGATTGTCCCCCTGCAGCTCGGTGCCCCTCTCGACAATGAGGAGTCCTCCTCCTCCCAGAAGCAATCGCGTCTCGGTGATTAGCCTGCCATGACTGAGTGCCAATGCGCAAATCCAACCCCGGCGAAATAATAAAAGCCAAACAGCGATTGTTCCAAAGGGTACATTTTCGCATGTCGGAGACGTACGCTTTCGTTCTGCAAAGCCGGCGGAGACGCACCCTTTGTCTGAAGCCGAGAACATCCGATGCGAGCTCTCCCCGGGCTCGCGGGCTGTGGTGTGCTGAGCGGCTTTCCACCTGCAACCTACTGAGACTCACAGCTTCACACCATTAGTTCAGCTTAGCAAGCACAGCCATCCACAACACAGCCTAGTCTGTAAACCTCAGGCGCCATCTTGACTCAACCTGCTGCCGCTTTCTCTCTTTTTTTTTCTTATCCTTCACTGCTAAAGCGGAGCAAAAACAACATCTCCAAAAATAGTGTCCCTTTGTTTCAATAAACGCTGTTTCTTAATCAGTTAATTAAAACAACCATGAATAACATCACCCATCAAGGTGAGTAATGTTAGATTTAAATACAAGAGGTGAGCGATAATGTTTAATTAAAAATGTGCGGTTTAATTAACTCAACTTGCTGGTAGTGTACTTAACCGTCTGAACTACTTCACTATACTGTAATACTTTGAGGTGCTCGTCAAATAATTATGTCAGCTGTAAAACATTGGGAGGTAAATTAGGATCTGGGTGGAAGAAAATTGGCCTCATTAAATGAATTCAAAGTATGTCTTGCTTGTTCAGGCAGCTATGTAAAGAAGATGATTAATTACAGCTATTGGGGTGTGGGAATGCCTAATAATATACAGTTTTCAAAATATCTCAGGCTGTGATATGAACTGATTTGAGTGACACTGGCTGTATAGCAGAGATAATGCTGGTCTGCAGAAATATACATATATATAGTATATATATAGATACTGTAATAGCCTGAAATACAGCATTGGATGCATTAGAAAGAGATTATAAATGCATGTAGAGTTTCATACATCAGTAATCTATATGTGTTGATAATTTAGCTCATGATAAAACATTTGCAAAAGTAGTCTTTTTTTTAATCATCCTGCGCAATGCTTGTTGTCTAACTTTTTAAACTTTTTTGCAAGGAAGCAAACAATAGCAACCCAGTTCTCCAAAATAAAAAAGCAAGCCCATCAGTTTTATTATGTATTGAAGCTACCTTTTAAGCTTTTCTTGCAGAGAATTCTACTCATTTCCAAAGGCAAAGCCAACGTGTAACTTTAACTTGAAATTCGTAACAATTATCTGATGCTTCCTGGTTCTTTGTCGTGCCTCATATTAGCCTCCCATCTGCTAATTGCTACACGGCATTCCTGCGGACAGCGCTGTGCGGCGCGGCGGCGCTTTCTCCTGCCCGCTGTTTTGTTTCTGCTACAGTCGGCGGCGGCTGTTCTGATTGGATCCCCATGACAACCACATAAGCAGTTTGTCAAATGTTATCGTCTCAAACACTTCAATAACGTTTCCGGCACACTCCTGGCTGGCAAAGTGACGGGACACGAGTGTTTATGCATGTATGTGCTCGTTTCTGCGTTTCGAAGTTGGTCTGTGCATGTGAGTGCGCACAAGCTCATGAAAAACCTTTTCATCCAGCATTTTTTTTTTTTATAAACTCACCACTACAAGAATAAAAGGGCAACAAGCTATCTGTGGCAGTAACTGAGTGCCTTTCATGAAGTGCAGTAATTTTGCTGCGTAAATTCTATTTCTGAACATATTGTTTAATATCGCAACTGTGCCATACCTCATATATCTGCCACCAGTTTCACAAGGCATACATTTTATGTGTATTGCCAGCATTATGACTGTAGGCTACATGCGTCATCATCAGCATGTGGACACACACACACACATATTTTATTGAGACTGTTTTAGATTCAACATACAGAAACTACAGTTATTGAATCCAGCAGAGCACAAACTTCATTTGCTAATAATAAATCACCATTTCAAGTAATTTCCCGTTCTTTTACTGTGTTATCTCTACTTTTACTTGATAAGGAAGGACCACCCCTGGTATCTAGAACAGGCTGTGTATCAGATTGTCCATGTGCTCTGTGCTCTGCCTATAAATCCAGCTTGACGTTGTTAACAGTGTTCCTCATCTCCCAATAAAGCCCCATCGCAACCGGACAATATACATGCTCATAAGAGACCTGTGCTGGACAAAAAGATAACGTTTGTTGTCTAACCTTGAGCGGAGAGAAGAGAGACAAGGTCGGGTTTTACAGTATTTGAACATGGTGGGAAGTGTGTCTCCATTCTTCGCGGCAGACTGATTTGATTAGTTGATATTTCCTTGCTTGTGTCAGCAGAGCTGCGAGGAGGAGATGGTATTGCAGCAAGTGAGAGAGGATATGTCGGGGCGAGGGTGTCAAGATTCGATATTAATGAAACCATCCGGCATGAATCTATGAGTTGAGGCAATTTATTTTTCCAGTGAGCTCATTTGTGAAGTATAAATTCTTAAAATTGTGCTAAGGACAAAGGTTTCACACTACTGCAGCGCCAAATCCAAACTATCAGTGAGGAAGTTACGATCCATTTTAATTCAGAGAGTTCTTGCACATTTCCATGCCTATCTCGGAAATTAAAACAAAAATGTTTTCTGGCTGATGGCAGTCGGATTCTCCCTCTAAATGTCTGAAAGGTTCAGCAAAGCCTATCGTCCATCATCTTCATTGCTCCGCGGTTCAAGTGTCTCTTGCGTCAGGCAGTCTGCCCTTATCGCTTTATTGTCTCCCCTGCTTAGCGTGTCCTCTGAAGTGTGCATGTGTACGTGTCCTGTCAGACACCCAGTCCTTGTCTTGTCACCGCTCTGCAGACAGGAGAAGGCAGAAGAATGTCAGCCTGCCAGTATCCAGCTGCTTCTCTCTTATTGGTATTCGGGGCACATACAGCCGTCCTGAGTGTCTGTTGCACGTGCCAAGGAGGAATGTGGGAAATAAGGGGATGCGAAAGGGAGGAGGAAAGGAGCGAGGCCCCCCTCTCTTCATGTTTTCTGGACCTAAAAATAGACAGCATCCTTCTTTCTTTTCTATTCCCAGCGCCTCTCTGTTTCCATACCCAGCCTCCCTCTCCTGTTTCTCCTTCTCTGTTTTCCTCTCATCCTTTTTCACTTCTTCCTCGTTTCTCTGCTCAGTCTACATAAACAAACTCGCCGGTGCCCAATGATAAGACTCTTCAAGTGTAATGTCAGACGGTTTGGACACTGCTAACAGGCTCGCCCTGATGAAAGATTAACTATAGGGATGATTTCATTTATCACCGCAGGGTTTCCATGGCCAGGCTGCACAGTTTAATCATCAAAAATAAAAGTTTGATTAATAAATGTTCTAAGTGCAGATCCCCTTAGTGTCAACAACCGCTGATTACTAATCACAAATAAGTGCAGAAAAATCCCAGCGTGACCTTTTGCAGGCTGTTTATCAAATTAAAAATGAGTCTATGTAGTCGCCCGTATGTGTGATCACTGCTTTTTGAGGCGTGTATGAGCTTGCCTGGATCGTCTTTGGCAGCATCAAGTGAACTGTCGGGGTGAATTCTAGAGAACTTTCTGCACAACGCATCTGAAAGTCATGCCGTTTTGGTCTTCCTTTATCCCCTAATTTATGATAACATGCTGTTCGAGTGATGAAATCATGGTAGGTGGGCAGAAGGGATATGAGCTTTCAGTGGATTATGTTCTAGCACATGGCTAACCTTGGCTTAGTCATCGCGCCCACTGCCCGCCCACCAAGAAGATGAGAGAGAGAGAGCGAGAGAGCGAGAGAGAGAAAGAGAGAGAATGATACAGTGTATGATAGATGGATAGAACAGTAGATCATCGCAGCTTCAGAGATAAGCAGTCAGAAAACGGTAGAGCAAACAGCAGATGGAAGAGTGAAGAAGGTCAAGCTCTAAGTATGAGATCTCAAAACTGATGTGAGATTATTGCAAACAATAAAGAAAAAAAAGCAAAGTAATGCAGGACAAATGAGTGTGTAAGCGTGGGATTCGAAACCCTGAATAAGCATTATGTCAGAAAAGCAAATTATTACTTTTTGTATTCATCAGCAAATAAAAGTACAGGCAGCGTCGCCTTTTCCTGACTCTTATTGTTGCTCCTGCCGAACACTGAAATTACTCCAATGCCACCGAAAAAATAAGATGCGCAGGGTTAAATGCTTTTAAAAGGGGTACAGGCAGTAAAACATGTGAACTAATACACTGCGTCGGTTTTTCCTTTCTTATTGTCAATAAAACAAGAATAAACACAACACTAGAGTGCAGCATTATTGCAGTCTCAGAAATTGCTCACCAATTTTCACATCGGGGGCACGGAGAGAAACATTAACATTTCTGTGAGGTCGCGTTTCTGTCCGCTTAACTCATGAAATTCTGATTTTAGCTTCGTCTCTTATCTGCCGGGGTAAATATCTGGCTCATTACCTGCAAACTGCTCCAGGATGCAAGTCAGCACCTTTGTCTCCCCTGCTTTTATTTTTTTTATTTCTCCTACACGCGACAGGTGATTGAGCCTTGAAAGAAAGACTGAGCCAAACCAGTACTTATGGAGGCAGTCAAAGTAAAGCTGAGCGAGACGAAACGCTCAACAGGAGAGCAGAGTCAGGTGATATTATGACAGCTATATTGATTCTGTGGCACTTTAATGCAAATGAAAATGTGTCCACAGTGACTTTTTGAGGCTGCTTTTATGATGTTGGAATATATTTTCATGTAATCAGCACAGTGTTCAGGTATCGGACTAAAACAAAGCTGTTTGCAGATTATAATACAGTGAGAAACACATGTCAAAAAGTATGTACAACACTGTAGCTTTCATTAATCACACAACAATAAAAAGAAAGAAAACAGCTGCTTTTGATCTGAACTGCAACTCCGTGCCAAGGTAGCGTAGGCACTGCCAGGGTTATAACTTTTGGATTGTTTGATGCCAGGCTAAAAGGTTTGTTATATTTGACGTGAGCCAGCTGCAATGATGATGGAATTAAAAGTTAATGCAGCTTTAATGTGCAGTGGAACATTAGACTATACAACCACCCTTTGGGAATTGCACAATACTGTAAAATGTGCTGGGGTTGCATAAAGCCTGAGATGGCAGGAACATACTGGCTGGCAAATTTGGAGCAAGGATTGCATTAACCGCAGCAATGTCAAACGAGGACAAATGCCGGTGTTTTTTTTTTTTAGCTTTTCTTTTCTTTTTCAGGAAGCGGGCCTCGCTGGCCGAGTACCTCTCATCCATGATTCAAAGCTCGCCTCTTTTTTGGTCGTCCCTTGGGGAGGGAGATGTTGAGGAGTCAGGGGAAATATTGAACATTCTTCTGCAGCCATTCGCCAGGGAGGGTGAATCTCGGGGGACGTTTTGGTGGGGTGGGGGTGGGGGGTGGGCGTCCAGGCCGCCAGTTGTGTAAAAGGCTGTAGAAGTTGATGAATATACTGTGCTGGAGGGACACGGTGGATGCAGGTATCTGCCGGCAGCCATCTGGAAAGCACTGGCGCTGAAGTAGTGACGGTGCCGTCTGTCCATCAAACCTACAGACAAAACAGCAATGACTTTCTCTGCTGTTCGCACAGGAACGTTTTACCAATTTGTTTATCTGCCTTTTACAGACAGGAGGAAACAATAAAGACGTAATGCAGTACAATAGACAATAAGCTTTCCTGGAGATGCTTTGCGATGAGACATTATTGTCATCAGGAGAGCAGGCAGAGAGCGCTTCTCAATTTGGTTAATGTACAGATGCTAAAAATGGTTAAAAGCTGAATTATTGATTAGAGGTCCATATGTGAATCAAAGTGTAAAGGCTCAGAAATGTACTCAAACTATCAAAGTAGAAAGTAGCCCTTTGAAGGACATTTCTGTCAGCCTTTTCTGTTCTTGTTCTATAACAACTTCAAACAGTTCTCTTAAATAAGGCCACGGACGGGGAATATCTTTGCTGCTCTGAGACTTTTCTTTCTTCATTACTATCTGGTTCACATTCAGTCACGCAGCTGCCACTTCTCCCCGTCACAGACGTGACATTTTTAGCTCGTCAGCGCGGTCCAGTTCGCTTGTGTGTGACCTGTCTTTTATATAGTTTTTGTCTTTTTATATCCGTCACTGACGCATTCAGGATAACTTGACGGTGGACTGAAAAACTCATCCATCCAGCCTTTTTTTTAATTTATTTTTAAATTGCGTTATCCAACTTCGAGGACAGGTCACCCGCTCATCACAGGGAAAACTGAGACAGAAACACATTCACATTCAGAATTACAGCCAATTATATTCAACAGTTCATCTCAAATACAGGCTTTTGTACTGTAGATGGAAATCTACCTACAAATCTTTTGTTTGAATCTCTGGATTCTATTCACATAAATATAGTACTTGAGCACAGAAATAAAGGTCTTGTGCTTTATTGCTTTCCTCCTCAGATTAATAGCAAAAAAACCTTAGATTATGAGAAGCGATCATTTAAGGAAGAGAAAGTAATACAGTTAGAAATACAAAATTAGAAGCACTCTGCAGTTATTTTCCACTTTGCTCGGTGTGGTGAAACACTCCTGCTATTTGCTTCTATTGTCAGCCTGAAAAGAAACAGATAAGAAGAAGTGGAGGTGAGCGCAAATTGAATTTATATGACGGTTTCACGAGAGAGAGGACAGACACAGAAGACAGTGTTGAAATATGAGCACCTTTGCTCACAGTAAGTGCGAGGAACACACACACTGAGCAGGCGTGAGCCGCAAAACAGTGAATTAGGTTTAAAAAAAGAAAAGAAAAAGTGTTCACACCTGCAGAAGATAGAATCGTGTCAATATCTCTCTGTGGTCTTATCGTACAGATATAGGGGTTCTTGGACAGTCGCCATGGTCAAGCGACTACAGAAAGCCTGAGATGATCTTTTGAGTGTCAGAAAACTCTGCCTGACTTCACAACACTGCGGCTGCTTCTGCTGTTTGTTAGCTTGTAGCAGCGGTCACACTGCGTGATGTAGTGAGGTGACAGTCGTGACACCGCTGCTGCACCACAACAACAGTTTCCAGGTTCACTAAAACGCTGCACCGTGTCCAAATTCTCCATTTTCCTCAATATGCAGCCGGCATAAAGGCTCCTTTCATTTATTGATTTCCTGCAGTGACCTGCAGCGTACATAGATGCCATACAGGACAATGTTTTTCTGCTCACTGAAATATAACAAAGCAGTTTTTCATATCCGATTCAGAGCAGAGCGGCATTGTGCCCGTCAACCTCGTAAGTTTATGAAATCCCCGTCGCACAGTGTTGCAGGCAGTAAACATATAAGACTGCAGTGCGCCGATCAGACTCGGCAGGAGGCTTAAGAGTAAGAAATGCAAGCAAACCACATGAATCAAATAATAAAAAAATCATGAATGCCCTCACTGGGATGTTAGAAATTAATTATTAGTGAGGTGAAGAGGTTTGACACAACAGCAAGACCGTCTGGAAAGAGAAAAATGAGCTGTGGATCGCCTTTGTCTCAGCTGAGATTTCAAAACAGAAACGGTGGGGCCTTTGTAAGTATATGATGATACAACTGTATTTCATTTACTTCCTATTAAAATGACTGATTGCTGTTGTAACAGTGAAAGCAACTAGTCATCAAAACTTTTTTTAACATTTACTAAAAGATTTGATGAAAACCCATTTGTGATTTAGAGTTCGGACTTGAGGAAAACTTCACTAAGTTGTGCAAACTTGTGGTAATTCCTGAAACAGTGCAACGACCTCACACACAGACCTTGTGGACACAGATGCACGATTCAGAAATCGAAGCAATTTACTTGGAACAGAATTCAGCAAAAAAAAGTGCTCTCAAGGTCAAAAATTCTGTCAGGCTTTAAAAAAAACAAAACAAAACAAAACATTGCAACCTTGAACGTGAAGACACAATCTTATAGAACAAGAAACAAGATAAAGGAAGATAAGGACTATTTACAGAGGAGAACTGATGAAACCAACAGGATCTGAAATGAGGGGCAAAGACTTTATTTAAGTACTAAATAAAATGAAGCACATGACAGGATTAAAAATGACACATTTTTACTTAAAATGGAAGATTTAACATGAACCGCAACTCATGTATAACATAAACAAAATTAACACACCTGATGAGACAAACCGGTGAGAGCAGATTCATCCTGCAGTGTCACACAACCTCATTTCCCACTGCCTGATGTGGAAATGTCTGTGTGACTTTACTAAGCAAATACTGCAATATTTGTCGCTGTTATTTCTTCTTTGTGCAGAACTTAAAGCACCAGTGTCCTCAGAGAATCTCTCTGTAAATGAAACAACCCCTCTCACCCTGTAATAGCTTTTCTTTCCGCTGTCCAAGCGGCCTTTCAAATCAACAATAAAGGCAGCAACATTTGACCGTTTTGGAATTCAAACGTGCTAAGAACAGAGGGAAGCGTGTGAAAAGTGAAAAATGAAACACACAAGCTTTTAACACACCTATAAATGTGCGGTGAGAAGTGTGTGGGTGTGTGGGATTCTTCGTTATTAAAGTTAAAGGGACTGACAGACAGCCTCACAAATTCTGATGTCAAAACGACGTGGGAGGCGAGAAAAAGGACGCTGTGACACTGGGATCATGAACCACGTCACAAATTGACTGAAAAAGGCGACCTCGGTGTATTACATGAAACTAATAATAGTTTTTCTGTTTCTGTGCACTGCAGGCAATTTTTTAAAGCAGCATTAATTGCACCTTAGAGAAAATGTTTATATTTTATAGAAGAGATCTGTTTAAGTATATTTTTAGCAAGCCATTGGTCCGTTTTTCCTTTCCTTGGGACTTACTGGCAGTGTTCTGATGCTTTCATGTTGATGGAGACAACATGTGAATGTATACTCGGAAAATCAAAGACAGAAACAAGCAAAAGTGGCTGGAAACAACAATAGAATGGAAATTCTGACAGAAACCCACTTTACAGGTGTTCTGACGGAGTTCAAATGAACACACAGCGAAGCCGAACGTTCAAAGCTTCTGTTTGTTTACAGGAAAACTCTCCAGGGCACTCTCACCAGCATGCCACGACCCAGAATTCACTTTGATTCCCGATTTGATTCAGTTCAATTCACTGAGTCATATCATGAATTATTCACATTGATTATTCCTTTATACGTCCTTTGTCTGACAAATGGTGCTTAGAACAATGACAAAAAATGAAGCACACTGAAATCAACACAACACATCAGTCATGTAACCTTAAGTCAATAAAACATGGGAAATCAAAGACCTATTTGTTTGTCTGCACACATCTGTTTCACTTTCATCCATTAGCAAATCACACCAAATCAGATCAAGCCATTAAAAGGCTTTCAGTCCCACCTCACGGGGCATTCAAGGCATCATGGTTGACAACGTCCAAATAAATCAAAGAATGTAGTAAAAGCCCCCCCACCCATCCATCAGCGCAAGCGTATGATAATACATGATAATGGTGCTGCTGTGAGCACGAGCACCATCGGGTTTTTCATTCTGGAAATAACAGACAACGCAGTGCACCACCAACTGGTACATTATGAAACACGTTAATGATATTAGGAGTGAAGAGAGAAGCAGGACGCATCGGCGAGGAATAATTCCCAGCTAAAAAATTCATAGATCTTTGCAGTTTGTTGGAAAGATAAAGACAAGAGCGGCAAACGGCAACGGAGCACTTTGTGTCCTCGGGTTTCTTTATGGCGTGGCGGCGCTCTCGGACGTGATGTTATTGCTGTTGACGTATGAAATGAAGAAGAAAGGCAACGGAGGGAACAAATGTGCAGAGTGAGAGAACATCCAGAAGTGTGAAACGGCGGAGCGACATCCCAAGAAACAGATGCTCCCAATTGACTGACGGCTCAATGGAGCCTGATCATGTGCAGAGAGACAGAACTGTATTGATGAATGCACCCAAAGCAAGGCCGATCAAGCACCGAGCTGCAGATGTTGTTAACTGGCTAATCACTGGTTTTCAGGATCTGCCTCACACAGAGCATTAATAAACCATCAGCTCGGATGAAATAATTACTTTCACTACAGGCAGCGCTCTCACCTGGGCATCTGTTTCTCACGTTATGTGATCCTGGCCCTGCTGTGAGGCAGACTGCTGTCCGTCCTCCATCTGAGATCCCCGATCACCCGTCATCAGGGACCTGCGAGCATTGAGGGGTTTCAATAATGCGGAAAATGCGAAAAGGACAATAAAAATGCAAAATAGGCAAGGGGATAAAAGCCAAAATTGGAGCTGAGCAATTGATCTAAAATGGGTTGGATCAGGCATCAGGATGCTACAAAAACAACACGAGCATCTGGTGTTAAGGATAAGAGACAACTACTATTTTTTGTCGTCTTGCTTTTCTCTCATTTGATTTTAGGCCTTTTTCACTGTAAATCTCAGAGTTTCTGATAGTTAACATTATTCAGTATTACAATTTTTTTACAGTGTCCTGAGCACACAAATGGTGGTCACAAAAAAAAAGGAAACAGAAATAGACTGTTGCAACATATAGGTGGACAACTTCCAGTGCAGTGTAGTGATAAAACAAAGGTATCAATAAAATAAGTATTAATATAATAGAATTGCAAACATTAAATGTGCTGCCCTTTGCTTACACTCCACACCACCCCCACTACCAATGTCGCTCTCTCTTTCTCATGAATGAGTGATGGCGAGCTGCCAAAGATGTCCTTGCGATAGTGGTCCCAGACCGTGTTGCTGTGGTAACTCGTATGGTAACCTCAGAGGCTTAAGATTCATGGCATCTATTCAGCAACCTTGTCAGCATGAGCTCAATAACTTCCCTAACCTATCTGCAGGGTAATTGTATTTTGAACGCTCGGGCGGGGAAGCGCTTGCGCCTCTGCAGCCTGAAGTGTCTGACTAAGTTTGTTTGTGCTCCGCCAGCAACTGCTAACAACATTTTGTTCATGTAAGAGAAACCGTGGCCGGTTAGTCCGGGGATTATGTTTCCAAATTGTGTTTACTGCATTAACAAAGCAATCACAGGGGAGATGTGGGGAAGAGGTCTCCCAAAAACATAATTAGAGAATACTTTATGATTTGTACTATTGCACACATAGCAATACTATTTTAAAGCTTGGAAGCGGCCTCCATGTTTGTTTTTTTGTCCCTTTCAACATTGACATGGGAATTCTGCCATTGCTCTTAATCGCTGTTGTTTGTGAAAGTCAAAAAGGTGCTTTGAAAGTATGGTCCTTTAAGGAGTAATTACCAGAATGCCTTGCGTGCATTGTAAGCTCTCCTTTATACTGGCAGTGTAGCATGAAGAACATTGTGTTTTTTGGATTTGCTCAATATGCAAATGCACCAGCCTGTCCAAAAGAGTTGTGTGTTTTAATTTGTGGGGACATATAATTACAGTGGGATTTTATGAAGCTTTAGTAAAGGCTTTTGTGAGTTTTTCTTTTCTTTTATTAACATTGATCTTGTTAAGAAATAACACCAAATAAAAACTGCCAAACAGTGAATTTGCTCTTGATTAATGAGTCTAATAATGCAGCTATTGACCTTGGATCTTGTACTTGCTTGTCAGACTTGTAAATCACTGCAGCTTTTTTTTTTGGGGTGAAAAACTAGAAATTTTTATCGCTCAGCCTTCGCCACAGGCTCCGCCTGATTCACGCAGCCAAGGACTGCAGTTCAGAAGGAAATGAGATCAACCAACTGCAAAGACTGTTTTATCTGGTAGAGCTGTCATGCTTTATAGCCACAGGTTCGGTTCGGGCTGCTCTCCCTCCGCCTCAGGCAGCCAGACTTTAACTGGGTTGCTCACCTATTTTGATGTTGTGCATTTTAAAATATCGTAATCCCACCTTCTGGGTTCATAAGCTTTCATAACAAGTGCGTGAGTGTCTCAAAACTGTGTGTGTGTGTGTGTATGCGCATATGCTCTTGCAATGTGACTGATATAAGCTGCGTGTGTGTGTGTGTGTGTGTGTGTGTGTGTGTGTGTGTGTCTGCCTGTGTGCACGACTAGATACGTGTGATCATTTGTGATGCGCGAGTGAGTATTTGTGCAATGCAGACTTGGGTAGAATATTTGTTTTCCCCCCATGTAGACACGTTTGTCCTCAGATAACACTGTCAAGGTAACACCGTTCACCCCATACGTCTGAAACGGCGGCGTTCACCCGTCGCAGCGCAGCGAGCGAGACTAACATGGTGGGGGGTGGGGGGGGGGGGGGGGGGTGGGGGGGCAGAGAGAGGAGAAGGACTAGGGGGAAAAAAAAGAGGAGCTTTTTAATTTCCTCCGCAACAACACAGTTCGGGGGATTTTTACATCTGCGCAGAGAGTTCCCGCTGAATGACAAGACAAGCTGCTTTTGATGAAGTGCACCTTTGCAGCTTATCGGCAGCTCAAGTGCGCCTTCAAAACACATTTTGGTAATGTGAGCCGTCGCTCCGCTCTTCCTATTAAAAATGCATCTTTGTGGCTTCCTCGGTCTCTAATAAATAGAAGCTTGTTTAAAAGATTCACTGCTTTGGTGGGGAACTATATTCTAATTAAGGTCATTTGAAAATCAAGTTGAGAGGTTTCTTTCCGTCGGCTGAATCTAGGTCACCACTGGAGATGAAAAAGTAATCGTTTGTGGAGATGGAAACCAATTCACACAAGTTTTCTGCTAAAGGTCTCAGAGAAAATGATTCCTTTAAAGCCGGGCTTGTGGATCTCACCTCCACGTCAAGGTCATAGTTGTTTACAGTGATATCCAGTGGAGGGGCCTCGGGCAGCTGATTCACCTGCCTCAGTTCGACCACAGAGACGTCCATCATTACTGAAGCCACATGCTCCTGCAGCTAAAAGCAGCTGCTTGAACTCAGCCTCATATATATCTGCATAGCTCTTAAAAAAAACCCAGCATGTTCAAAGAAAGTTAATCCAAATACTAGAACAAGTGTAACTGCAGAAAATGAGGTGTGAACCGTCCAGCATTATCACCACAGTGAGAGCGCAGCACCTTGAGCTCTGCGCGCCTTTCTTTCTCACAGTTGAGGCTAATAAAGGTCACCCCCGAATAAACTTTTCCCCAAAACGCCCTAAACCCCCTCCCCCACTGCTGAATTCATTCCTAAAAGCATCCCACCTTCTGCTGTGCTCACAATAGAAACCCTTTCTAATAACTAATCCTTTTATCGACTCACTTTTCTGAGAAACAGCCCATCAAATAAGTGGACTTGGTGCACTTAGCAGTGGCTAAAAAGATATCTAAGGGGGCAGCATTGATTTACAAACCTAGTTTCAAATGTTTTTTCGCTCCAAATGGTGCTTCAGAACATTCTGATTGCACCCTGAGTGCCCTCAGTGATGGTCTTTGAAGTGCCTGATGCCGTGCGCTGAGCTCAGTGTGTGCTTATATCCGGAGCTTTTGTTAGTCACTTCATATGTACCAGGTCCTGTGCCATCATTATTCAATGATTCACACTGTGCAGCCAAAACACTCACTCTTATCTGTTAAGAGGCTGCAGAGACACAGTCAGACAGCTCTGGGTGGGTGGATGGGTGGGGGACAGTAAAAGAAGGAGAGAGAGAGCGAGAGAGAGCGAGAGACTCTCGCCTCTCTTGTGGGAAGCGACTCTCCGCTCTGCCTCACAACGTGAAGCCAGAGAGCATCCCGACTTCAAGAGCTTCAGATCCTGAATATTCACGCTGGTGGCATTTCACCGTGTGTAGGCGGTGAGGGAGAGTTAGGAGAGCATGTGTGAAGTATTGATCACTGTTGCTGTTGTCCTTGTTTGCTCTGCGTCTCACAGTCCCCAGAAAGAGAGACGGTGAGACAGATCTGTGGAACGTTGGCGTTGTGTGACACACGCGTTCAAAAACGGCGACCGAAACACAATCACGACCAGTTTAAAGGGAAAATGTTTTTAATGGAAAGGATCAACACTGAGGAAATTAAGAAAAGATTGTTTTCCTTTCTTTTTTTTTTTGTTGCCTTGCGAGACAATTTTAGATACTACAGCTTGGCAAGCGAGTGTTATATAATATCATCAAATGAATTTCCATCTAAAACACAACACTTGTTCTGAAGAAAAAAAAATGTATTTCTATCACATTTAGGTAACAGGTTATGGTCATCATCCATATTGTGAGGGTAACATGAAAATATTTCCAAGAATTTCAGATTTTCCCTTTCTGAAACTGAGCAGTTTTGGCAAAATGTGGCCCAGAGATAAATACGAATAAACAGAAATGCATTATTATTATTATTATTATGTTTATTGTCTTCATTTGTACAACACACGGAAATATCACAGAATTAAAGAAATTGAGAAAAGAAATAAAACCTGACTGTGCAGGAGACTAAAGAAGCCCAAGGGGCTTATCTTCCCGATCAATAAACATTACTGTCATGAAAATGAAAACAACTATCGAAACAAGTAGAACAAACTAACAGAAGGAGTTAACACATAACTCAGAATCAGAGGGATGTGATTTGTACAGCAGATAATTAAAAAATTTAGCCTTAAAAAGGGCCAAAGATTATTATAGATTTTTGAAAAAAGTGGTTCAATGATTAAATTTGGTATATATGTTGCCCCTGAAGTGAAATGGCTTTGACACCACTGCTTTATAAATGAGCGATGTGGCTCATTCTAGATCAATTCTGCCGTGCTACTCTTTCGGATTCCGCTGCATTTGGAGACATTGCCGTGACTTCCATGTTAGTGGGGGTTTTCTCTGGAACAATCCCATCATCACTGACATGTGTTAATAGGAAAATCCATCAATAAATGGCAGAAAATCGAGCACTGCCAGAAGCTGCTGGGACAGATTTTTCAGCTTAGATCTTAATATTTCAGTGAGATATTTCAGCTGTTTTCCAAACTCTAATTTTATTTTGCTACAGGTGGTGATTCAGACTGGTGAATAATCAAGAAAGCATTTGTCAGATCTGCTGTGCTGCCTCATGCAGTACATCTGTGGGAAAAAAAAAAAAAAAAAGGATTAACCGAACAGACTGAAATGATCTGAAAATTCATATTTTTGACATTTTTTCTCCTTTCATTTTATTTCTCTGCAGCTCTTCAGCTCATTGCCGTTGGTCCATCAATGTCAATTAGGCTCCAAAAACATGAGCTGGGGTGATTTTCTGCTGCAGGGTATTTGACCAGCTACAAGCTTTCATTGCAACTTTATATTACTTTACTGGCTCATGACCTGCCAAACCAGAACGGTTACACATTTACATATCAAACCCGGCTTTCTCCTCATCAAAGCTACTCCGTTCCTACCGGTATGGACACAAAATTCATTTTCACCCCCATTAAACCTTAATTGTGATGAGATGAAAATGACCGTACAGTTAGAATGCGTTGCCATTCCTTGATGCATCATATGCATGAGTATGTCATATAAAATATGGATATAACAAGAAAATAAATAAGTCCAAGTGACCTGTGGGAAAGTAACACTTCCTATCATAAATAAGTGAGTGATTTTGTTATATTTTTGGTGAAGTCTAATAGCACAATGAACAATTTCAAAGCAATTTTTAAAACAGCAATCCAGAAAAACATACTTTCTAAAAACTGATCTGAGCAAAACAGTTTAATTGTGACAAGTATTATTGAATAGACTGACCTAATCAATACAATATTTACCATAAAATTTCATTTAATATCAATAAAGGTTAAGTTGCATTGCTTATTGACTCTTTAAAAAAATGCACAGTGTTGCCTACTTTGTCATTTGAACAGTTTCAGGGGTTCAAGTTTATGGGCAAACTATTCAAAGACTTCAGAAGTCTTCTTTTCCTCTCTATTTTGCCTTACCTACAGTTGCATCATGAACTCCATGCACCATGAACTACATTTCTGAGGTTACAAAAATATGATTGTATAACCCAAATCCTCAATAATCAAATTCACAACCATGTCAGAGATTCATGGAGGGGAACTCTTGGATACTCGCAAGACTAATCAAAAATGTTGACAGAAAGAGAGAGAGAGAGAGAGAGAGAGAGAGAGAGAGAGAGAGAGAGAGAGAGAGAGAGAGAGTTCTCCAGCAGACTGACAGCGATAGCAGCACAGACTTAGAATAAAAGTCACTCCAGATGCAGGAGACACGACGTGGCGCACAGGTGTGACATGAGGCCATCAGTCAGAGTCTGAATGGAAATTCTCTAATCAGACCAGAGGAAATGAAGTTCACAGAAACACGACAAGACAGCAGCGCTCTAAATACAACAGGAAACACACGGGGATTAACAAGACGTGAGACAAGAATGCCAAAAGGAATGAAAGGAACTGGGACACATGGAACAATATGGGAACGCAGTCTCCGAAAACTGAGAATGAAACAAATCATCTCGCTTGAATTGTTTTTTGCTCAATGTTGCATTGGAATAAAAGAAATGTATTGCCAAAAGTATTCAAATATTTGAATAGTTGAAAAAAGAGCTGAATTTAAGTGTCAAGAAGCATTGGTATGATTGACAGCTGGAGAAAGGCCAATAACTGTGTTTGGGAGTTGATTAATAGCTGCGTGACAAAACTAAAATCTACATTATTTTAGAACATTATATTTGACAAAATGACTTGAGGTATTTATAAAAAATGAAGCAAAGGCAATCCCTGCTGAGAATCTGCAGGTCAATCTGCCTTCATGTGCTGCAAACTAAGGTAAAATTCATTACTCTCATTTAACTGACTTGTTATTTACGCGATAGAATAGAGAAACCTCCAAAGAACCACCACCACCAACCTTCAGTAATGTGTTTTCAGTGCAGATAAGTGTTGATATATATGGCAACAAGGAGCTAGCATGCGTTTTGACACGATGTGCCAGTTTGCATCGAAGGTTATCAGTGTGTTGCCAGGCTGTGGACACTCAGTCTACACATTTTCCATGTGTATATTTTTACTCCCAGGGAGGAGTTTGGGGAGATAGGCTGGCATCTGACTCGCCTGGCGTATCAGGGCTGTGCTTTGCTCCCTTCTGTGTGTTCTTGGAAACATGGTTGCCTTGTGTTGCCCTGCCAGGCCCTTGAGACAACTCCCAGTGCATTTCTGTCCCGGCCATGTGTGCAAACGTTTGTGTGTTTGCATGGGTGCTTGTTCTGCCGCTCGTGTCGCTCCGCTTTGCAGCTTTTTCGCCCAAATTATGTGGCTCAGTCACTGCTTAACGCACAAACATCAACATCTTTTTCATATGTTATCACAGGAACACACATAGGGTGGTTTCAGTCATGCCACATTTGGATGCTTTGAAACACAAACATTGCATTATTGATAACTATGAAACCTCGCATTGGCATCTTGAAAATCACTATTACAGAATTCAATATACTACTGATCTCAGGTGACAAATGACACAAATCGATGACATTTGTCTAAGTAGAGGAAGAAATTTAACCACTTCCTTTCCAGCTACGTTTTTCTGTCGCACACATTCACTTTTCACCCACTTCATGCTCAGTGTGTTTTGTTTATTCCCTCGCTCATTTTTTTTTCCTTCTTCCTCCTGTCTCTGTGTTGTCCAGATGGAGGAAGTAATAGCACGCATGCAGGAGGAGAAAAATGGCATTCCAATCCGAACAGTGAAAAGTTTTCTAACCAAGATTCCCAGTGTATTTTCAGGTAAGACTCGTCTCTTCTCTTCTCGTGGTTGCAGAGTGTGAAGGGGAAGCTATTTAATTTTTGTGCTGCCAATGAAACTAAAACAAAATCCCATGCTGCAGTAATGCTTTGCAAGGAGCAGAAAGCCTTTCATAAGTCTACTTTTTACTTCACATGAAGGATGAGACATAAAAAAATGACCTCAACACTGAGATATAAACTTATACTATAACTCCAACACTTGAAATGCATCCATTTCTAAACCATTCTGCCTTTATATATTTCTAGCTCAAACAACCTTTGACCTCAAAAATTAGTCACCCAACACATGCATGCATACATGCGCACACTTCATTTTCTTGCCTTCAGTGAATATAACGTACAGTATACCAGAGGAGGAGCTGCAGAATGATCATGATTAAAATCGGTCATTTCACCAAAATGAAATATATTGCTGAAGTTAACTGTATCATCAGCTAACATTACAACACACATCTGCTGTTGTTTGGAAGCTGATATTTAATCTTAGTTTTCTTTTTGTTACTGCTTTTGTGTATTACTTTATAAATCCAGTTCTTGTATATTAAACAGACGTTGTTTAACTATTAAAGTAAATCCACTATTATTTCAACACTAGCCAGGTAATAATAACCATTAACTATTTCTTTTAAACATTAACAACTATGGGTGTCAATGATCTATAAAATAAACTTTCTTTGGAGTTTTATAAACAGGAGTTGATTTTTTTTTTTTATCAATAGAAGAGTTCTCCTCTATCTTAGTTAAAGCTCAAGGAAAGTGTGCAATCAAGAAAAAAAATGGAATCCAAAATACTGAATTCAACTCTCGGGCTTTCTGAAACAGCTCGTTCCAACACAAATTGGACACATACCTGCTTTCTGCACAGTTTTGCCGTCGGCAGTGCCAGAAGAACCAGTACTTGTCAGCATGTGTCTTTTCAAAACCAGTTTGGAGTCCAGGCCGTTCAGGCATGGCAAGCTGAGATGAATCCGCTGATCAACATTAACTCAAGTCACGTATAAAAGAGTAACTTTGATGCTGCACATACGGTCTGTGTTTTTTTCCCTACAGACATTCTGCGACGCATTTGTTGTTTATTGTATAATTTCACATATTTACAAAGTCTGGTCATCGAAATTTCCTGTTAAATGATTTTTGTTTGTCCTAGTAGGCTAGATCTTTGCCATATTATGTAATGCATCTCATTTATATAATTTTATACTTTCACAGCGTTTCATAACTGCAGTGTTGAATCATTAATTGTCATCTGTGCATGCTTGACAATGCTGCCCTTTGAGGCGTCTCGTTACCCTGCGCTGCTGCTAATTATCCAGCGTTTGCCACCACTGTGAACATTAATACTCGGTTATTGCTGACCATACTGTTTACAATACTGTCACATCATGGAGCATGCACACACTCGCATCAACACACACACACACACACACACGCAACTGCACAGTCCCATCTACTGTCATGATATTAATCAAATCAGCGCACAGCCTTGTTAGAGGATTACCTTACACGTCTCATTTAAGCTCACTCTTAGAAAGTGGGTCAACTCTGATACTGTGAAAATGGGGTTGTTCTAATGACGTTAATCCGTGAAAAATCTCATCTGATTTATTGGGGGAGCCAAAAAAGAAAAAGGGGGTGCGGTGCGAGACAGCCGAGAAGACAAAATGCAGACGGACAGAAAAGCGGCTTGACGGATGGAGAGAGACAGCCGTAAGACTTGACTGCCTGCATGAAATCCCTCATGTCTCCATTCCACACCTTTTTTTTCTTCCGCCTTCTGTGGCTTTCGTCTCTCCAACACACCTTCACCTGTCAGTATGATGGACAGTAATAATAGCTTTGGAAAATACTGTATATATTTAGCCAAAGTGCCAAAGTCACATGTTGTGCTGGGGTGTGAAAATGTCTGGGGGGCACACGATGCTGCTCTGTCTTTCCGAGATGTGAAAATGAATCAGTTGCATCCTCGGGAGGCAGAGGCGATGCAAAATTACATCCATCATATACAAATTCTGATGTCCATTTGAGCAAAAAAAATATTGAAAGTGATATACAAGTCATGTCCGGACCTTTGAATTTGCTCCAAATTGTTTTTGGTGGTGACAGAGTCTGTTTCTAAAAGCGTTCCCATACGTACATTTTCTGTCTTTTTCTCTCTCTTGGGGCCATCTTCTAACCTGTTTATAGATATATATTCTTTGTTTCTGACAGTTTACAGCGCACAACATGATGAAGTGACTTATTAATGCACTGAGTCATAAAAACGGCGCTGCTACGGTACACAGCGTGTGCTTCATTATGCCATTGTATTGCTCTGGTCATTTATATTAATGGTTTTCAGCCAGAGAGAGTTGGCTTGGAGAGGGTGACAAAAAGATTATTTTCTAGTGGACGGCATATTACCCACCTACATCGTGTAAGGCAAGAGGAACGATGACGAGGAGTGCTGGACGCGGTTAAGTGCGTCATTGTTTTCCCTTTCATTTGCATCTATATGCAAAAAAGGTGTTTGGGCGCACTGTGAACATATTAGATATGCCGGTGATTCATATTTGTTTTCCTTTCTCCTCTCTCAGGTTCTGATATTGTACAGTGGATGATCAAGAATTTGGACATCGAAGATCAAGGTAAATCTCAAATCTAGCTGGATTTGGCTAAGCTAACAACACTTTTCAACAAGCATTCAGCGACAGGGGATGTGAAGCACAGCTCATTCAGATGGTTTAGCAAACATTCGCCACAATTCAATGACTGTTATTAACTAAATTGTGGCACGCTCGCGATCGTGCCACGCTGACAAAATGTGGACAAGTATAGGCAAACAGTGGAGCTGAAATTACAGCTAGCATCTGACTAATTGACTTTATGGCACTGATGCAACTGGCGTTTTCATTTCCTTTCAAATGAGTGGTGTGAAGGTTAGCGTCTCTGGTTAATTAAAGCTATTGCACTCCCAAGAAGAAACTCTGTTCTGTCAGCTCCCATACTGTATGTCAACTTTACCAGTGGCTTCCAGAGCTAAATGAGAAGGAAAGTGTTGATCAGATGTCGATTTTAGATGCTTTCTTTAAGAAGAAAGAAAGAAAGAGAAACCTTTTGGGAACCTCTGCACCATTAGCTTTCTCTATGTATGAGTCTACAGTTTTTCATTTTTCTTTGATCTGTCTTTTTGTGTCCTTAAGCTAAGGCAGGCGCTGCAATTTCCTTTCTTCTCCTTCATCTTTCCTCTTTTTTTTTTCCTGCTTTTTTTCCCCCCCATTACTATTATTATTTAATTCCGGTTTGATAACCTAAAACTAGACCGTCTTGAAGGCGCTGCCAAGTCATTAGCCTCGCCCCTCATTGCACATAAAAAGACTCCGAGCCGGGCTGGCTGAACTGTGACAAATAAGAAAAGTTAAAAACCGAGCGCTGTCTTGCGTTAAAGGCGGCGATAAAGAATTTCAGCTAACAATGTGAAAATCAACTCTGACCAGTGTGTGTGTGTCATGTTGTGGTGTTTACGTGTGTGGGTGTACGTTTCACTGGGCTCCAGTGGGCGCCTCGGTATTGTACAATCAGCTCATATTTGTGACTCATCAACTCACAATTCTTCTGCGCGTTGTTTCATTTGTATGCAGGAGTTTACCTGTCTTTGTCTGTTTGACAGCAGTACGAGTCGATATTATAAAGGCCTTTGTGTTTGTGGGAGTCGTGGCGCTGCCTTTGTGTGAAGCTTTTTCATGAGTTTAATTTTAAGAGGAATGAGAAGCTGCTAAATCACCTTTAAGAGGGGAGATCCTTGACTCAACTAAGTTGACACATTATTCTTTCAAAAACCTTAATTATTTTCTTTAATTTTTAATCATTGTTGAAATTGTTTGCTACTTTTAAGTCAGCGTCATTACAACTTACACTGAGACGAGTAATATTCTGTAGGTGCCGTCGTTCTGCAACTGGGTCAAAGGCCAGTTTACTTGAGAACACGGAAATGAAAACAGAAAACAAATCATAGAACCACCTAGAATTATATGAAAACTACATTAAGAAAAAAACAAAAACAAAAAAAAACTTAAATTAAACTTTTCAGAAATGAAAATGTAAAAAAAAAAAGATGTTTTCACTTAGATGCGACCATCAGGGGGACATTTCCAGAAAGACAAATAAAGAAAAACATCCACAACACCTTTCTCCCACATCTCAAATATGATGCACTAAACTCCTTAATGCTTGTTTTTTTGTCGTCTGCCAAAATCATTTGTGTAATTTCATCAAAGCAATTACATTCTCTTGGGTTGCGTTGGAATATTATTATTTATTTTTTTTTTTTCATGAGGTTCATCTCAGGATTGGTTAAACATGTAATGTTCTAGTCATGAACAGTTTGCAAACGTGGCGGCGAGCAGATGTTCTATGTCCTTCAAGACTATTTATCGGTGCACTTTTATTGTGCAGCACAGCCACGAAACATGCTGTCAGTTGCCCTGAGGTGGTAAACAGTGTGCTGTGTAAAACTAAGTGACTTTAGTGCAGAGCATCTCCTGGCGGAGCTGACAAACACAGCAAAGTGAAATGCAATTAATTTGGCTCACAGCACGATAGCAGAGTTTATTATATAAAAGCAGATGAGCTTATATCAAAGTTAACTGGGGATTTAGCTCCCCCCCCCCTTCTTCTTTTTTTTTGGTTTTAACTTGCAAAAAAAACATGCAATGGACAATATAGTAATGCAGCCTGGATGAACTCATTATCATCCTGTTTGATTGCCTCCACAGTCTCCCAATCCTATTTTCACTCCATTTTTGCATTTGATTTGCAGATAGAAGAAAAAAAAAATCCTGCCTCAAACATTTTTCTCAGTTTGTGGTCAACTATAGAACAGAACTGAAAAAGAAGAAACGCTAACTTTGGTGTATATTCACCAGAATGTCAATGTCAGGTTTAAAAATAGGGCTCATGAATAACACACAGCTAAATTACTGAGTTACTCCTCCTGTTAAAATTGCCCGCAGCATGATGGGAACCCTGCTGAGAAAATCTCAAAATACACCAATCCCACAGGAAAAAGTAGAGGAAAAACAACAGAAAAAAAGATACCATGAAAATAGATTTTTTTCACATTACACTGACAAAAACTCACAAAGCTGTCCTGTCAATAATCTGAGCTTCTTTAGCATGTGTCCACAAACTAACGCGAGCATACTAACAAATAAATGGATGGATTAGATGAAGTATTTTAGCTGACAGATAGATGAATGTAAAATACAGTGTTAGATAGTGCATTAAGAAAATCTATAATGAAAAACAACCTGTTGTCGCAATGTTGTCACATCATTCAGTATAATTGACACTGAAATAGCATCAATCAAATCTTCCAAAATGACTGACGTGCTTGAAAAATACAAGTCGTATTCGTCAGATCAGATCAGATCAGACCCACACCATCACCGTCAACAACAACAAAAAAACAACCGACCAGACGATCGGTGGAGCTGCTGGGGAGTGCGAACCTGCGCGTGCATATGAAAGAACACCTAATCTGCTGTGTGGAACAGGCCACGGGGAAACGGGACAGGACATGTGGCTCATCAGAGCGGCGTGCACGAGAGGGTGCATGCAGTCCTGCATAATCACGCTTGGTCCTCTCCTTCAAACCTTCGCTAAACCTCCTCCTCATCAGACTGGAGAGTCTCTCCCGGGGCGGAGCGCAGCCGATGTTTTTGTTGTCCTGATATCACCCCTCTGTACGCCGCTCTGCCTGTATAAATATGTATGAAAGCCGGTACTGTGCCTCTTCATGGAACCGTGTTCTTTTATCAGTCCCTGCCATAGTTCAGTCGCTTTTCATCTGAAGCCGCTACTTCTTCAACCTTGACGACAGCAGATGGTACAGCGAGTATTTACTTGCTGTACGTCGAGGCTCCAACGTGCCTCCTGCAAATAAGAGGTGTTTTCACACGTAAAAACACAAAGTCCATATCAGCAAAATGCATTTTTTTTATCTAAAATGTTCGATTAACTTTGTCTCCTTGTGCATTGGAAAGTCTGTCAAAAACCATCCAAGACTTTTTTGTCCCCTTCACTCCGCAGATGGTTACACCTCGAAATCACACAACAGGTGCAAAAAACAATATTCAGGCGATGACTCTTGTCTTTGGATGAGGCTTGACTGAAAGAAAACTCCCACGCTTCACTTGGCTGGCCTCCAAACTGCTGTGTTTTTGGCACATAGCTGGTAATCTGATAAAATCGCGAGGTGTTTTCCCCCTGGACTCAGAAGACGGCCTTTCGAGACAGCTTGCCTAATTCCTGTCCAAGGTTTAGTCAGCTGGAAAAAAAAAAAAAAAAAAAAATCTGATCTGTTCATTTGTCCTCATCATACATTATGCTGCCCTTACGTTTGCACTTTTTTTTTTTTTTGCATTGAGAAAAAAGGAGCCCTCTTTGGTGAACTTTATCAATGTTTAAATGTTCTGTGGGGAATTTTTTTTTAATCATGCAACACGAAGTAGGAGCGAGGAGAAGAAACAGGAGACATCAGGAACTCTCTACAGTGCTCAGGACGAAATCTCTCATCATACACCGACTTTACTTTCAACTGACATTCATCCTGTCTGAGTTAACAATCCAGAAAATTGATTTTTGAATTGAACAAAAAGATCTATGGATGGCCTAATTTTTTTCTCCCGGTGCAAGTCGTCCAGTTGAGTTATAAGCAATAATACTGCTTAAAAGAAGAGTGCAGCGGATGAAGAAGGGGTGTGTTTAGTAAACAGGCTTAAATAACTTATGAGTCATCATTTATTAATAATCGTGGCCCAGCCTGATATACGCGCGTACACACACACACACACACACACACACACACACACACACACATGCATACACATAAGCAGCCTGACCTCTCAAAGCTGTCACCTCCGTGTTAAAGGAAAAGCCAATCTATATTTATCTCTGACTGCCTCCGTGTGTGTGTGTGTGTGTTTGAGAGAGAGAGTGAGCTGAGATGTGCATATATTATGCATGCATTTAGTAAGCCCCTGCTATAGCATTCATAGCTCTGCTTATTTAGACTATGTAAAGCATTTCAACCTTTGTATCTCTTGGCTTATTAGTGTGTTAAGGCAGTTTACTCCTAGCCTCCCCTGAGGGACACACACACACACACGCAGCACGATAAATAATCAAATTACTTGGCAGGAACGGACAGAAGGCTCCTGCGTGAAAATGCATGTAAACAGACGGCTTATAATGAAGCAAACGTGTCAATATTAACGGAGGGCCGTCAGCACAATGCGGGGAGGGTGAATGATAAATGTCCACACCGTGAGGGACTCGCGCACTCCGAACAGCGGGGAATAACTGCTGGCAGATGAGACACACAGTTGATGATGATTACATGTTTTCATTATCTGATGGCTTTAAATCAGGGACAGTGGAGCCTGTGCCGTCGGGCGCCGGGCAGGGGGGGGGGGTTCCCACCCCGACTAAGCACAACACCAGGTGATTTGACTGATGAGTTCCGCCTCCCCCGGCTGAAGGTGGGCTAATCAGCGCGGCCCCCCGCCGTGCTGTTTGGTTGAAATAGAGACCTGCCTGTCCCTCCTGTCAAAGCAGCGCCGGTCGGAGTCTATTAAAGCGTCAGCTCCAAATTCTTGGCTGTTTTCGTGGGGGATGAATAGCACCTGGGGAGACGCGCTGAATGAAGTTAATTAGGTGATGGGACAAGAAACGGCGTGCCGGCCAAGGGTTTGTGATGAGGGACTATTGATCACAAAGTAATCATAGAATCTTCTTTTAATGAAAAAGTGAGATCCCAAAGCAGATTTATCCTTCATTGCCAGACTATAAACTGATTTTTTTTTTTTGTTTTTTTCTAAAAAAGTGCAGTCAATTAGAATTTAAATGGGAAAAAAAGGCCTTATAAAGCAATTCACTCAGCTGATTTAATTGGAAAATAAGCTTTGCTTTGTGATGCAGTGGGAGCTGATCGGTTTCTTGTTTCCATCGTTAAGGAGGTAAATATCTCAGTGTTGAACCGCAGTCAGAGGTTTGGTGTTAATATTACTTCGAACTCCAGCAAACAAGTCTCATAACTCAATTATTGATATTAGGGGTGTGATCTGTTTATAATTATCAGAGGTTCAGATGTTCTTTACTTGAGCCAAAGTCATTGTTTTCACATATCTTATCATTTTTTTGTGCCTAAAGCTTTTACTGATATGAGCTCACCATTTAGAGAGAAAAAAAAAAAAGCAGTCAGATGCTTCCAGAAAAGGCCGAGATGCAAATATGTGCTTTGTTTCTTTTTGCTTTAACAAGGAAATGGAGATGTAAATATAAATTTTTAAGAAAAAAAAAGTGGATTTCTTTTAGACGGCGCTCATGTGTGAGTATAATTCCAAAATGCAGCACGAATCAAATCCTTGTAAATCTTCTCCTATTCACAACCTGCCTGGCACAGCATTTCTATGTAAAACATTTGGAGAAGGTACAAGTCTGAAAGCTGCGTGCACGTTGAAACGGTCTTTCATTTGCCAGTGTTCAGCGTTGCCTCGTGAAAGCTGAATGCATAAACCGAGTTTTAAAGTGACTTCCTGTCTGTGTTTCTCCCCCCAGTGGAGGCTCTTCACCTAGGAACGCTGATGGCTGCACACGGTTACTTCTTCCCCATCTCAGACCACGTCCTCACTCTCAAAGATGATGGCACTTTCTATAGATTTCAAGTGAGTAATGATAACTGACTTTAAGACTTACTGAGAAAAGGAAAACCTCGAAACAGCCGTGTTGTTGGTCTTAGTCCACTAAAATCATATCACAAGAATAAAGTTTGAATTCATGCCTGGGTTATTATTACAGCACATCGCCTTTTGCTGTTTACTATGAAGAGAGTTGCTCGAACGTGAAGCTGTTGGTCCCATGGGTAAAGACGAGCCCACCGGAGGGTTGAAGAAAAGACAACTACTGTTCATCATTTATTTACTGGGGGTTGCATTGTTTTTACTAGGATTTACAGATTTCATTCACATTATTTCATTCTTCCGCCAACGATAGGATTAAATTTTTGATTGGTCATTATGTTCTTTTAATATAAAACAGAGGAGTATCTTTCCTCTCCTTTAACAGCAGGATAAACTGAGAATGACCGCATGGCTTTATTTTGACCTGCTCATAAATAAATGGTAACCGACGCACATCAGAGGCTTTTTTTCATCTATTGACTTCACCCAAGTGTCCATCGGAGAATGAACTGGATGAATCAATGCCCGGGGCTGTTTGTGCTGGTGTCACTTCACTTTTCTGTGCGTATAATCAGTCCTCATCTGAATCCCGTCTATACAGCGCTGTCTAAGGAAGGTCAAGATTCACGCTGGTGGCTACACTGAGTGCTCTCTGAAAGAAGCTTACGTGCTTTAGATATTATGCCAAGCCTATTATACAACAAAATGTTTTATTGTGACAGATGCAGGCCTGGAACTGCGTGCCCACCTCGCATGGCGGTGCACACTTTGATTTGAAACACCATGTGGTTGGTTGTATGCAGCTGGAGATGTAGGTTTAGATTTAGTTTGTTTTGTTTTCTAATGATCCATTTTTTTTCGTCTTTTCAGACTCCATACTTTTGGCCATCGAACTGCTGGGAACCAGAAAACACAGACTATGGTGAGAGCTGTTCTGTTCGAGGCGAAGTTTAGTGATTTGTGCATGGTTGTCTTGAAAAAGCATAATTATGCAACCTGTTTGGACAGTGCATGAACTGTGTTTTGAATTGTTGTACAAATCCACGTGTTCTACATTCTGATTGTATCTGCAGCAGAAGGAGTCAGGCAAATGCAGGCTGGTGGACAGAAACCAGATATTCATGTTTGCTTCCTCTCAAATGAACGACCCACATTCACAACCACTTATAGTGGGCATGCAGTGGCTTGGTTTATATTTTAAGTTTTCAATCAATTCTGACTTTTTCAGCCTGAAAGAAACCTGGCATGTGTCTGGATGCGTGCACACACACTCAGATGAACATTTTTATGGTGATACAGAAGGAGGTTTTCCACTGTTACAGTAAAGCAGAGAGGAGAATGGAAAAACAAAACAAACAAACAAAAAATCACAGTTCAGACCTGCAGATGTTTGATTTGCTGCTTGAGTTGTAGAGAGAGGAGAATGGCTGAAGCCATCTGAAGGAATAATCCTGTGAGTGTAAGTGGATGCTTCAGCAGCTCAGACACAATGACCGATTCACGTGAACGAAAACGGTCTAACGGCACAATGAAACCTCCACATTATGGTCAGTTAACAAAGAGACGAAGGGATGGTAGCAGTGCGGGAAGGCATCAAGAGTCAGGCGTGCACAAACAAAACTGCACGCAGTAACAGACACGTACACGCCGCTCACAGTAAACGACCTTTGAGATTTGCAGACAATTTAAATGTTCAGTTGAGAGGATTAAATGAACGCAAGGCCACTTAAGGCTGTTAAAACATAGCTGGAATCCCCCTTCTTTTTTTTTTACCTCCAATAATCTCTCTGTTTGTCTCTCTCAGCTGTTTACCTCTGCAAAAGAACAATGCAAAACAAAGCACGTCTGGAGCTTGCAGACTATGAGGCGGTAAGTGAGAGATCGCTTGGTGTGAGCACTCTCCTCCCATTATCTATCCTGTCTCAGTTTTCTGGCAATTTTTGTCTCTATGTCTCTGCACCAAGTGTAAAAATGTCTCCACAGGCCGTCCAGCTGTGCAATGTACACGGCACGTGTGTTAAACATAATCCACAGCTTTTTTTTCCTGCTCTTTGTTTCACTTTACAGGAAAGCTTAGCAAGGCTACAGCGAGCTTTTGCCAGGAAATGGGAGTTCATTTTTATGCAAGCAGAAGCACAAGCAAAGTAGGTTTCTTTAAGAACCGCACATATGCATTAAACCTTTATGAGCGAGTCCGTCTACACACTCATTATGACATGATTACACACAGTGGTTTACTGCGGCTTCTTTTTAATTGCCAGCACACAACCTCACAAATGAAATGCACATTGAACACTCAACACAGTAAATTAATCCAGTGAGTGTCGGATTAAGCTATATATACCTTCTTGGAGATGGTTTCTGAGTGGCTGTTTTTTGTCCCCCCCCCCCCCCCCCCCCCCCCCAACAGAGTGGACAAGAAAAGAGACAAAATTGAGAGGAAAATTCTCGACAGTCAGGAAAGAGCATTCTGGGACGTGCACAGACCAGTGGTGGGTGAAATTACTGATGTTTTGACGCATAATCATCTCCGCTGTTATAGATGTCATCGCTGGAATTATCAGCGTCATCTGAATAGCTCCTGCAAAATCCAATTGGAAAAAAAAAAAAAGGATTATACACAAACCACACTTCAATATTGATCACATCGGATATGGTACACCTTTCATTCTCTGTGGGTTGTTTTGATCTATTTCACACTAAGAGTGAAGATGTTTGACGACGAGCTCTTGCTGCAAAAATGTTACATACCAGATGGTGCAATTTATAAGTTCTACATGTAACATTTAAACAGTGTAAAGAGGAAAACACACTTCGGCTGTGTGTTTGCCATTGCATACACATGAAATGCCACATCAATAACTGTCACAACACATCTCCCTCACTGCCGCTCTTTACCTTGTTGGTACATACCTGCTTAGCATTAGCATTCACTCTGCCCTCGAGGGCCACGGGTCTCCTCTGCTGTATTCCTCCGAAAGCCACCGCTCCATGCTTAATTGGAAAATAACAAGTTCAATTTATGCGTCCTTGGAGCAACATAATCAATATTAATTCAAATTTCACAGTGACGCTGTCAAGCTACTTAGCTCTGTTCTTCTGGAAGAGACCTAGATTAGACCACTTGTTCAATCAGCCGGTATTTGCACACTAAGACCCTGATTTCCTGCTGGTTTACTTGTTTTTGCTAAAACTGGCACATTCCGCGGTAATTAAGCAGCATCTGACACATTGTTCTGGAGACTTCTTGAAATCGTTTTATACACCAGCTTAGCAGGAGGGATTTCATTTATTTAGACTAAAAAAATATTTTAAAAAAAGAGCATCACACAGTGGGACTTTAACGTGTGCAAGTATGAAATTGCATTCAAAATTTAGTTTGCATTTATGATAAATCAATGTGCAATGAAATAATAGTTTCACCCTCCCCCTGTTTTTCACCATCATGCTCAGAAAAGGCATCCCCCTGAACCCTCCATTTCTTTCCTGCTGGCCAGCCCACCCTGTAGCTCTTTGGCGCCCTCCATTGGCAGCAAACCCAACACTTTGAATACTGGTGTAACACAGTCTATGGAAATATTGACAATTGTTTGTAAAAGATGTATTTAAAACAACACAATCAATCTCAATTAAACCGTATTATTTAGATAAATGTTAAGTTGTTTGAAAGAATGAATCTACAACACAGCATAGTACAATTTGACTATTTGACTTGGTTGCTTCATTTAGGAATGCCGCAAATTGCCATTTTAATCAGCATCACAAAACATGCTACACTCAGTGTCTTTGTAGAAGACGGAAAGAGAAAGGGGATAATTACATGCTCTAATTCAAATCTGGGATTTTTTTTTTCAACATTACTTCAAACAAGTATTGAATTTCTATTTTTTTTTTAATGGCAGTGTTTCTTCCTTTTGAATTTGTGGCATTTGAAAAGATGAATAGACTTCGATTAAGTCATTAAAGGAAACTAAAATTCATTTCCTCGTTCTTCCTGCAGCCTGGATGTGTGAACACAACAGAAGTCGACATAAAGAAGTCCTCCAGAATGAAAAATCCTCACAAAACTAGAAAGGTAGAGTCAATCCCGACAGTAGGTTCTGCAGATTTGAAGCGTGTCCTTCTGACACATTTGCTTTATTTCTATATGTTTTCTTAGTCTGTGTACGGGCTGCAGAATGACATCCGCACCCACAGCCCGACTCACACTCCCGCTCCAGAGGCCAAGCAGCCGACGGAAGAAGAACTGCAAGAACAGGTACGATAATGAGACACGTTTTCTCATCTCACATGACAACAGTCATTTTCATATGGATGATCAGAGCAGACGCTCAAAGGTTTCTTTAACCTATGTAAAGCAGGTTTGATTTAAACATACATCAATATAATTGACAACACAGTTTAAAGTGTAGCCACTAGTAAATCAATACAAATATTTCTCACTTGGTATGTTGAAACTATAATTATTTTCTAGTGAATTCATGCAGTTTTTCTGTATTTTGAATGTTACCTGCTGTGGTTGCAGATCACCTTTTGGCAATTGCAATTAGACCGGCATCGACTGAAAATGTCCAAAGTGGCAGAGAGGTGAGTGATGTTCTTTGTGTGTTTATTCAGTTTAGCCATCGATCTGTTTATCGAGCCTTTAAATGGCCCAGTGCCGCACGGAATTAAGAACTCCCTCGACCTTGAGGAGTGTTTGGGCCCCGACAATGCCTTCAGTTGTTGTGATGATGCAAATTACTGGACGCTTCACAAAGTGTCAATTTGGCCTTTTGCTTCGCTGACAATGAGCTGTGCATTCAGCTATGAGATTTCTATCCTCGTGTCCAAACGCTGAGTCAACCCCTTTTGTCAGGCTCTACCTCTCATTTTGAATCACTGGCCTTCAATAGAATTTCTCTGCTTCTTCTTCGCGGTGTTAGAAATAAAAATAACTCATTCATAGTGGCTCGCAGAAAGGTACGTCATGGTGTAATACGTCCACAGACTGTTGCCTACAGTGTGCCGTCCGTCTGCTTTCACCTCAAATGCAGTTTGCTGGGCTACACGGAGCAGTACGTCGAGTACGACCCCTTCCTCACGCCTCCAGACCCGTCCAACCCCTGGATCTCAGACGACACTACGCTCTGGGAGCTTGAAGCCAGGTTGGTGGCCGAGAGAAGTTAGTTTGGAGCCGATTTTGTCGCATTCATAACCGATCTGTGAGAATATGTTGTATTCTTTTGTTTTTCTTCCTCCAGTAAGGAGCCGGGACAGCAGAGGGTAAAGAGGTGGGCCTTCGGCATAGATGAAGTGCTCAAAGATCCTGTGGGAAGAGAGCAGTTCCTCAAGTTTCTGGAGTCTGAGTTCAGTTCGGAGAATCTCAGGTACAAAATACATTTGCTATGATGTGCAATTTATCATGACAATGACAATTAAAGAATAACGATAATCAACAACGCATGTAAACAGCTGTTGTGACATAACTTCCACCACAAAGCTGTGCGCTCCGTTTGGCATCACTAGCGGTGTTTTCACCAGCACGCAGCTCACTCACAGCTGAGAAGATATGTGAAAGCGTCAGAACAGCTGCAAGAATTGATGCATTCTGCACATCATTTTTTTCCCCAAGACTGTAACATTCCGTCTTTGTTCCGAGACTTGTTTGGTCAAATCGGACTTGTTTATTGTACATCAGTTTCAATACCACAAAACTGGACTAGACCATAATTTTTACTGGAACCAGACTGAAATGTGAACTTTACGTTGGCGCAGGCATGTCCAGTGCAAATCATGCCACACACATTGGATTTTCTGTAATGACACCATCTAAGCTAAAATGTTTTATTTTGGGTTTTGTCTGCCTTTAATTCAAACTGATATCATACAGATAGCATAAAATGTTTGCCTGAAGGAGAAGAAAGAGTTTGCACACCTATAGCTAGCTTTATAACACTGTAGTACAAAATGACGGCGACACTATCAACAACTATGAAGAGAAAATGTTTTGTTTAAAGCAATGCAATCAGGAGTTGTTTCTCCTCTTTGTGACTGAAGGAGATCTGGACACTAGTGCATTAGAATGACTCAAAGCTTTCTCTTTTATGTCATCATGAGTAAAGCTGTTAAACTTCATCAATTTCTTCAAATTGTTGCCAAATCCCATCAAAGTTCCTCTGAAAATTATACTAAAAGACTGATGCAAATTCTTAAACAAAACAATCCATTAGCCTACTGTAATAGTAAAGACAAGATGTTATGTTACAGATGTTGTGTATGTGCACACTGGGTGCACGTATAGTCTTTGTTGGAAAGCATCGTCTCAGTGACGTGTTTCCATCATATTGTAATTTACTATATGCCGGCCTAAAAAGTGCAAAAAGTTCACTTTAATAGAAATATCCTGCACTGCCTCTATGTAGGTATTGTGAGTACAATATATTGGAAGTATCAAATATAAGAACTCACTGTGCATAAAGGTTCCTTCATTAGCGTCTCAAGATTATGTTCAGCATCTCATTTAGATGTTATCGTTTGTCCACTTGGAGTCTGCAGTATTTTAATGTTGTAGATGGTCAAACTGAAGCTAATTTCACCGATATCATGACTGGATCTAAAGCCATTAGTCATATTTTATACTGTGACATGGTGTCAAATATATTGAATTTTAATTCATAAAGAAACCAGCGCCTTACAGATAAGTTAAAAAAAAAAAGAAACTGTTCTTCAAATATCAGGCAAAGAATGTGTTTAACGTGTTATGTACTGAAGCATTTCTTGTTTCCAGCTAGATTTTCATAATGCTATGGCTCTGTGAGCAGATCGCCATTTTTTTCAATGTGATTAATGGAAGTGCACGCACACACACACACACACACACACACACACACACACGCACACACACGCACACACAGGTGCAACTGTGGAGGATTTAATTCACACTTTCACTTCACCTCCTTCATCAACTCGTGTGTGCACCCGTGCAGACACACTCCCTACATAAAAATAAATAAGCATACAGTAAATACACCGCAGCTGCCTCACTGTACATCTGTTTAGCTTAGAAATGATTTCACCATCTTTCTGTGAGTCCCTGATCAATAGCATCACACTCGACTGTCTCTTTAAATTGCATGCATAATTATGAGTAAACTGAAAGCTCACTAATAATGCGGCTCAAGCTGTGACTCAGATTTAGAACGAAATATTGACAATGTAATCTTTAATACTGCCATTAATCAAAGCGGTGACAGTTGGTGGGCGAAGCTATTTAAGATAAAGCGTGCACAATATCAACAGCGTTGTGGACAAGACAAGAAAGTGATATGAGGCCGAAATAAACTGCAGAGCATCAAAATGTTCACACACACACATGCAGCCGGTATGAATCCTGTAACCGTTCTGCAGGATTGCTCCTCTGCTCCCTCTGATGGTACATGTCTTTATTGTTCCTACCCAAAGCTGATTATGCAGGCAGTTTGAGTGAAATCTCAGTCATTTCAGGCTCACATTACGTTTCCTTTAAATTGCAAATTGCATCAGAAAGAAGAGGAAAACGCTCCTACTTGGATTTATTATTTTAGTCAAAAGCTTCCCAATGTTTTAGAAGCTTATTCAAATTGTCAGGTGGTGTGACAATTTCCACCCAACAAATACATGAGCTATGTTGAAGTTGTTACAGATTGTGAAATTTTGATCCAAAAAATTTTTAAGGAACTCATTCATGCTGATAACGGTGTTCTTCAGGTTCTGGCTAGCAGTGCAGGAGCTAAAGAAACGTCCCATCAGAGAAGTCCCGACTCGAGTCCAGGAGATCTGGCAGGAGTTTCTGGCCCCTGGAGCGCCCAGTGCCATCAACGTGGACTCCAAGAGCTATGACAAAACCACCCAGAATGTCAAAGACCCCGGCCGCTACGCCTTTGAGGATGCACAGGTACCAGGATGCAGATGATGCAGAAACGCTAAGTCACGTCTGATTCCTGCACCGCAGTTTAACTACATGAAGCACGTCACATCGAAGTGCTTGTAGTGATGCCAGCTATATATAGTCTCCTTAAATACAGCAGCAGCGGCTTCCTCAGGCAGTTCACAGCTCTGTCTGGGGGATTAGTTAAAAATGCATGTCTTAATTTCTATCTCTGCTGTGTATGACGCCTTTGTAATTTATTTTCACATATTCTTCTGCAACAGGAACACATCTACAAGCTGATGAAGAGTGATTCTTACAGCCGTTTCATCCGCTCCAATGCCTACCAGGAATTATTACAGGCAAAGAAGAAGGTAAAAAAAAAAAGAAAGAAAAAAACATAAAGCTCAACTGAAAGTATCAGTGTTTTAGTTGATGCAGTGAGTTCTATATATACACGGCAGAGCTGTTGCCTCGGCTTATCCATACACTGACTCAGTCTCGGTAGCTTAAACTTCCCGGCTTGTGATACTGTTTGGGCACGCCTCCTCAAAGTCTGTTAAATCACACTTAAAGCACAATCCCACTAATCTCACATGGAAATGGAGTTGTTGTTAAGCATACCTGTTGTGACAGGGTTTTTTTTTTTTTTCTGTATGTAAAGAATCAATCTCTTAATGCATCCCCGTGAAATGAAACACCTTGAGATGTTTGAAGTTTGTGAAATTGCTGGAGCAACATGCAATTTGAATAACTGCATGATGGTCAGATAACAATATGATTTCAAGCTCTCCATTAATCCACATATTGGAAAAATCCTCATTAGGATTATAACGTAGGCATATGTCACATCTTTTTTTAATGCTCTTTATTGAAGCAGATACACAGCTGATAGTAAAGCTCAGGAAAACCAGCCACAGCAACGAAAAAAGAAAAAGAAAAAGTATATATAATGATATAATGCATACTTTTCTTTCATTCAACACATTGCTATCACATTCCAACCATTGTTAAATATATCGCAATGCAAAGATCAATATTCTTAATTGATTGACTGAAATGTGATCACATGAATTGTGCCTTAATGGAGAGAACGACTGAGTTCAACCACACTGTTACAAACAAATAATCATATTTTCTTTGCTTTATGTTGTGGTATTTATGAGCTGATAAATGTAGGTTTTTTTTTATTCATCCTCCAAGCAAATGTCTTAACGCCCCAAGCAGAATTACTGAAAAACGATTTAAAAGACATGAAGCTCTTGCAAAGCAGCACAATACTTACCTTAATCATAGGGAATTGTGGTTGTCTCAATCCAATGTTGATTATGTTAAACTGGATGAAACAAAACTGATGATAATAAATTAAATATATAAACATTTATTTAATGAGCTGCACTTTTGTGGTCAAAAAACTGTTGGCCTTCCCTCTTCTGACCGGTTTTCCACTCAGGTGTCGTTCACCGGGTCTTAAACAGCCGCAGGCAGCAGCTCAGACAGACGGCAGGGCAGTGACCAGTCAACCATCAGCCAATGAGATCGGTCCTTTTCTGTAGTTTCTGCAAACAAATATCACAGATCAGGAACAGACATGTAATCTATTACAGTATTCTATCCCTTCACCCTCTTTCAATTAAACCCTTGAGCAGGTTTTCTGCTGATTTGATCTTGACCTCAATAACAGTAAAGCATCAACTTAAATAGGAAAACCTCAACTACAGGAGCATATACAAAACTTTTTTTTTTTTTTTTACATGTGTCACATACCACTCCAGCTCTAAACACATGACTTGGAATCTAAATTCACATTGGATCATTTTATTCCGCCCATTTCCTTCATTTTGGATGCCGGTGTTCTGCAGAGCAGACGCCTGAAAGCAAGCTTGGTTTCATGGGCTTGAAGCAGTTACAGGTCATTACACTGTCAAATCGATGTAAATTCTAAATGATGAATGACGGTGTGTGCTTTATTAATGTAGTTAAAGTATCTGCCTAAAAGTTTAAAGAAGCCATCATCTGAACGTAAATAAAAAAGCACTGGCATCTCCAGTGACAGCAAGAGCCTATTTTAAGTGTAGCTGATGAAAGAATTAATCGGGACTCCTGTCGGGTTTGCAGAAACCATTATGAAAACAGAAGCTGTCATAACATGATGAATAATTCAGAATTACATCGATGAATTCCTGCGCTTAAATCCCACTGTGTCTCACACCTCCTACACTTTCCCAGGATGCCGTTCTGGCAAAGAAGATTTCTGTTTTCACATGTTGGGTTTCAGAGAAGAAAGAAACTGCTACATGTACAGCGTTATCTGTTTTAATTTATTTATTTTAGCTTTAAAAGGGAAATGGTGGATATTTTTGAGATTAGCATTTTTGAGGTGTAAGTTGAGCTATTTTTCTCCCCAGAATTTAATTTCTTCTCCTCTGGGTAATAAAATTCCCGCATGACCACTGATCTTAAATATGTTTTTGACTCCACAGAAAAGTAAGAACTTGTTCTGAAGGCTCTTGCTCCCAGGTAATGTCCACTTACCATGCATCCTTTTAGATATTCTGCAATATACTTTCCTTCAACTATAGAATGCAATTAAGACTGATTAAAACCAGAAATAACCATATTTGCTCTCTTTTCTTTTCTGCCAGCACAGGAAAAGCCACTGGCATCCAAGAGATCGACCAGTTGTGTGCCATCATGCTAAAATCAATGCCATCGCTCTCTTTCCTGGACGTGGAGAGGGGGATCCATCTCATCTCCTCATCATCATTGTCTGTCATCTGCTCTCGGCTCCGCCGGATGATGAGCCGAGCCGGGCCGGGCCGGGCCGAGCCGAGCCGAGCCGTCTACTCGTCTGTTGTCCACAGGATGTTGCATGTCCATGGAGAGGACGTTCCTTCTTCTCTCTCCTCTTTCAGTACCTGATATATTTCCAGTATTCTCAGAAAGGACGCACTGCTGGACTTGTGAGGACACCAACAGACTACCGAGATGATAAATTAAAAAAAAAAAAAAAAAGGAAAGAAAAGAAAAGAAAAAGAGGCCACTGAAGAAAGTCAATTTCAGTGTTCCAGTTCTTTCCACCGTTGCTGCTGGATCGGAGCCCCCTCTTTCACTCCCAGCTGAAACAAATGATGTCAGAGAGAAAAGAAAAGAAGAAAAAACAAAACACAACACACACAAAAAAATATGAAATGACAGCTTCAACTGAGAAATCTAACCAATATCATTGCTTTACATGATCTGAGGTCACAGATACTTTGTCACGCTATGGGAAGTGTTGTGCAGAATGAATATACAATATATATAAACATATATATTATGATTATTATTATTATTATTATTATTTATTGTGCATTTATTTTTTGCTTTGCATTATTTTATTGCACTACGATAATTAGCACATATGGTTTTCATTGCACTTGTAAAGTCACATTCAAAATTACAGAAATGCTGTCTCCTGTCTCACGTAGAACATAATTCTTTGTTATTCTCTCCTGCATTTATTTTTATACCATATTTAAAGACACTTTTACTTACTTGTATTATTAAAGTTGGCCCTCTATCTGTTGTTATGGCTCGG
Source organism: Salarias fasciatus (assembly GCF_902148845.1). NCBI lineage: Eukaryota > Metazoa > Chordata > Actinopteri > Blenniiformes > Blenniidae > Salarias > Salarias fasciatus. Next base: position 21,793,256 of record NC_043757.1, read on the forward strand.
ACTCAGATTCATTATCATTATTATGCTCTTCATTTCAGACAACTAAACATGCACTTTTCCATCCTACCACTAGAGGGGAGTACATTATTTCCTTCATGATCCCATGAACAGAGGTTGCTTGTATAAGACAGATCAGCAAAAATGCATCTCAGACAAATGAAGTTTTGTCATGCAAAAGTGTCATCATCGGTTTTATTCTGAAAGGGTTATTGTTAAGGCTTGACTCATCTGAGGTTTTCCAGGGTCTGTTGATGCTTCGGCTCTTTGATGGCGACACTGACAGTGTAGTGTTTGCAGTCTCTGTGCCCAGTGGTCAGCTTAGTGAGAGCCACAACATAGACAAACATCATTGTCTCCGTTGCATCAAGGAATGTGAATTGTGGCGTTTTTCAAAGTGTGCATTTTGGGGTGTCTGGGTGTATGTATGCCACAATTTATGGAGTGGAGCCTATGGGCTTTGAAGTGATGTGGTCTCAGTTCCAATGAGAGAGGGGAGATGTCGCTGATTATAGTTTCTTCACATGCTTGTACTTTATCATCTGAAAGAGTGACACGATCTCATCCACCTTTTCAAACTGTAAAAGACCTCAGATAAACAGTCTTGGATGGCAGTGTGGAGCAAAACTTGATTACAGTCACTTATGCAGTTACTTTACTTTAGTTACTCACATGGAAGTAAATCTCACATTAATTGTTACCATGCGACTCTCTTTGGCCTGATCTATATGCACATCTGTATTAATGCTCTTTTGCAGTGATACATGAGCTGACGTGCGGTTGAATGACTGATTCATTTATTAGGCTGAGCTGCGGCTCGATGAGCAAGTTGTAGGAAGATGCCGACTGAAATCCCGACGCTGTTGTGCTTACAAATCAAAAGCTAGAAGAAGCCGCTATAAAACAGCTGAGATAAAGTACCAATAAACTGACATCGAGCTGGTCTTATAAGGATAAAGTCTCATTTGCAAGCTGCATCATGATGGATGGATAAAGGCTAATGTTAATGTTGATTACAGTCAGACGTCTTTCAGATTGCAGTCACTGAAAACAGTTTTAATAAAATATCAGCATATCATTAATTTTACAGTCACTTCAGTAAACAGACATGCATCGTGGATGTTCCCATGCAAGATAAAAGTGACGAATAAAAGCTCACTGCAATATGACTGTGAAAAATGACAGACTCAATTAGATGATAGTAATCAGTTATTAGAGTGTTAATGCTAAAAGTAGTGGTGTTACCATAACACATTACACGCTGTTTCCAACACAGAGGATCAGTCACTTTGATAGGTTTGCTGTGTCAGCATTGCGAAAACACATTGAATAAAACATCATCAGGCAGTCAGGAAAACACACGGATATCGGTGGAGAGGGAGGCTTAAATGAAAGAAGTGGAGCTTGATTCACACTGTGACCAGGGCCAATAGGAAAAACCCTCCCAGCCTTGAGGAGGGGAAGGGGGTGGTGGGGATTCAAAGTAAGGCAGCAGGCTTTACAGTGACTCAAACTCTCTCAAAGACAGACTGCAGACAGTCTCCACGGCTCTAAGATACAGGCTTACTGTGACTGAACTCTGGAGCTTCGCTCCAAAACTTGAAAAGAAGAGAAAGACTGAGACTGGAAAATTAGACTCAGAGAGGAAAGTTAGAAGGGAGACAAGTCGACCGGGAGGATGGAAAACTGAGTGCATCCAACATTCTGAGAATTTAGCTGGAGGGGGGGAAATAAAAGGAGCGAAGACAAGCCTGAGGATACTACAGATTATGTTGCCATGGAAACCAGAACCTGGAAGCGGACGCAAGGACCACTGAAGGCGGATGATCTGCCTTGACTGCATCCTCGACAACATTAATGTCCATCTGCACACTGTGGTGACAGGTACACCGGCTTTATACTTGCTAATGACTGTTTGTTCCTACTTCAAAATATGTATGCTTAAAAGTTCATTAAGATTTTAAAAGCTGTTTTTCAAAGTTGATTGCAAATGTTTGCTATTATCACTGTAACCAGGTCCAAAAAGTGAAATTCATTTGATGCTTATTCATGTTAAAAATTTGGAAAACAGACATTTGGTACTTCTAAATGTGTTCTAGAGTGACATCTGGTTATTTCTTTGTCGAAAGGTAAAATATTAAAAGTGCAGTACGTGGAAAAAGGTCATTGTCTATCGGTGGGATATCAGAATTCTGACACCACTGCCTCATTCATGAATATAATGCAAAAAGCTATAACAGCCCCTAAAAGTCCCTGAATGAGTTAAACTTTCAACACAAGATTGTTTAAAAAAAGGTAAAGCTATCAAAAATGCTCACACCTAGTTAATATGAGTGTCTAAAATAGTGCTGGTTCAACATATCCCACGTGAGTGTGAGACCTACTGAGTCAGTGAGTCTCTGGATGACGAAGCGCACAACCGATTAGAACGGCAGGACTTGTACAGCCAGTGACTATTTCTGCCAACAGTGATGGTTTGATTCCCACTGAGGCCACCCATTGTAGAAATACACCCCTCCAAGGCACTGAAAGGTGTTCTGGATAAAAAAGCGTCGACTAAATTACTATAATTAGCGGCTGCAGGTTTCAGGTAATTAGTGTTGTGAGTGAGAGAATTAGTGAGCGATGACAGCATATTGTACAAGCACCTCAGTGAGATTAGGAGTCAGGTTAGTTTTTTTTTTTCTTTCCATGAAATAAAAGAGAAAATAATGTCTTTTAGCAACCTGTATTCTATTATTATAGAAAATCATACCTTTGTCTGTGCAGGTGTATGCTCGTGGAGGTGGTTGCATTTTTCCATAATAATGTAATGGAGTGTTAGTGTGTGTGTGTGCGTGTGTGTCCTACAGTGTGCGTGCAGTGAATGGTGGGGAGTTTGCCTTCTGATCCTGCTTACGGCGCCGGTGACTGCACCACCTTGTACAATCTGCTCTGATGTCAAAGAGGATTTAGCACATAGACACATTGTAGTTTCTTTGGCTAGAAGAAAACACCTCGCACTCGTAAGCCGCTACAGATAGTAAAACTGGCATTTGATTGAAACCCTAACGAGTCTGTTTGCAGGCGAAACTGATCAAAGCACAATGAGGATACTAAAGGAAAGCAGATTAAAATGGGAAGGTAACTTTTTTAAACATTTTTTACCCAAAAAACTCTGCCATGAAATGTTTTTACACCCTTGAAATATGTCTCGCTGAAGGTACTTGAAACCATTCAACATGCAGTGACCTGCTGCTGCACTATTTGTGAAGTCATTCCAAGCTGCCACATATTTTTCAAAGCCTCAAAACTTCATTTCAAATTCCTGTAGAGATCCCAAAAACACCAAGGTCAAACTTAAATACTGGAAAAGACAGCTAAATCATTTCCATTTGATGGACTGGTGAAGCATTAATAATGGCGGAGTCTTGAAGACTGCCATGATCTCAAACAAACCGATGCAGATAACAAGAATGACACCGACAAACAGTTTGAAATAAGAGCTTTTCAATATTCTCACAGCTCCTCATAAAGGAAAGGAGAGTAGAAAACAGTTTCCCCTTTAAGTGCAAACGAAAGGTGGTGTTAATAGCTGCAGCTAAATAGATCATCTTGATCTGCAATGGAAACCCTGTACTATCATAGCATCTCTAATTGCTCTTCATCCTCCAGTAAAGCACTTTATGTTACTGAGGCGAAGGAGTCGCCTGACATTCTTGCCAGTACTTAGCTTGGAAAGCATTATATCTGGGCTGCTAGTCATTATCAAGATGGATTGTGGTGACAAATGGCTGCCCAAACTGCCTAAAGCAGCCTCCTGGCAATGTTGGCATTAGACACATTTACACAGCAAAGTCCCTAAGAGGAGCCCCCCAACCCCCAACTGTTAATGAGCCAACAGTGAAGCGTAGTTTGGGAAAATACAATCCGCAAATGCAGATAATGACATGGTTCCTCTTTGTGTAATTGGCTCCAAGTGAAAACATTTCATTTACCTCTCTTTTCCTCTGTATATCCTGTGTATGTGTGTCTGAGACTGTGTGTGTGTGTGTGTGTGTGTGTGGCTGCCCGTGTGTGATTGAGGTTTGAGCTGCACGGTGAATTAAATGCAGTTCTACTGTAATTAACTGCACTTACCAGTCTCTGTATGAGACTTTCTGACGCACCAATAATTGAGGCATCAGGTTTTGTTTGTTTTAACCTGCCTTTGAAGACATGCTGGGAAGATGTTTCACATGGTTTAGCCAAAGTACATCTGTGTGTGTACAAATTTGAAAGTCTGAAAAGGATTCACGTTTCTTTATTCAATTATTTACACAGAGAAGATTGGAAATATTGAAATATTTAACAGCAAGTTTGGCGATTTGCGCGACTAAGTTTGTTTTTCATTTCACTAAGAAATAAAAAAAAAAAAAAAAGAGCCATTGTTATCCAGACAAAACACATTACCATGGTATTATCATGCCATTCTAAAACACACAACATAACAAGTTCCCACTGATGATAATAGTTGTTTTCAAAAAAAAAAAGAGAGACTTGTGTCTAGCTCAGCAGTCTCTCTGGTATTTGTAATTTCATTAGAGGTTTGAATTTTGGACCCAAGGTCTGCCACAGTTCAGTGAAGCATATCCAAAGTATTTGTGGTTCTGGTAAAACATAAAGCTGTGTTTGTGGACAATATTAGTGTGCAGCGGAGAGAAAAAGGTCCATTTCAGTTGTCTCGGCATTAACACACAAAACCACAGTCTCCTTCCGTCTCCAGGGCTGCGTGGTGATTAGAGCTGGGCATCCAGGAGACACGGAGTGACACACACACACAGAAACACACACACACCGTGACACGATGCCCTATAGGTTACATGACCGGTTTCTGTGGCAAACTCCACCATTTCCTGAACCTTTTTTCCTCCTCATGTTTAATCTAAGCGCTGACCCTCCCTTCCACCTCAGTGCTCCCCTCAGAGCCCCTCAGTCCCCACCCCAAAACCGCAATTTGTCTAGTTGCAGAGATTGATGAGCATAGTTTGGCGGGGCCGGTGCTATCATACTTGTGCTTGAGTTTTGGGGGGTGGAGAGGAAGCGCGGCTGCCGACTGTACGGGCCATCCGTCATTTCCTATGTACACAGTCGGTCAGGTCATCCCTCCCGACTCCCCAGGGCGGCTCAGAGCGCGGCTCGCAGGTCGCCTCTTCAGGAGACTGATGGCAGGAGAATGAGGAGGCAGAGAACAAGGGCCTGCATACAGAAGCGGGGCCTGTTCCCCTGCACTTAAATCCATAGTCAGCAGGAATAAAATGGCTCGGTTAAAGACAAATGAGATGTTGTTCTACATGGAAGGTGGATCAGTGGAAGATGGAGTGGGGTCATGACTTCCTGATGCAGTAGGTGGTGGGAGGACCCGGTGGGAGACTTTAGCTTAGTTGTTCTAACTCATTGATGGGTGTGTGTGTGTGTGTGTGTGCTGTCTTGTGTGAATGCAACAGTGCATGCCAAGAGGAGAAGAACAGTGTGAATCCCAATGAATCTGTTGAAAGAGCTGCAGTTGTAAGCTCAGGAATGTCTCATCTGAATAGAAAAAAAAAAAGTTTTCATGACACTGTTTCATGTTAACATACAACTCCAATGAAAGCCTGGATGTTCAAAGGGGGAAAATATGTGGTTAAAATAACTACTGTGTTTCTGCTGGACACACAGCTGCTGTCTAGCTTATGGAAACTGCTGCTGAGACGCTGATATACAGACCGGAGCGCTCATTCAGCCCGGACAGAGCTGCCATGACCTCGGGGTCAAGGGCAGTAAGAGAGAGGCTAAAAGCAAAGTGGATTATGATAAAGTAATTTGTTCCACGTCAGAGTGAGTTGCAGTGTCCAGGAAAGAAAGAAAAAGGAACATACAAATTTGCACAGCAAAAGACGGGTCTGCGAGCGGCCAGTGGCCTTGAGGCAGTTTGGTTCCCTGTCAGAATTTCTGACTTGATGTCATGCAAGGCTTGTCAAGAGCAACATCTGCTGAAAAGATGCTTGAGTGATGGTCAAGTATGTGCTGGCGCAAACGCCGGCAGCGTGCACACGGAGACTCCATCCCGGAGAGCAGAGGAATCATTTCTCCAGATCGCACTCTGTTCCCGGTGCGAGCGCGATACGCTCCACGCCGCGGCGATTATGGACACGGCGGGTCACCCTCAGTTCAGTTGTCTCCACAGTATATCACCAAAGAGTAGAAGGGTGGACTCCCAAAGGGAACGGCGCAGTTCCCCTACTCTTCCCCTAATAACATGCAGATGGGCCTCTCTAATGCTTGTTTACATATCTGCGGCATAGTTCATGACTAAAGTAAGCAAAGCCCTAATTATTTTACCCAGCGACGGGACCAATAAAATCAACTTCCCCTTCTCGTTATGGGTGTTTAAGTGCATCCTTTGATGGCAGGGCTTTGTTTATTTTTGGGAGAGTTGCGTAGCTGAGAGGAAAGCAAATAGAAATAATGACACAGAGATGCTGACAAATGGGGGTTCTTGTGATGGATTCTTTTTCTCAGTGACGCCTGGAAGGCTGAACAGCAAAGGTGCTCTGACAAAAATGCATATTCAAGCAATTGTAAATAAGACTGGCAACAATAAAATCAATTTAACTGCTGTAAGTCTGTCTCAGAGCATCTCTTATTGTCTGATTTGGTGTTAAATTTCACTGTGTGCAGCAGGCAATCTTTTTATGTTTAAGTTGTGTCACACAGTCATGTGTTTCTCCGTTTTCAGAATGCTGTGGAGAATCACTATCCCTGTCATACTTGCTGGGGTGCTCTGCATCTCTGCAGAGAGCAAAAAGCAGCGGCCCCAGGGATCCATCCCATCTCCGTACAAGACCAAAGGGAACCTGTCCGTGGAGCGCCACCACCGGTTGCTGCAGCAGAAGCCAGAGGTGCTGTCCTCCAGCCGGGAGGCCCTGGTCGTGACGGAGCGCCGCTACCTCCGCAGAGACTGGTGCAAGACCCAGCCTCTCCGTCAGACCATCAGCGAGGAGGGCTGCCGCAGCCGCACCGTCGTCAACCGCTTCTGCTACGGCCAGTGCAACTCCTTCTACATCCCGCGCCACATGGGCCCCAGCTCGGGCCAGGGACAGAGTCGAGGCCAGGCTTCGGGCTCCGGGAGGAAAAGCCACAACAAAATCCAGGAGCCTTTTCAGTCCTGCTCCTTCTGCAGGCCTCACCGCATCACGCAGCTCACAGTGCAGCTGGACTGCCCGGACCTGCAGCCCCCGTTCAGACACCGGAAGGTGCAGAGGGTCAAACAGTGCCGCTGCATGTCTGTGGATGTGAGCGGCCACGGGAAGCTGTGAAGCAGGACTCACAGATCAGTAGGATTTGAACGGGCAGGTGTGTGCAGACTTTCACAGAATTTGCCAAACAGTGATTACCAGGTGGAACAAACTGCACCGTGTTGTACAAACGGCGGCGCGTCCCTCCACGCAGTGACATGAAACTCAAGAACTCAACACAGATATAATTAGAGACCGTCAGCCATGCTGCCATGTTCAGTTGAAAGAGACAGACTTTAAATATGCAAGAGACACTGATAATGAAGCTGCCAGTATTCGACAGTCATCTTCTTTTTTGTTTTTCTTCCTGGTTAGAAGATGCCTTCAGCACTTACTTTACAAGCCGAACATTTGGAACGATCATGCCGATAATTCGACAATTTGAGGAAACTTGACTGTTTAAATGGCTCAACCACTTCAAAGTCTTTTCATTAATTATGAACTTTCCCAGTTTGATGTTCTTCAAGCATTATATCCTGTATATCTTCTGGTGGCCACGTGCATGGACACACACCCAACTGTATACTGTCTGTCTGCCAAGTGTACCAGTCAGAAGGAAAGCACACTGCAGCATATGTAATGGAGGTGCAATGCATTATATACAGTATATATATAAATATATATTTTATTGTGTGTAAGAATGTGTATGTTGAAATTATATTAAATCTATTTCATATAAAAGAAAAAAAAAAAGGTGTTTAGAGTGCATGTAGTTCTGTGCTATTTAATGCGCTAAAAAAAAAAACCTCAAGAGGAGCTGATTTAAAAACTAAGGTAATTTATTTTATTCAATAAATATATTTCCATGCTTGGAGATACTTAAAACATGTCGTCTATATTGCACATGAAAAATCACATCACATGGTCTCATCGCTCCTTTAGTGTTTTGGAGTCTGAACCGGCAGGAAAGGCAAAACTAACTGCATAGGGCTTCTTGTAACAAAGCATGTCGACCATCCAGATGGACAAAATAACAGTAGGAGTGTATCAAATCAAACCACTCACTTACATATGACGTTGTGCAAGAGGAAACATTAAAACACTCTAGTGTTGCACAAAAATAATCATTTGTGTAGTTATCACTAATTTCTCAAACACACACAATTGCCAAAAGTAAATATCTATGTGTAAGAGAGATTTCTTTTCTTGTGACATTAAAATGTAGATACACCTCAAAAGTGAGTTCTCAGTCAACCAATTCGCAAAACAGTAAGGCACTTTTTAACTGCAGTTCATTCAAAATAAAGGAAGACTGTGCTTTTTCATCGTTAACAGAGACGTGGTGAGGAAATGTTCTCCTAAAAAACTAACTTCTGGATCTGCAATAATAAAAGAAAAAAAAAAAAAGCAAACAGACAACAAACCACTTACAAAAACCACAGAAAGCTTTCACAAATTAAAAAAAAAACAAAAAAAAAACAGGAGTTTTCAGGGATTTTCTTTCAAATAGCTTAACTCCATTTAATTGAATTAGCCGAGAACAAGGTCTTCTGGTGGCGATAACTGATTCAGTTTGCCGAGTGACGTGAAAGGGTGGCTGCAAATGAAACGCTTCATTCCACTTTTAAACAACATAATATCCACTCTGAAACAACTGAAAATAAACAACAGCTCCGAACGGAGTGAAAACAAATAGTGGAAGCAAATGAATGTTAAAAATGACTCATGAGTCACGTCAGATTGTACAAACAGAGCTTGTGCAATAGGCTTGGTGATGATCATTTTCCATTCTGCGCCTCAGATCTTCTGACCGAGCTTGGCTTTCTACGGGACGAGAAAAAAAAAAACAGGTCTGAGTTATTTACAGCTGGCAGCGCTGGCACTCATCCTAACATGTTACTGTAAGAGCCGGGAGTGTTGTTTCTTAACACCCTGACGAGCATTTGTAAGCAATAGAGTCTGTGAGGCGGCAAGACAATTTGCATCTTTTGAAGAAAGAGGAGGGCAAGTACCGTTAGAGCGGAATTACTAAATAAAAAACAGATGAGGCCATACGGTAGATGACAAAAAGTAAAAGGACATACTATTCCTGTTGCGTGTTTGGGCTTCACGTTATAAGAAGCCTTCTCCCTGGCCTGCTTGAAGCACTCTTCAGCCATTTTCACACTGGAAAAAAAGACCATTAACAATCAGAAATGGAGAAATAATAAGCAAATAATTGCATGCATTTACCCAAACTGTTAGAATTATTTATGTGGACATGACAAGTATGCAGAATGTTGACAAAAGCAAATTACTTCTTGATTGAACAGTCTCTGGGCACAGGCTGCATTAAAGTTAATACAGTGTAATGTTTGAAGTTAAAGGAGGACTTGAGGCGTCGACCATCCTGGCTCTGGTCGTGCGGCAGATGATGATGATTCACACACATTTAGAACCGTATCCTGACGACCAGAAAGCGGCAATAATCTTTTGTACTTTTTGAAGGCAAATGATCATCATATTGGGATTGAATGCACACAACCATCTCCACCAGCAGACTCGCTTCCTAACTGAGCCTTGCTGTGTGGGGTTTCCATGTTCTGCCTGTGCGCATTCTGGGTATTCTCCCGTGTGATGGACCAGGCCTTCACCCATAGTCAGGTGGGATTTGCTCCAGCAGTCTGCCAGCTTACAGTGGATAAAGCGATGTAGGAGATGGATGAACACACATCTTGCCTGAACTCACAAAACTTGCAACGGTATTGTAAATCTTATGCCCAAATAACATTGGTGAAGATTCATTTCTGTTACAGTCAAACCAGAAGAGAGGAAGAACTGGAATGTCTGCATGTGGAAAAGGGCAAAAAGTTAATGCTTTCAAAATTTGTTTTTTATTCTATCAACAAGAAGAACCTATGACATCTTGCTTCTCTTACAAATATCTTATCAAAGTCCAATCTTCATTGCAAATAATGGACCAATTTGCTTTTTGTTGACATATGCAGCAATATCTGTATATTTATCAAAACCACTTGAAGCTAACTGGATGCTGCATGTGTTTTTTGCATTAACTGGGGTGAGGACAGAGCCCGGGGTCACTCACTTTCTTTTCCCCTTCATGAATTTGAATGAATCTGATAGGATCTTCAGTGAACACAAAATGCACTGCAAGTTATTCATGTTCGGGGAAACTTAGGAATTGGAGGGAAATTTAGAATGCAGTAACATTGTTGCATCTGTAATGACATTTTCAGGGTCACAGAGTGGCTCCCAATAGCAGAAAAGTAAAAATCCCAGCAGGTTTTGATTTTCAGACAATGCTATCACCGAAAGGGAGGCGTCTATATCAAGAGAATGTCACATTCTAATTCCAGACACTTATCTTGCCGCGCCGTTCTCACCGTTCTTGCAGCATTAGCTTGTTCTGCTTCTTCCACTGCTCTTTAAAATCCGTGGAAAACTCATGCCAAAGCGAGAACAATGTGTTGGGAGAGACTTCTTTCTCTCCCGCCTTGGGTTTAACCGAGAAGGACACGCTCAGCTCCAAGAAGCTGAGGACGGAGAACAAAAACATTACTTCAGGACCAAAGTATTACAACATAAGATTACAGAAACTTACACCAATTGTTGTGAAACCTGGCAGTGCTGCACAAATATTTCAAATATGAAAGTTAATCTTGGAATAATGTGCATTCTTCAGAGATTTTATAGTAGAGTTAAAAAAAAAAAAAGAAACACAATCCAATGATGACTGTGCATTTCAGAGCGCATGAAATGTAATTACCACCACAAAAGCAGCACAGTCATTCTATTTTCCCCCTTGAACAGCTTAACTTCCTGGACTAAACAAAGAAAAAGAGGATAAAAACACTATATTTTGCTTTGTCACCACAAGCCTGGCTGCATGCATAAGCCTCTAAGAAAGATTGTGCACAGACGTGCGCGCACTGAGGTGTTTGCTCGGATGATGAAAAGTGGAAAGAAACAAAGTGTATAACAAGAAGACAAAGGCAAACAAAGAAAAGGCCAGCCGCACGACGGTGGGTGACACACGCTCGGGTGTTAAATGTGTCGGTCATTTGCAGTGGATCAATATAGCCGACAGGTCGGGGTCTCTTTGTTTGGAGTGTGCTATAGGAACACATTCCTAGCCAGCAGTAACAGAAGCCTGGAGCCATGGCTGTCTACTCTCGCTCCACTTAGATAAACAACATAGACACCGCATAGGGGGCCTCCCGTCTGCTGAGGGCCTGGCATGACAGCCCGCACCTTCCATGTAACTGAAGGAACCGGGAGTCATAAATATTGACAAAGCATTGGGATTATATTTCTTCCCTGCGCTGCGAATGTATCACTTTAAACTGGGTTGGATTGCATTATCCGTTACTTTAAAACTATTGCTGCTTTTACACATGAGAAAAGACCACACTGAAACCCACAAAATGGAACAGAAGCGGCTCCAGTCTTTTTTTTTTTTTTTTTAAGGTAGGAAAATCTTTGAAGATGAAAAAAAAAAAAAAAAAAAAAAAAAAGGCTCTTACATCTTCTGAGTGTCGGCCAGCTGCTTTTCTTGTGTTTCCAACTGAGTCTTGGCTGGGAGGGAGAGAAAAGAAGCACATTGGTAAACACAAAATTTCAGCATTCGCTAGAAAAACAGATCTTTCACCGGGAGTGTGACTTGTATATACGAGAGGATCCGAGATGTCACCATTACTTAACTCGACAGTCATCTTCAGGGTCAACAGTGTGCCACCAGGTTATTAAGTGCTGGATTCTCTGCAGTTGCACAACTGACAAATGAGGGCTGCAGATCGCAGGACAAGTGCTTCTTTGTGTGGCGTTGCCTCCGATGGAGACGGATGACTTGTGTGCACACGAGTGTGCATGTTTGCGTGTGTGCACGAGAGGTGTAAGAGGGTGAAAGAGACAGCGAGGGGGGTGAAACTTGGAGTCGGACATCCTGGGACATATTGGATCTGTTCAGCCGAGGCCTTATCTGGCCGTGCCATCAGCATCGTTTTGACTGTTATAAATTATGATATAGGAGAGCAGCAGTGAAATGCGACAGCCGCGGCTCAGAAGTGCCACAGGTCAGAACATATCAAATTTCAGATCCATGCGCTGATTTCTCTGCTCATTTTTAATATAACAGAGCAGTGGGAGAGTTGATCCAGCTGTATTTTCCTTCGCTGGCCTGTATCTTCATCGCACCGCTGTATAAATGTCAGAAGGTTAGATATTCAATTCTCTTCCAGGCGGCTCCTCCGTCCCCTCAAGGTCAATGATCTGTAAACGACTGTCTCAAACTGTCAAATGATCAGAAACGACCCGTGGCCTCCACATGGCTTTCCAGAACCGGCATGACAGTAGATGGGACGGTGAATCTTTCCTGGCACAAATCAGTTTTCTGCTCTCGCCCGGGGAATATCTGGTTGCTATGTGTAATTGAAACCATATCCACATTTAAAGATCTCAGAGAAACCAACTGAAAGCAGTGCCTCACCGTTCCGTGGTGCTAAATCACTCGGCAGCCTGTAATCATGTCTGTCTCTCTGCTGATAGCTCATCAATGAATGAAAACAAATTGATGAGCAATTTGAAAGGGGATTATGTCTGAGCCGAGCGATGCTCTTTCAATAATAAAAGAAAAAAAAAAAAAGCCAGAAATGCTAAACTGCTCCAATATGCAGCAGGAAAATGTGAAATTCTAGAAAGTCTTAATACAGTTTCAATAAATAAAGCTTTCCGTGCTGCTGAAGTATTCAATATTCATTCAGTTGCGTAACATTATTATCCAGTTATACTATTGTGTAGTGAGAATGACTGAGTGAGTTAAGATGACTGAACAGAACAAACAGTATTGTCATGTGAACAATGGTTTGAGGAGCATTAAAGACTCCGATTGCTTTTGATGTTATTGCATGAACATCAACAAGTGGTTTCTCTTGACAGAATCAACAGGATCTGTTTAATATGCCAGATTGGGCCACAAACAAAGGCTGAAAATTGCGGTTTAATGTTGATTTAACCACACCTTCATGATTCTATATTTGTTGCTGGTACAAAATGTAGTGAGAGTTTGACAGGAGTCTTAATCTCTCTGTGGATCAGAAACAGATTATCACATGGCCAGTATACTCTCCTGCTAGTCATACTGACTCCATCAAAGGCCTGCATGCATGAGAATTTGTGAAGCGAGCGGAGAAAATCGAGCTAGACCAAACAGCCAAGCTCCAACAAGTCCGCTCCCACTGTTATTCTGTGGTTAGTTTCATGGTCAGAAAATAAACAAAAGCGGTTTAAACTGTGGAGCCAGAAACAGTTTAACCCCAGGCTTTTTAGAAATTACAGAAATAACAAAAATAAGACGTTTGGCTGTTGTTCTTTTTTTTCGCCGCTGCAGCAGAGGAACCCCAAGAATCCCGTCTGGAGCCTTATGAGTCACATGTCCATGTTATACTGCTTACATTCTGCTCCAAGAGGAAAAGAGGAAAAACCTCATCATTTGCATCAAAGAGAGAGCTCCCATATTTCTCTCAAACACACACACACACACTCGCGCATACTTGCATGCACATACACATACAGAGAGAGAAAAGAAAGACAAGGCGAGAGGTGGAAATGGGAGAGCTGCTTTCATCTGCAGATTTCCTTTAATATGGACAGTGAGCATTACGGCTGTGGAACATATGCTACGTATTAGACTCTCATTTGAATACAAAAGCAGCCGGGGAGAGGCCGGTGAGTCGGGTCCTTCAGGAAGATTGGTCACAGTCAACTGAATGTAGCCAGGGTCAAAGCCAGGGCTGCAGCGAAAAATTAAAACTGCCGTTTTATGATAAAGTAAGCAGAAGGAACAGATCCTCATGCGGTTTAACTGGAGCAGAATATCACAGTATTGCTGTTGATGTCAGATTATAAACAAATGTGACTGCATGACTTCAAGTGGACAAGACAAATAAACAACAATTGTATTTTCAGAGGATTTTGACATAATATTTAGACTACGAATGCAACACTCGTCAGCAGGCTGAAATAGTTCAGAAACGGCCGAAATGACATGCAGCGAGCTTGATGTTTTTGTGCAGAGTATCTCGAGCAGAAGTGTCAAACATGGAGCTCGAGGGCCGAGACTGGCATTCAATCAGGTCTGGGGACTGAGCTCCCAAACAATAAATAAAACAAAAACCACAATAACTGCGATCTATCAACAAAAATCACGTCTGTTTTGGATTTTATTCGTTGGGGACAAAGAACTGAACAGCAGATGGCAACCATGCTCAAAGCCCAAAGATCAGTAAATGTTATTGCTGAAAAATTGCTTTAGCATGAACACAATCACGTGAAAGACCCAAGAAACTCAAAGTCTTTCCAATATTAAGCTGAATAAAAACACTGTGGAAAGACGGTAACATTCGTGTTATTGTTATTTGTCTTTAGTAGAATGAATTGTGGGCACGAAGGCAATTTAAGAAGAAGCAATCATTCTTGTAAATTAATTCATCAGTTACAACACCGTCTTTGTAAACAGCCCTGAACAAAGAGCTTTTAATTGAACGAAAAGTGAAAATGTAAACACAAAAAGGACCAGAAATTAGTAGAATCAAAGGACAAATAGGAAAGAAAAAAATTACTCAACCGTATACTTGCCAAATCTCTGGTAAAAGTTGCGTATTTGGTCACAGTATGAATGGTTATAATCAATTCAACAAGGTTCAAATGAAACGTCCTCATTTGAAATAAAGTAATATGTCGTCTTTTGAAGAAGGAACGATCAGGACAGGAAAAAAAAAAAGAGCCCAAAACAAAACACCCCACTACTAAGTGCATAATCCATCAAAACAGGTCGTCAGACTTGAAACAATAGCAGTAAGTTATTCAATACAGCCTGGAATAAACAGAGGTCCCTATGGAAACAACGCTGAGTGAACTGTTGTGTATATCAACTGGAAAACAGCGTGAAACTCATTTGAATCAATGTGCCGGCATAAAAAAACTCACATCGATTTGACTGATGAGCGGCTTCACAAGATCTCACAGCGGCGAGGATATTTCAGGTCAGACGTGCCAAAGATGTATCAGCACGGACTGCTTTCTGAAGCTGAAGATAAATTGTCCGCCTCTCAAGTTTTAACTCTTTCTTTGAACAGAACATCCACCTCTAGTTTCATCCTAATATATCGACCGAAGCCGAAAATATCAGATTTTACTTCTCCTATGTGTCTCAGCATCGAGCCATTATGTGTTCCAGCTGAACACATAAATCCTCAAACAAGTTGCAAGCATACACTTGTGCTGAAAGGGGCACAATCATTTCTTTAATGCATTGGAAACTTGAGGTTTAAGCAGACATCTGCTGTACAGGACTATTCATTGGCTTTGTTAGGCATTCGATTGGACCATTTATAGCAGAGGAACAGGGTGTACAGTACTCCTAATGTACTTCACTGAGGTCACCCAATGCATTGATGTAAGATCACGTATTTGGAGAAAAGTAGCCATGTTTCAACAGCACAGACGTATTTCTATGTCATCTTTATTAGAAATAGTTGGAAAGTAAGAAAACTCCAGATGATTATACTTCCTAGTGCAACTTTTGTCAATCACTTTTTCGGCTGATGTCAAAAGCAGACTTACCTTGATTGAGAAACTCATCCATCTTGCTCTTGAAGGGTTGCAGGGTCTCTTCAGAGGATAGCTTGCATACTTTCTCTGTTTCAGCTGAGCAGGCTAAAACAACAATGAGATGACCATGATCAGAGCGGGCAAACTGCTCTTCCAGAGCAATGATGTCTTCTGCAGCCCTTTAACTATAATTACAAACTCAACAATGCACTTCACGCGAACAGCTCGCTTTGATGGATTTCTGCTGACCAGAGATATAATGACTAATAAGACACCCACAGGAACCAGCAGGGCCCGGGCATCGATCCCGGGAGGAACTTATCATCACGCTCTATCTGCAAGCACAACACATACACACGAACAGCTCAAGGCCATAGAGGTGGAGAGGCCACGAAACACTTACGGGAACGGGGAGGTTGGGACTGGGCAAGTGGTAATTCATAGACCATATGGTTCCCCCTTAACCAAAGAGCTACACAGCAAGCGCTCTCTCCGCTGTGCGACTTGCCGATGTCCTTCGGGCCAGCCAAGGCCATTTCTATGCCGCCTACCCATCGGAACCCCCCACCGGGAACTGTCATCGAAGCCCAAGTCTGTTAGAGCGCTCAGCCGACTCCGCGAGGTAATGAAGAGGTCTGCAGGTATAGCATGTGATGATGTATTTATGGACGGTCAGCATGTGCCACTGCCACTGGGGTTGAAAGTCCGCTTCCCTTGCGAGCAACTCCATCTTTATGAATTGCAAATAATGAACAGCCTAAAGAATCATTATGGCAAGAGGAAAAACAATATTTGGCAACACGGTTCAGGCGCTTGATTGGTTTAGCAGCAAAGACACATAAAACATGATAGAGAACAGACCAGGTTTGGGGAATTGTCCATCAGGCTAAAAGCACACAAACACACACACACACACACACACACGCGTGTCCCTCCACATATGTTTGCTCAAAAATACACAGTAGTTTTTTTTTTTAACCACTTGTAGGCCCTTCAGTCCTTGGAAAGTGTTCAGAGGCAGAGTGCTGAGTGACGTGAGACAGCAATGAAAGTGAGTATTTCCTAACTGCCGAATTCATTAGGACACTTTTCCCTCAACCAATCAGTCTGGGCTGTCGAGCAGAATCCATTCTTCCATACTTTTTTCCCCCCAGCCTTCATACACGGAAACACAACACGTTCATTCATGCACATTTTTCTGAACCATTTGTTAAATGGAAGAACACGGCACGAAGCCACCACATGAAATATCACTCACGATACAAGGAAGTGGTTTTAATGTCTTGAAATTTCAGTGCTGCTGTCAGAAACTCCTCAAATTACATTCATTAAAAACAAACAAAAAAAATTCAAAATTCATGTTGAGTGCCCACTCTGCGATAATAAAATGCTTTGTCTAATGATAAAAATATGGTCACCACAAAAGCTGGAGTAACAGCCATTGTGTAACTTTGTATGACTAGTTAGTCAAATTATGTAATATATCAGTTCAGAAAGTGAGCAAATGACTAATGAGAGAATTACAGTAAAAAATGAGCCATTATCCAAATCAGTTCATGAATGAATCATATTTAGGACCCCTGTGGGTAAAGTGATGACGCACAACATCCAGAAAGACTCGCCGACACACTGTGAAGCCCGCTTTGAAGAAGTCGTGCTGTTTTCTGTTGGAACCGCAGGTCAGCGAGTTGATTCAGAGCTCGAGGAGAGACTCTTCCAGCTCGCCTGATGGACCTTGATAATGTGCACACAGGTAGTGGAAGTTCTGACCCTTTCCCTCATCCATATTTTGATCTGTGTTTCATGAGGACAATAAAGGCACGCCAGGTCCAACAGGAGTCTACATCTGACAAGTCACATCTGCTTCCAGTTAGCTCGTCTGTACGACAAACAGATGCTATCTCTCTGCTGACCCGCCTCTACAATCCGCACATGACCATAGCTGGTCAGGTTGGAGAAATTATTTTCCGTTGCACTCTAGGATAATGTGTGCATGAATTTTATATGTCCACATAAACATCAGTGCAAAACAATGTATGAAAAATGCTGCAAGTTGCTTGTTTTGCAGAAAAACAAGTTCACAGCCTTGTATGTTTGAATACATATTTTAGAAGTTCAATATTCATAAGCAAGGCTTGGGTTTGAGTGGACGGCCGTACCGTTAAGGTCTTTCCTCAGCTTGCGGAGATCTCTTTGAAAGTCGTCAAACTTCATCTGGGAGGCCTGGAAAAGGTCCTGGGGCTCAGGAAGAGGGTAGACGCACGACTCTCTGCCAGCATCCTGGTAAAGAACATCACACGTGCATGCAAGGACATACATCATTCAAAGACAGACACACACACACACACACACACACACAAACGTCAAAGTCAATTTTCCCCACACAGGAGAGGGGCCTTTCTACACTGTACAGAACAGGCTACGAGGAGATATGACTGAAACTTACAGCAGATAATGACTATTAAGAAAGTACATGTCAATTCACTCCATCATGGTTACTCCGCAGCCGTTATGAGGGCTCCAGTCATGTCATGCAGGTTGATTTTGGCAAGCAGTACTCCTGAGTTCATCTCATCTGGAGAACCTAATTATTTACACTAGCGCTCCTTTGAATGCTGTGCCAATGAACAGACTGCAAGTTTGAATGAAGCCAGACGCAGGCAGAGTGAGAGTGGGAGATGAAGAGTGAAAGACAGAAAGAGAATTAGAAGAGAGAGCCAGAGAAGGAGAGAGAGAGAGAGAGATTTGTTTCTGCTGCAAATGAGGAAAGGGAAAATAAATAATTTGATAAAGGATAAGCCACGGTATCCTCTGGCAAGAGAGGAGATGAAAAGAGAGCTCTGGAAGGATTTCTAAGCAAATCAGACTAAAACAGAAAAGTGATTCAAATAAACAGGAACCAAAACATACCTCATCAAAGTGCCGTAGATAGTAAGCAACAATGTAGGACAAAAGACTCTGGGAGTTATCCTGAAAGGAGGAAAAAGATCCAAATAAATAAACCAAAATCCCTTTATTTATTAATTTAATCATTTTCGAACAGCACGTTTTAATTTGCACCGGCCAAACAAGAATAGAGACAAGCAGCCTTTAGAAGTCGGGAATAAATCATGACACTGGAAGAGCAATACAAAGAAACACAACCGTGCTGGTCTGGCCGTCATAACTCAACAGTTGGCGGAAAGTTTGATGGTCTTTATGGATACCTTACTCCATCAGCCACCGCAAAAAAACACAAACCACTGTGGCCTTATATGGCAGTGCCAAGGGCACGCGGAGCCCGTTGTGATATTGAATCAGAACAGTAAACACAATGGTCTCTCCTCTAAGTCTGCACAGCTAAGATCCTCATATTTGGCTCCACTGAGAGTCTTTTTTTTTTTTTTTTTAATCAAGGAAACCTCACCATAAATGGGATAATTTCAAAATTAGAATCTCAACAAACATTGTCAGTCACGGTTTACTTGATCAGATCACGTTGCGTAATCCAAATGATAAAATCAAACAGTATTTTCTGCGGAGGCTTATAAATCACACATGCCGTCCTCACAATTTTCGTAATGTTAAACTAATCCTACATACACTTCTACTGCAGTATTTCCAGGTCGCTTGTAAATAACACATCTGCTCCTGTAAAACCGGTTGATGTTTGCTTAAACTCGTGTAGCACACACACTCACGCTGCTTTTAACGTCTTTCAGTTTTGGCAGAATGTCCAAGGTGAAGCCGTCTGCCTGCCCTCGAGAGCGATTACCTCCGTTCATGAAGTTGCCAAAAGCCAGGACCAAGCCAAGCACCTGCAATACGCACTTACTACTCTGGAGAGTCTAGAGTACAAACACACACAACACATAGACATAAAAGATCTGATGAAGACATGGAGCTCCATATCAGAGAGATGGAAAAGAAAATTGTAGGAAAAAAAAAAAACAAACAAAAAACTTGAGTTTCACCTTGCAGACTTTCTGGAGGATTTCTATTTTACGGAGGATGGAGGTGATACATTCATGGAAGGTCGACTGGAACAGGATGCAGAACACCCGCTCGGAGAAGTTGGGGATTTGTGATAACTGGAGCAGGAATCTGGTGAGGGACGAAAATGATCAGTCACCGTCTTAATGACAAGCTGCGAAGCGAAGATAGAAGATTGGGAAGGGAGCCGCTGGCTCTTACTGTTCTGGCTTGTCCAGTGGTTTGGCGTCCTCGTTGTCTTTGGTCGATTTGATGTGCTTTTTTATGCTGTCCATCTCATCACCTTGAGCTCTCTGCAAAACGAAAATACAGATGTGTAGATGTAATTCACACAGAGAGGCGAAGACCCACATATACAGATACCATACAGTTATATAACGATACAAGACAGTGCGAATGAAGTTATGGTGATCCGGATCTAGTTGCTGTTATATAACTCTTTTAGTGAACAGAAATAGTGTGAACTGAAAGTAGAACATTACAAAATGATTTCATTATGCGTTTTGTAAAGCGTGATATAAATAAATGTATGAGATGTGAAATTAAACCACAGCACATCCATGGAAACAAAACAAGAAGAGCTCTGTGTCACGCCAAGTAGACGAAAGCAGTAAATACATTCAGTCCTGCAAAAGAAGTAAGTGACTGCCATGAAGATTTTTTTTTTTTTTTTTTTTTTTTTTTTAACAGTTTAACAAGGAAACATTTGATCCTGCGGAAACAGATGAAGTTGGCATATTTTACAACACTGAAATCACGTCTTCATTCAGCAGAAATGCCAAAAGTTATGATATTCTCCCGTGGAAAGCGTGAGTACTTGAAACAAGTGGCCTGTGAGGATAATAAAAGAAGTAACTTAATTATTTTGCGGTTTGTTGTTCACTTGTTTGTTGTTCTCTGTCCCATTCTTCTTTCTCCGTACAATCCAGATGGTCACCACTTCTGAGTCTGGTTCTACTGGAGCTTTTTTTCTTCTCCACTGTCGCCTACGCTTTCTCATGTGGGACTGTTGGCTTTTTTTTCCTTCATTCTTTATTTGAATGTTAAGTGCTGCGGTTGTGTGTGCAATTGTGCTATATAAATAAATAATAAAACTGAATGGAATTGAATGGCCGCACTGGGGCATAGGGGTTAGCACTCTCGCTTGCATGGCTTCCCTCCCAGACATTTTTCGGTGTATTGGTGTCTCTGGAATAGCCGTCGGCATGCACCAGAGTCGGCCTGGTCGTCTGCGGTGGAACCGTTCTGGTGACCTGCCGAAGTTGTCCACCCTACATCCACTGCAAACTGGGATCAGCTCGAGCCGCCAGCAATCTTTTTAGACAAAGTTGTTTGAAGATTAGAAGATGAAAGGAAGGAAGGAATTCAAGTTTTTAACTGCCATTTCAACTAATTGTCCACCAGTCAGAACACCATCTTAAAGCTACTCCACTTGGAGGTTTCTAGTACCTCGACTACCCATCGAGGTTGTGTTTTCATTTCATCTCCAGCAGACAAAGCCTCAATTCGTGTTCATGAAAAGAAAACCTGAACACTTCATGAACAGTTCATGTGATGGGATGAAATGCTTCACTGCATGTACCCAAAAGTACTTGAGCCCAAGTTTGTTTTGTTAGCCTTTTTGTTTCATTTCTTGATGTCATGAAGCATGATCTTGAGCGTAAAAGAACCCTCATAATGTGTTTTGTACATAAACTCAAACATATGCCAGCCTATATACAGTGTAAGTTGTATAAATGTTGTATAAGTTGCCTTCAGTGAGACTGCATTCCTCACTCTTATCCTGCTGCCAGGCTCCGGACCACAGTTTTATACAAGGTGGTTTAAGAAAAGCAAGCCAGAAATGCCCCTTCATTTCACAAGAGGCAAAGACAATAGATGTTCATGTGTCTGACGCAGTCGGGCAAAACAATGAAACCATCCCCAGGAAGAAAACGTAAACTTGCTCTCAGTCCCTCCAGAGCCCCCGGACCCCCAAAGTCTGGGTCTGGGCGGCTCGGTCTCTCCCTCCATCCCTCTCTCTGGGTTTTGGACTCGGCATGGATCCTTGGAAAACATCAAACACCAGCATCAAACGCACTGAGGGCCCGATTAGTATTCTGCACACCGCTGCCTTCTGTCGGCGAGGGCAAGCTCTCCTTCGCCTTCTCTTGAGATGTTTTCAAGTGTAAATATATTTAACACAAAGCAGATCCTTTTCAAAGGGCAGCAGCAAAGCCCAGCAGTGTTTGGTGTAATTGGGGACAAGTAGGCATTAGCGTGTGATCTTTGAATTGCTAGGGCATGTTGCAGTGGTTGTTAGCATGAGAAATTCAGTCCCATGTGGAATATCAAATGCAAAAGGAAAGTAGGATGATATTTGTGATGCCAGAATTGTAGTGGTAGCCAAGTGGTTTTCATTAGCCAGGTTTCTAGTACAGAGCTAAACAGAGCCAGACAGGGCTTAATCACTATTTATGTCACTCAATTTTACAATGAAAAAACATTTATGAGATTCTTTGTACATCAAGATGCCGCAGAGTAGACCCTAAACGACAAACTGCATCATGTAAAAAACGAGCAGAATACATGGAGGCATCTCTGAGATTGCCACGTGAAAAAGAAATAACATGGCATGAAGTGTTCATATAAATTCAAAGGAAGATTTACAGCTTCGAGCGATCTGTGTGACATTTAGCTACTGCCAACTAGAGAGAGTCAGAACTTCAGACGAGCAGTCTGGGCCCAGATTACAGCCTGTGACATTACAGCGAGGGAGCAGCGTCCCACTATCACTCTGACCCCTTTAATGGCAGTGGCTTATTGTTCAAAGAACAGGAGTGGCTGTAATCCGCGGCTCACAGACTGAGCGGCTCTGTCCCTGCCCGAGCACGCTCCCGTCTCTCTGCGTGCGCAAACCGTACGGCATGTGCGCGCTCGGTGCGGGTCAGCGTGTTTGTTTGCGAGCTTGTTTGTGTGGGTGACAGAAACAGAGAGTGAGTGAGCGAGCGAGCGAGCAGCAGCGTGTGATCGAGCCCAGTGAGCGAGGGTGTAACCATTAGAAGCCCCTCACATTCCTCAAGACAGGCTGACTGTGCTGCCAACTGTGGTTTAGGGGGCTGGAGACCCACAGACAGGATGGAGTCTCGCAATACAAAAGAGAAACAATTTGGCTCCTTGACTCAATAACATCGCCTTAGGCCATAACGGGGGAGAAGGAAAGGGAGAGGGAGAGGGCTTGAAGTCTAGGGGTGAGTGGAGAGGTTAGAAGACTTTTGATCCTAAGTTATGACACATTGGTTCATAACTACAGCCTGTCTCAAGCCACAGTCTCATTCCCATGATCAACATTATTAATACGCCTCTGGCGGCCAAAGGTCCAGGGCTCTCCTGTGTAGTTGTGCCAAAAAGCAATTCGCAGGAATTTCACAGCATCTTAAAACCGTGTCACAGTTGAAATGTGGAAAACACACTCATTTTCATGTTCCGTAATTTACTGACCTGACTTCGAACGGGTCCTGAACCGCTTCCACTAGGCGGGGGGAGATTTCCTATCAGTCAAAGTTGATGAATATGCATTTACTGCATGGAAGGAGTGCTTCATAGCCAAAATGGAGACATATTGGAAAGTACTGATGACAGCCCCGTAGTTCTCTGCTAATATTATACGATACGATGCGGTCGTTCCACATAGCTCAGCTCAGCACTGTCTCCCTCTTTGAAAAAACCACACCAGCACTTTGAAGACAACTGTGCGACACAGATACTGGAGTTTCTCAACGATCATTTCCTCTTCAGAAGGACATTACAAAGGTTGAATCGAGCAGATCTGGTGCGTAGAAAACATGTTTACTACGTAAAAGCATGGGTTCCCTTCCAGGCCGGCAGACAGACAGGGCTGAGCGTGGAGCCAAAAAGCACACATACCAGTACGGTTTGTGGCTCGCCTGTTTGTTTTAGTATTTAATGCACACTTCCTTAGTTCACCCTTTCAAGTAAACATGGAATAAGAGCTCTTCATAGAAAAATAAGTTCACAGTGGTATCTCTGACAGACAGAGCCAGTGTTGCTTTATATCCTCGACAAACCAGCGTAATTATAAAGTGCATTTTTCCCACCTACACTGTTTACAAGAGCCCGGCTTCCAATGCTCTTGGAAAGGTATCTGTTGATGGACGGCATTTGGTGTTTTGCGGTTTACCCTCAGCCAGGTGCCAAACACAACACTGAGGACTACTTTTCTGTCATCTTGTTGATATTGGGGCTTTTTGAGTCTTTCTTCGGTTTCATTTCATAATAAAATGATCGCCCCTTATTTATATTTGGCATAAATTTGGCATGAAATATGTAACCATAAATCATTATTTGTCACAAGCGAACCATTCCAGATTCATACTTTTACAGCAAACCACAGAGCAGAGGAAAAAAGTTTTTTCCCAGACTGATTTCTGCAGTCAGGATCGGCCTGAGCTGTCAGTGCTGTGACTTTGTATAATGACACCGGACTTGTTGCTCAACGCTGTGTATTTATGCGAGTCTGCTCCAGCAGGAATACTCAGAAGTGTATTCCTGGTCAGGACATTGTCTTTTAGGTGGCCTGTTGACTTTACTGAAACCACAGTCCACATGATGATTTATCTTCTTCCCTTTAAAGTACAAAACGTACAAACATCACATTGAAAAATGTAATTGTGTTACTACCGGAACCTTAGAGACATCTTCAATTCTACTTAGAGGTGCGGCATGTTGTCATACTCACATTTTCATACAGGGCTTGCAGAGTTTCCAGATCAACAACAGTGTTGTCCATATTTAGGACGGCTGTGGATGGGAGCAGAGGGTGTCATGGTTAATGTTAATATTTGCACTAAAGCTTGTCAAGACATTCTTTCACCTTCAAGAATTTTTTTTTTTTTTTTTTTTTAACAAGTCAGAAATCAAACCGGCACAAACAGACCTACACTTTCAGAGCCTTTATACGTGGCCAAAGAAACAAACAGAGAAGAGACAGTGTTTGGCTGCAGATGACATGAAGTCAGGGCCGAGATTCTCCCGCTCGGGCGTCACGGGCCGTATGCTGCGAGTTACATTTTCATCAGCTCTCACCATAATAGCACGCGAGAGGCCACAAACTAAAACATAAATATGGAAGTCTTAGAAATCTGTCAAAGGTACAAAGATCTGTGTTTGAACTCCTGTGTTTGAATTCCTGGTGTCGCCTTTTTGTCTCGGTGCGAGGAGCCTGGCGCCCGCGAGCATTAATCCTTTGAAAGTAAATGTTTAAAGACAAACAGAGCCCGGGGGTCTGCGCTGTTGAGGCTGAGGTGTTGCTGTGTGCACAATCATCCAGTGCAGCTCTCCACACCTATATATGTATTTAATCGTGCAGCCGGTGTCCAAATTACTCACATTGTTTTGATCTGTTGATTTGATGTTGAGGTACAAGAGGAAAAGCACGTGGCGGAAAGGATGAGGGAATTTTGACTTTGTTCCGATGTTGAAAGTCAGTTTTTGTGAGCTTTTCATGGAACATTAAAAACGTGACCAAGGAGGACAGAAACAACAATAATAGAGATACGACTTGCACATGGGAAAGATCGCTTTGTGACTGATGCATGATCCCGATCCATCTGATGCACATAGCTTTTTCTCTTTCTTTTTAATTTTTATTATGCAGCGCGAAGAGCGAACCCACCTCTCGTTTCATGCTCCTCTGCCGTCACTGTCTGACCTCCTCACACACTCCTGCCTTCCAAAGCCACCACGGAAATAACTTCTTTCTCTCAGACTCTCCTTTTTGCTGTGTCTCCCACTCTTTTCCTCTCAACCATACGGTTCTCATCACTATCTGAACCGGAGTCGGGGCGGCTGCTTTGATTGAAGACGGGTTTTTTGAAAGACAGGGGAGAAAGCCGTATCTTTGCAGCAACACAGATCTCTTATGACCAAAAAAAGAAAAAAAAACCAGACCCATCTGCCACATTCAACCCCAGCGTGGCGCCGGCAACCGCCGTCTAATACCGCGACTGGCGCTGCAAAGCCTCACAGGAAGCAGACGCTGCACGGAAGTGTCCTATGAAACATGCAGCGTGTCGGCCAAGTCTGAGAACAAACAACAACAGCTGTGAGGAAAAGAAGGGGGGAAAAAAGTGTTGACTTCTCACTGAGCAACTGGGCCGTCATAAATATGACACAATCAGACTCAGTTACTTTCCTACAAGTCGGAGAAATCCCAGCGATGAGAACCCTGGTTCGTCAGTGTCACGGAATCAAGAGCAAAAGAGAATCACAAACTTCTGATTGACGTTTCTTCCGTTTGGTAAACAAAACATCCTTTGGTTCTTTAATCGTCTCTAACCACTACAGACAACCTTGATGGAAATAATAAGTACTTAGATTGTAGTTATTCTTGCTTAAACCATTTTAATTGCAGTGCAAGACAAAAACAATAAGAGTGGTTTCTTGTGTTTTAAGGTAATTAAATATGATTCTTGCGAATATACCCCCCAACATCCTTTGTCTAATCTTTGTTATATATTGACGTTTCCAATCAGTGGTAATTACTTTTGTAAAACTGTCCTAACATAGCAGATGAATGTCAGCGCTGATGAGAGTGGCCCTTATTTGCTCCCCATTCTGAGCCGAGATGGATGCACGGAAGACTTCAGAAACGCAGGAAAGTGAACACTAAGTTACTTCAGAAAAAAAACAAAAAAAAAACGAGACTCACTGTTTACAGCTATATTTAGCCGGTGTCTGTATCGTACGTTCATTTTGATGTAACCTACCGAGCTGTAATGTGCACCGAGATAAAGGTTTGAAGCCGTGATAAACGCCGTGCTGTGGGAGGACTGAATAAGATGAAGAGATGAGGAAGAGTGTTTAGACACGCGGATGAGCGAGGACTGGGGAGCAATCAGAGAGAAACTAAAACAGGAAGACAGTCTGTTCCCATCAACGTCTCCGGAATGACTTCACTTTAACAAAGCCGTTTAGACAAGATGGTGACAACTCATCAGAGAAACACAGAGAGCCGCGCAGAAACACGATGTGGTCGTTAGACGGGGAGCAAAAATAGAACAAAAAGAAGAGATCAAAGAAACTAAAGAAAATATACATTTCACATGCTTTGCAACATTATGAGCTGTGATGACGGTAAACTGTGTAAAGGCGCAATGCCGACTTCAGCCAAATCATCTTATTCACGCAGCACAAAGGGAACACAACAGCTTGTAAATTAACTGAGATTATTTTGAGGCAGATTTGACACATCACTTCATTCGGATGAAAGATTTTCATCTTCTCTGCACACCTGGGGGATGGCTGTTTGCGCTCTGCGGTAGAAAAGAGAAGTGAAGCACCTTTGTAGTGCGGTGATGAAAGCCTCTCGGGCTCTGCGTTCAGGCCAAGTGGCGTTTAAAGATCAACGCAGCGTGCGGTGTTCACAACACTGATCATACTGATGCTTAGCAGACGTGTTTTCACCAAATTCAACAGCTGGAAACACAGATACTAAAATGACATTTAAACTGCAAAACATATTTGAAGTGTTAGATACACAATACACAACGGTAGTGGATCAAATCATGCTTTAGTGCTGAGGTTGATATAGCACGTATTTAAATCAAAATTGAACAGTACTAGAAGAAAAGCTTGAGAATTCCCACAGTTATCTATGAATTAGTGGTGTGAATAATGCATTATAAAGTAATCCCACTACATTCCCACTAATATATTTGGAGTTGATTATCATTCCAAAAAAGTCTGTTCACGTGTTTTGTAAATAAAGCGAAAGAAATTTGAAAAAGTGCAACAATGTTGAAAACACAAGATAATAAACCAGTAATTAAAAAATACTCAGCTGCAACACAAATTGTAGCCCACTCAATCATCTATCTCCATCCGATTGGGGTAATAGAACAGAACAGTATAGAAATATCTTATCAATCCCACAAGGAAATTCCATAATCTCATGAAAAATGATGAAAAGTTGCTAACCATGGTAAAAACAACAGAATGTACCAGTTACTATTTTATACTATTTTTTAATGAAATTGTCAACGTAGCAGAAAAAAGATGCAGTGACAAAAATTGAAGCTTCAGAAGGCCTGATACTTGTTAAATTGTCATTTACATAAGCAGTTGTAAAGTTAGAGTTGTCTTTAACACTAGCATAAATCCAAGCAATCACCTCCTGGAAAAAAACAAAAACAAAAACACACTGTTCTGTTACCATTTCACTAAGCTCTTGTTTACCGGCAGATGAGCATCTTGTTGACCCTGAAAGTGAGGCTCCACTCACTCTAGTAACAAAACCCAAAGCTTTATTTTTCACTTGTCTGGAGAATGCATACTGTGCAGACTGTCTAACATGCTGTCATGTTCCTTCTACTCATTGTCATTAATTCCTGAAAAGGACAAGCAGACTCGGAGCCGAAGGCTCACTGATGTGTCATATCACTGCAGCGATGTGTATATTATTAGGACAAGCCTAACTAAGATTGACAGGTGAGAGTAACACAGTATTTACTTTCCCAGGGAGGTGCTTTATAGTCACAGCAATGCATGAAGGAAATCCGCTACTTTTTTTTAAAGAACAAAATTGGAAACTAAAATGAGAAATTAATGGCTTTTACAGCATTGGTCATGAAAATACATCAAGTAACAACGGCAAGCCGCCAAATAGATACAAAACACGATCATGGAAGCAAATGTGAACATTATCCTAAAACTGCAGGAAAAGTTGGGCAATCGTAAGTCATTGGGAGGTACCTGCTTTATGCCATTAACATGAAACGTACTGAAATCCATCTGAAAGCACTCGGATTTCAATCTGGATCAAAGTGAAATCAGTGAATAATAATAAGACTGCTGACAAATTGCAGGCAGATCATGTCATATTTAAGGCAATATATCCAAATTAGTATGTATGTCAGTCATATATATTTTTCATTGTAATATGTGAGAACATAATCCAAACCAAAACATTTATTCTTAATTGTGAACATATTAAACTTCTAAAACCGTTCACAATCAAAGTTATGTAGATTCTTTTAAAAATGTTTTAAGCAAATCCAGCGTGTAGAATACAAATGAAGACATATTTAACACGATATCTCTCAAATAAACACTTGCACCATCCTGCATTGTACAATAAATCAGAACCACATCATGGGACTTACCATTATGGATGTCCTTCATGTCCAGGTGAATACTGGACATCAGGATGCCCACAGCCTGGGAACGCTTGTTGCTCAAGAGCTTCACCACCTGAGACACGAAGACACAAATAAATATGGTCAGCAGGGCCGAGAAAATGACGATGTTAGCACTTCACATTCGGTCACAGACATAACATTCTTTATTTCCACACAGGAGACAGATACATTTGTCCCGTTTTCTTCATTTCCTTCTGTGAAAGGAAAATGCTTTTAGACACGAACGGTGGGAAAATGGCGATGTGGTCTGGCTGAATTACGGTGAAGGAAATGCTTTTGTCATCCAATCGGCCCAGTCCAGCGTCTTCCAATCAGAGGATTAGAAACGTACCTTTGAGAAAAAAAAACTAATGGTGTGGTTGTTACACTGTGCAGGACTGCGAATTATTAAACTTAAAGAGAACCATAAAGAGCTTTTATTAAACCCTTTACTGAGCAAGTGACCTTATCGAGTGACTTCCTAACTCATTCCAATGAGCTAAAAACCAACACAGAAGAGTTGGAGGAAAAAAGAAAAACAACTTTTGTTAGACACGCTGAAATAGTTTCCACTTGAGCAGGCTTGTTTTGTTTTTTCTTTTTCTTTTTTATTTGTTAGTATCAAACCTCAAATATCTCGGAAGAGAAAACTCTTTCAAAAGGACGCTCCTGAGGATAGAGAAAGTCACTCTTCACATGACTGATACTTTAAAAATATCAGAACAGACAGAAATCCTGAGAGAACTTCATCTCATTCAGTTAACAGTTTGATCAGTTTTACACTTTTCCAACAGATTCTATTATAAACAGATGGCACACAATGGTCTTAATCCATCACTTTGTGCCTTTCTAGCATTTTACTGAATACACCGTGAATGCTTCATCCCAGTTTGTAATTGAAAAACGTCATTCCATTGTACAAAGGTAAATAAGCCTTTTAAAATTCCAAATGTTCATGGGGTGAGAGAGGCGACCACTTGTCCAACAGGCAGGAGTTACACATCAGGTCAGTGTTGTTATTATGCGTGAAAAACGGCATCCAAGGGGGCCGTTATGAACCACGGCTCTCCTGAGTAAGCAGAAGTGTGCACTGGGCTGCAAAGTGGCGAGAGGACAGGACAGGAAACCCGTAGCCTACTGCGCTCCAGACAGAACGCTTCCATCGAAACCAGATCACACAGACCACAGACCTCTTAAACACACAGGAAGTTATATCACCAGGCCCCGACTGTCTGTTTTCCCGGCTCAACCACAGCTTCGGGGGACAAGCCGATGGAGATACGACACAGGGTGACTTTCCAACAGAGCCTGAGGTCGTCAGCGTGTGATCAATGTTTAATTGCAGTGGACAATTCTTTTTTTTTTTCCCCCAAAAGAAGTGATTGAAATGTAAAAATAAATCTGATTTACCTGAGACGCAGTTCAACTTTTGTTTTTACGCAGATGTAAAATGAACAATCCCTTTGAAGTGTATTGGAAGTATCATAATTAAACACAGCTGGATTCATAAACCGCAACGATTATTGAAATTATGCTCGTGACTACATTTTAGAAAATCTCATTTCTAACAGCATTTTTCAGCAATTTCATGGGAGCCATCTGTTCAAGGTTTTGACTTGATTTAAATCCCCGAAGACACATTAATTGTCCGCTTGTCCTTTGATGTAGTTATCGTTTCAGCGTTGGCTAATACAGACTTTCATCAATTCCATACAGCTCTGAATCACTACTGGAACAGGTACAAGTCGTCCTCTCAAGGAAGCAGAAAATGAACATCAAGTTTCTGCTTGTTACTAATCATCACCTGATGTCTCTGTCCTTGAACGTTGCGTTCAGCATTGACCTCCCTCCAAGTTTGGAGCACCAAATAATGAGTCTGAAGTGAAGTGGCAGCGGAGAGCGATTCAAGTTTGATGCATCTTCACACAGATTTCACTGGGTCTCGCATATTTCACAGAAATCACGTTGGAACCGAAATATGATTAAACATCCATTTGTGCTTTAAAGACGGTTTGTCATAAATTGAAACTGGCCTGGAAATCATCACATTGTAAAGTTTTATGCGGCCAAAGCAACACGTTGACAGTGTGAATCCACTGAGACGGCCCGACCAATAAATCTGGAGTCTCTCATGCAGACGTTTCATAACCAAACAACGAATCTTAAATCATTTATGATTTTGGATATTTGCTGAACGCTGTAAGTGTTACACAGCAAAGAATATTTCCAGCTTTATTCAGATTGATAGCAGCAGGCATGTAGGTCTTATATTTTCCTATAGAATATAAATCATTATTAAAATGACAATATTCTTCTATCGTTAAGGAGAGATTTGTTGAGCAAAGCAAATAATATTCTACATACAAAAATAACATTCCCAAACAGATGCCACTGATTTGAAACTATAATTAATCATCTTTAAAAGGTGTGAATGGCACATTTTACTCAATCTATGGCAATATCTCTCTCAAAAAAAAAAAAAAAAGGCGAAATTAGAACATTTATGAAGGCAAGAGCACACAAGTTACCACACAATGTCGTGTGACGTGAGCGTCTCTTCAGTTCTGATTCTTCTGTGCCAGTAATGTTTCTAAGCTGCTCAGGTAATGACCTCAAAAGCTGTTCTGAGGAGGAGAGCTGTCTGCTTTAACCAGCAAAACCGTCAAATGAAGGAGGAGTTGAAATTGTAGGCGGATGTGATGGATCACTGTGAGGTCTGGAGAAAGTCCCTCTGTCAGCTGAAAATCGTAAAATGGGACTGAAGTTTGGGGTGAGTCACAGTTCTCCGTATGTCTTCATTTTGGGTCGAGTGTCCTCAGGACAATAGTTTTACTGACGAACAGCCACGGCTGGTATCGTGCAGAGAAGGAAGAGGAAATTCATCCCACATCCAGCAGAATTTGTCTCTTGACTTTAACAATTTTACAAAAATAACCACAGCAAGCTGCTTCGGCATGCGGTGGCAGAATCACTCGGAGCCCCGTCGCTCCAAACATCACGACAGGAAAGTCCGAGGACACTCATTCTGGTTGCGCTGGGTCATCAAACAAACAGTTACAGCTGAGTTTGCATCTCCGTTGCCTTCCTCATCCCCCCCACCCTCTGCTCATTAATTTTTTATCGATCAGCCACAGAGAGCCTCACGACTGACTGCAGCACAGCGACAGACAGGAGGGACCAGCGGCAGGCTGGCAGACGACACACGCCCAAGAGCTCCTCTTGACGAACTTTTGAAGGAGATTCAGGCTCAACATGACATTAAAGACCATTTTTGTATGAAAGATAAAGCTGATTTACAACTGAACGTCTTCCAAGACTTCTTCAGTGGAACGATAAATGTATAGTATGGGTTTTAAATATAAAGTATGATCCATAAGCTGCTCCACAGCTGGAGCAGAGTAGAAAAACAGCAAGGCTTTTTAACCATTTATTTAACTTTTTTTCAGGATAAAGGAATTTATCTTTACTGACCCATCATCTGAGATATATTTAATTTCATGATTCCCTGTAAAGCTAGGAAGATTCCTCAGCTTGGGACCAACATTTCAGCTTCACAAACACCGCTGGGTGATGCTGCTGTGTCTCAGGTCGACTGAACTCCTCCTCCCCGGTGGAGAATTATCCCTGATGCGGACAGGACATTAACGGGGCAGCTTTAAATTGTAGATCAAAAGTTTGACTTGCAGATTGATGGAGTAACTTAAAGGTCACCGGGGAGGGAAAAAGTCCGACTATTAAACTAAGTCATTCAGAAAGCACAATGGGAGGAACCGCATCATGAAATACAACTCTCAAGGTTCTCGCTCCCTCCTTTTTTTTTTTTTTTCCTTCTCTCCCCTTACCCGCTCCCTCCTTCTCCGAGCAGTCATCACTGCTGTGAGGTTTCCTCACCGCACGCGAGACATTGGCTGGGTGCCACTGGATGGTCGCAGGGGAGTCGGGTGGGAGCCAGAGCTCACACCACATAATAGCTGTCTGGCTGCAGCAGTTCCTCCTGTCACTCAAAGCCACTCGGAGAGCGACAGAACGGGGAAATGGAAAGAAGAGGGGTGAATCAGTGGAGAGAGTCGAGATGGGAAAGCCCTGGATTGTGCCACATCTGGTGACGCATGAGGGTTTGCGAATGACACACATTTGCAAACATAAACAAACCGGGACAAACGAAGAAACTCAAAACTCAAAAGAAAGCAGATTTTACCTGTTTGGCCTTCGACTTGCTGATTGTGTCTGAAATTGGCTTCTTCTTCTCTTTAACAGCACTTTTGGAAAAAAGTTCGACAAATTCTTCAAAATCCACAGTTGGTTCTGCAATTTTCTCCCACACCAGTGAGTCAGTGTGCCTAAAGATAGAGGGGAAAGGAATATTATTTACAGTGGAAAAAGGAGAGCTTTAATTTGCCCTACGCTGCTTGAAAAAGCAGAGTCAAGTTTCATTGTGTAATTTGTGCCATTTCTGACATTTACAGTTGGTCCTCTGCAGTTTATGGGAACTCATTCCTCATCTTCTACAGAACCGTATACTTGTCAAGTCCATCAGCCAACAAATTTCATTTAGAATTCAGTATCGAGTTCTTCACTTGCGAGTAAATCAAGTAGTCTATTCCTAGATGTTTATTCAGCTCCAGTTTTCCAAGCCTTAATAAGGAAAAGAAAACCTGGTTCAAGTCAAATCTGTGCTGACCACAATGCCTGGACTGCATCACTTTCATTTTCCACAAGGTTAGCCTCTCTATTGCCGTCACAGCATGTGGGCGATCTTTATCTTAAGTGGACAAGCTTCCTCTCAAATCTCTACTGTTCAGAGAATACCTTTGTGCAAATGATCCATATCTATCTTCGCGTCCTTCAGCGTATCCTTACTTTTTAGCATGCAGCTGTATGCGTGTCCAGTAGAGGGGCTTCATTGGCTTGGGGGGCTCAATCACAGCCTTGGCAGGGGCGGCTTCCTGGACCATCATGGAGGGCATGGGGCCTGGCGGTGGCGGAGGCCCGAAGCCCGGGGGTGGCGGCGGAGGAGGGGGCCCCATTCCGGGCGGAGGGGGCGGGGGAGGAGGGCCCGCGCCCGGCGGGGGAGGAGGTGGCGGCGGTGGCCCAAAGCCAGGCGGGGGAGGCGGGGGAGGCGGCGGCGTTCCACCAAAACCCGGCGGTGGAGGAGGTGGAGGAGGGGGAGGTGGGCAAGGTCCGAGGCCAGGTAAAGGTGGTGGCGGCGGCGGCGGTGGATTGAAACCCCCCGGCAAAGGTGGTGGAGGTGGTGGCATGCCTCCAGCCATTGGAGGAGGTGGAGGAGGGGGAGGTGGGGGAGGACCGGGCTGGACGGTGCTCTGCTGCCTCTGTTGGCAGGTGCAGACAAAACTCTGTGCGGGTTTTGGAACGGCCGATGAAACAGGGGGCAACGCGCCGCCCGAAGGCACATCGGACGTAACGCCGTCGTCCTCGGGCGAGGTCTGGACGGACGCCTCCTGACTCGTCTTCACCGACCTTCTCTCTGAGGCCTTGCGGTGACCGTTCCCCAGACCGCCAGTATCATCCCCGCCGCTCTTTACCTGCTGGCCTTGCAGCACAGCGATCTTAATCCGCAGGTCATCAATGGTTTTCTCCAGCTGAGGGATAAGACCGCTTTCATCCTCTGACGACGACTGTCCAGACTTCAACCTGCTGGATTCCGTCTGTCGGTCGACATGAGAAGAAAGGAATGTCACAATAAATTACAAATACTGTGCAATTTTTCCCCTGCAAGGAACCTTCTCAATCACATCTTTTTAATTTAAAGTTAAACATAAATTTCCCATATTTCCCATTATAATTCAGCTACTTTACAAATTGCAAAACACCCACAGCCAAGAAGTGAGTGAGGAAGCTGTGAGCTTAAAAAGGGTCAAGAACGTCAGTTATGTCTAGACTCCATCGGGCCTATGGCTCCAGACTGGTTAAAGCAGGGATGAGGGGATAGCGAGAGATTTGACCCCAGAGACAGTGAGTCTCGCTGGGCCTCACACGGGGAGGGTTTGTGTCGGCGAGAACACATTCCCCAGTTGTGGTCACATCACTGAATCGTGCAGTATGGCTCTCCTAATTCTCTCTACCCTTCCACTCACAGTCAGACAGACCGCTGCACAACTCTTTCAAAGCAAGTCTGACCTCTGGTGGGCAAAAGGAAACTTGCAGTTGCAGATGCACGAGGCTTATCCGGATCAATTTATGAGGGATGAGAGGTAAATCTGCAATATTCGCTGCGGTTTGATCATCACATGGGTGATTCCAGATGGAAACTCAAGGTCAAACACACATCAGATACAAAGTGCATTGATTTAATCCTTTATCATTCTGTGAAGACTGAATCAACTGAATCAATCAAAAACCTCTCTTAATCAAGAAAATTTTTATTTCTTTTATTGTTTTCTCTATTTTTTTCTTAACAGTGTTCTCTTCATTCAATACTAGGTATATTTCCTAGCTTAAAAAAAAAAAATACAAAAAATGACGGCATCATCCAAAGGATATTGACTTACTCTGTCTTGAAAACGCTGCACTATTGAAATGGTAATGCTCCGAAAGGTTAAATCTTAAGAAATGTCAGCTACTGATACAGTAATGCACTCAAAGCGCTACTGCATGCAGCGCATTTGTCTGTCATTAAGTGAGCGGGTCTTGCAGAAAGATGAAGTTACGATAGTGTTTTTATTTGGTTTTGTGATGATAAAAGCTTTGGATGTTTTGTTCTTTGCATCTGTATGTTTTCAAAGCAGGAAATAATGCTCCCTGTGTAGACAGAGAAAACACGCAGGGAAATATTTTAAAGACGTGGAACCAACCTCAAAGTGAAGAACTCCTGGTGTCTTGGCTGACGACTGAAGCAAAGAGGATCTCAGGATCTGTGCTCTGCCTGTGGGGCGCCCCCCATAGAGTTCCCACAGGTGGGAAGAGACTGGCAGGCCCACCGAGGCCCAGGTGTACAGCTGCTCTTCCTGCAAACACGACAGAAAACAAGAACGTGAATGTGCTGTAAAAAAGAGCAGATCCAAGGCCACTATTCTCCCCTACGAGGACCAATTGCTTTTTCATGAATCGTTCTATACAGTAACTGAGTCTGAGGCACAACAGATGCGATTCAAATGGTACATAAAGCAACCACAAAGCATGAAGTGTAGCACTCAGTCCAACCATGCTGTGTGTAATTCTGTCTCTTGACAACATCAACAACAACAACAACAACAACAACGGGCCTCTCAAAAGAAGCAAACCTGAACTCTCTTGATATTCCTGAATGATAATGTTGGCCCTCATCAACTGAATGTGGAATGTCGAACACTGCTAAACAGTGACCTTTAGAACTGACCTGAAGAAAAATATTGAACAAAGTGCTCTTACTTTCCTTCTGAACACTCCAGCAATTCAAAAGATGTTGGAAATTTGCTACAAAAAAAAAAGTAAACAAGATTTTTTTTTTTAAACTTTCAGTCTACCATTGAGTTTTAATTAATGCAAATAATGCAAATCTGCATGGCTTATTTCAAAAGTGATCATTTATTTATTTTTTCTCTGTGAATGTAAGTTGCTGTTTTTCTGGGGGTTTTTTTTACTGTGTTGGACAGAATCACAAAAGTAGAAAAATGTGCAAATGAAGAAACTGATGCGGAATGTTGACATTTAAAATATAGTTTTCAAAGTGAAACTTAAGTGCTTTGTGGAGAA
Source organism: Salarias fasciatus (assembly GCF_902148845.1). Lineage (NCBI taxonomy): Eukaryota > Metazoa > Chordata > Actinopteri > Blenniiformes > Blenniidae > Salarias > Salarias fasciatus. The sequence continues at coordinate 21,829,935 of NC_043757.1, forward strand.
CAGATTGCTTTTGTTCAAGAATAATGATTTAAATTACCTTCACCAGAGAGAGACGGAAATACAAGAAATACAAGATCTTGACAGACGCAGATCAAATACTTAGCAAAACAATGTGTCTTTCATGAAAAAGCATGGAGCAGAATAGAAAACAATTGAACATCTCTTGTCTAACTTGTAAATTAATCTGTATGAAGCTGAAGTTACTTGAGTTAGAGTTGCTACAATGAGCCCCGGTCCAAGTTCAAAGGAAGCGAACTCTTCACAAATCTCTCCATCGACTCAAGCAAACGGCTAATCATGGTCGGAAGATTTTAGGAGGAATTAAACAGTATGTATTGTAGATACTCCTGAAATAACACAATCCAGAACAGATACAAAGGCTATTTTTTTTGTTTCTTTGTGTTCCTGCATTACTGTGGGTTCCACTCATTTCACTCACATACATTTGTGTCATGCGTTACGTTATTCTGTTAGAATTCACTGTTATTGGGGTGAAAACCTTCATCTTATAAACAACTGTGACATAATGGAATCGTCACATGTCAGAAACAACTGTATAGTATACTCTGTACATGCAGTGAGTGTTTGCTGCCTAAAGAGAGGTGTATTAAGCTTGTAGCATCACATTCAAATGACTTGATGCTGGTATTTCAGCCAAAAGTGCATCAACAGTACTGAGCAAAGGTTTATTTCTGAATAACTGTACAAATAATTTCACATTCACATTTATCATTTGTCAGCAGTAAAAACAGACTTTTTTCCTAATCATTTGGTTTGATTCTGCCAACAGAAACCAAAGACACCATATAATCATCAATATTTATTAATTTGTACATTGCTATTACATGTGCAACCAGATGAACATTTAAAAACTCTTGTGGGTTGGTGTGATACAGCTGTTAACTGTCTCAGGCCGACGGAATCAGATTCCTCTGACTGAGACGACTGTTGAACGATGGTGAAAATGCATACCTAAACACTATTTGCAGTCGGTTTACAGAGGGGTAAACTGAATGACTTTAGAGAGACCTAGCAGGAGGCTGAATAAATATATCTTACAAGTAACGTCTTTGTTTTTATTTGTGATTTTGTTTCAGTCATATATATTGTTATATCTAATGTATTATTATAGATGTTGAATGACGCACACTTTAATTTGCTCAATAAAAGACTATTAATTTATGTATGGATCGTAAGGACAAATGGGGCTAAACTTTCACCACTAAAAACTAGAAATCAACCAAGAAAATAGCTGAACCAAACGGGACAACTGAAATTAACAGGGCATCTGAGTGGTCATCCTCTACAACCCCCATTTTTGGAATGAATGAAGCTGATGAGGCGTTTAATTCCACTCAAAATGCATAACCACAAACATAATCATGCATCCAAATTCCAGCAATGAAAGTAGAAACCATATTTAGGAAAACACATATGGAAGAGAGACATAGGTTGCAATTAAAGGGGGGGAAGGAGACAAAGCTGATGTGATTAACTCCAAGGAGGAATGCAGCTTCAAAAGGGAATGAGAGCAAAAATTTGAGATATACGAGTATAAAGGTTTTGATGGAAAGACCACAGAGAAGCAAAACCACACTGATGATTTAGGAGATTTTCAGCACGGAAAGCAAAAACAGTGAGATTTGTAGACTTGGTAGCAACAGTAAAAGGTTATTCGTGGTAAGGCTGAATAATACAGGACTCCAGGCCAAGCCTCAGACTAAAGCAAGCAGAGCCGGGACAATTCTGTCCAATCCCGACATGCTGAGCTTTTTGCTGTGGAATAGCAGTCTGAGCCTAAGGCACATGGAGTTGTTATATAACATGGTCAGCAGATGGTCTACGCAAGCACAGATGTGTGTGAATGTGTGTGTGCGTGTGTGTGTGTGTGTGTCTGAAGAAGTGTCAGAGGGGGGATGTTACTCATCCAGCCATGCACGGAAAAGCCTCAACATGTATGGGTGTCTCGGACAGTCCTTTGTTTACATGAATGCACACGTGCCACAGACACGAAGATGCATCTGCAGGCAGTTGGAAGGTTGCACACACACAAAAAAAAGGAGCACTCTTGATAGCTGACCCATTTTGAGAGCATAGTATGCAAGCAGAAATTAGATAACGCATTTGAGGGATTTGGATCTATGTGAACAAAACGGCTCTAGAGCTTGGATTCTCTAGTTGGTAATGCTTCAGTATGCGTATGCATAATGTATTTATGTGCATACGGCTGTATGCAGTACTCATTCATGCGTGTGCATCTGCAACAGGGAGACAAACTGACGTGCTGACGTGAAAAACAAGGTTAAAAACACAGAGAGAAATTCAAGGGAGTGCCATTCTACTAAATAACTGTGTGTTCTTTACTAAAACCTGCACTATAACAAAATTCAGCATGCAGGCTGGCTGGACGGGCACTTGATGGAAATGGTTCTGACAGCGGCCGTGGTGAACTACACTCGGGAATGTGATGCATGTGTGATAAGGCCTCAGTACTTGTAAAGCATTACGCTGATGGAGAATTAAAAATTCATGAACTTTCACATGGTCACCCTGCCTCCATGCATCAAGGATTTTCAGGTAATGAGATGAAATTTCTGATATGAAGCTGAGTACCATGGCAGTAAACTGCAAACACAGTGGATTATCTCCGAACTGCTTTATGTTGCGTACATAAGCCAGGTCGTTAAATCACATTGTGCTATTCTGGGCTAAAGTGTTTTTAAGCTTTCATTTTCTAAACACATGCTCTTTTTTTGAATCCTCAGACCATAGATGCAAAGGCAATGTGGCAGATTTATATGATTATCCTGCTGTACTACACAAATGCAATATAATTTGAGAGGTTGAATCTACTTTCCGGCCACTGTAATCCAATTTTATCCATTTTGTAGTCGAAAAACTGTGTGCAAACAGAGATCCTGTTTGGGAGTACCACCTTTCTGCGCAAATAAAACGAGACAGAACTCAGCATGCTTTTGCAGTTCTGGGACTGATGCAAGACAACCGACTGTGTGTCGTAATTTTCTTAGCCAAAGCAGCGTGGTGAGAGGCAGTGAGGACAAAGTGCTTACATTAAAGTCTGCAGAGACAGGGCTGTCACTGTGTGGCTCTGTGCTGCCGTTGCTGAAGGGGTGCAGCAGACCTTGGACCAACATTCGATGGCACAGTTCTCTCGCCTCCTCTTCTTTTGACCCGTCTCCATGATGTAAACAAAGCCTATCCAATAGAGTGCGACCTAAAAACAAAAAGACAAAAATGAACCCGAGGCATGCCAGCATTCAGGACATATATGAAGATGCAGTATGTACTGCGTTTTCAGATTGACACGTCAAGTTACAAACACACCGCAGAGTTTAAAAGACATCCTAACAGTTTCAGATGTGATAATTAAACGCCTACATGTGCAAACTCTGTTCACACCATCCACTGTACCATGTGGGTGAAAAGAGAGATGGTGTTAATTGATAACAAAAAGGTAAATGACATCAATGTTGCCAGGCAGAACAACTAAAAATACTACTTTGAATTCTGACTTCTTACTTTAAATTGTTAAATAGTTCCATGAAAACAAAATAGGTTTTAGTGTCAAGGAGAAAACATGCATGACTTAACTTTATAATATATAATAAAATGCAGTTTATCTCTCTCTGTTTATCCTGGACTGGTGATCTGTTGCACCTTCACTTAAAAAAAAATCTTAAAAATGTAGAACAAGTGAAGGAATATCCTGCGTCTGGATCATCAAGGAAGGTAGAGTTAGAAGGAAAACACAATCCCATGAGAAGAGAAAAAAAAAACACTCCTAAAGGACTACAGTCAACAGTGAGTGCTGTAAAATGAGATATTTTCTTAGAACATGTGATTCAGAGGACGGCAGCTACTCAGTTAACAGCATCCTGTGACTCATGGTCCTGTGGACACTCATTTGGCTACGTTGGAACCATCTCAAAACCACTAATAAAAGAGACTGCGAGAAAACTGTTTCTCTTTTTTTTTTTGTTTTCCCAGGACAGGATGCAATTTTCTACAAACAGACTCGTTTAAATGAGTCTTAAACTTGAGACAAGTCCAGAGTAAATCATTTCAGGCTTTGGCATTTGCATTTGGAGTTTTATCAATTTGAGTTAAACTGCTTTTCACTTGTTTGACAGTAAATGAGTCTTTTTTTTTTTTTATGTACTTTCTGTTTCTTTGACTTCCCATTCCCTCCCTCGGGCCAGATGTGACCTGGAAAACTCACTGAACCGATCGCTGTCACACACAGCATTGAACTACTGAGTAATTGAAGACAAACAAGACTGGACTGTCCTATTCTGAAACGTTAGATACATTAGAAATGTTTATTTCAATGTAATGTCTATATTTAGGTGACTGTAATGTCACCTGATGAGATGGGAATGGATTTAAGGTCTTGACTTCTTGTATCTTGCACAGAAACTGTCACTTGAGTTTAACATCTGCAGGAGTGCACCGTGTCCGTGCGCGTTTGTGTGTGTGTGTGTGTGTGTATCTCTATGTCTCAGCCATGGACTCGGAGGACGGCATTGCCCTGGGTGGGAGGCAGTCTTGTCACTTGTTCCCCTGATTTATGAGCAGAGTCAGGAGAGAACAGCTGAGCTCTAGAAAGGCCACAATAGAGAAAGGAGGCTTGCATTGTTTCATTATAAGGAGACGTTTGTTCTAAGGACACTTCTCAATAAAGAATCCCCACTGTTTTATTGTAGTCTTCATGAGCTATCATACTTTAAAACATTAACATTGATGTTTCCAATACAATCGTTTGGACTTTTTTGGAATTAACTAAAATTTAAAAGGTAAAAATGGTGGTAAAGACACCAGGCAGTTGTTATATTTTCAAAATGCCATCACATAATGTGATTTCAAATGAAGAGTTCAAGTCAGGGTCACACTCAGAGCAACTGGGTTTACCAGAAACTATAAGCACATAAGGAGGGGTAATGGAAAAGGATTCTCTCATTCTCAAAGGAAGAATACTTTACAAACCACAAAGTCTACTTTAGCATTACGAACCTGTCTAAACTATTGGTGACAGTACCTAGCAGCTTAAAGCAGCTTAAAGCAGCTGTCTGTCAGAATGGGATTGTATTGGTAATTGTTTTAAAGTACTTGTCTTTATCATCTGCATCTGTATTTGTGACTCACCTGAAAACACATCCAGGTAGGGTGCTGTCGTGCTGGAGCTCTGCCGTCCGTGGTACGCTCTCCTGGAGCCCAGGGTCCAGTAAGTCCCACCTGTGCCACTCCTATCTGGGGCGTCCTGCTCTTTGAAGATGGCCCCACCGACAACCTGTCTTCCCCTGAGCTCTTCCAGCTCCAGGGACCAGTCTGCAGACGCGCCAATGGGCCCTGCGATGGAGGAGGATCTCTGCCGGCGGCCCCTGAACCCCGGAGTCCCGCCGGGCTCCAGTGGACTGATGGTGGCATGCGTTTTACGAGGCACATCAGGGCTTGTAATGGGAGAGCTTATTGGGGAAGTGAGCTGCCTGGTGGTGGTCTTAACGTAGGAGGGGTGCACTGGTGGGTAGAGTTTGACGGTGGATGAGGAGCTGGTGGATGTCCGTCTTAGTTCAGAACCGAGGGGGCTGTCAGGAGTCAGGTGGCCACTGGACATGCTGCTCTTTCTTCTCCTGAGAGACAGAAACACTCGTTTCCCGGTTTCCTCATCCTCCCTCTCGACAGATAAGTCCAAGCTGCTTGCACTCCTGTGGGCTCCAATTGGGCCCGTTCCTTCCACTACAGGGTCCACATGGACACTTGGAAGACATGAGTTAATGGCTTTTGCAGGCTGATTGTCTTCACTCAGTTTGGGGAATAAACCTGGGCTTTCTAAATCATCCTCTGCACTTTCATAGGAGGTTGTTGTTGCTGTTGTGTCTGGGAAGCTATAAGTGCTATTGGTCTTTGGAAAAATGCTACCGCTACTTCTTTCTGTGTCCGGCGCTGAAGATGACGGACCACTTTCACTCAAGGACCCCGGACCAGATGATTTTCTTGACACTGCTATTTCATTGCTTTCGCTCTCAGGTTTCCCATACGAGTGGTTTTGCTCTTGAGCTGCAGTTTCACAGGCGACAGGTGGAGTGAAATTCACATCATCCAGGTTAAAAAGCTGATGACATTTTGCAGTTTTTGGTTCTTTGCTCCCGTCAGAGGCTGACCTGGTCAAAACATCCTGTACATCATTGCTGGTTACCTGCTGGTCTCGGATGGCCTGCTGGATGTCAGAGAGCAGGTCTTCGTTTTCACCTGCTGCTGAGTGAAAACTGTAGAGGTCAGCGTCTGACCCTGAGCTTGTCTTGCGGCCAATCTCATCCTCTGCAGACTGGCGGCCGTCTGCGGTCAAGTGGCTTAGGTCCCCTTCAGCGTCAGATAGCATCCCCATCTCATCAGCCGAGAGGCTCGTCTCCACCCCGGGCGTGAGCCCATCTTTGCCAAAGTTCGCCGACTTTCCATCTTCCAAAATGTCATCCTTGGACAAACCTTTCACCCTGGATAAACTCTTCCTGATCTTCATGCCAGAAAACACAGAACTCTTGGAATCAGACTTGGACTTCTTCTTACCGCCATGCTCCCCTCCTTTATTTGGTTTATTATGGGACTTTTTCGATTTTTTGTCCACTTCTCTCTCGTCAGCCTCAGCATCACAGGTCACATCCCCTGCTCCTCCTCCACTTCCTCCTCCTTTCTTCTGCTTTGTCTCCTGGTTTCCCATGTTCCTGAGCAGGCGAACACCCTTGGCTAACAGGCCATACTGCTGGGATCGATGCAGGGCATGCTGGGACTCCTCCTCGGCGGCGGCTGCTGCTGCTGATGGTGCTGTGTTGGTCAGCGCCCTTTCACTGCTAGCTAATCCCTGCTGTCTGCCTACTACAGTTGATGGCAGCTGTGAGGATGATGCTGCCTCCCCCAGTGCCGCCGATGCTGAAAGGAGGAGGAGACTGGCACTGACATCGTCGGGCTCACTACCACTCACTCCTGGCTCTCCTCCCCTCCCCGGCGCAGCATCCCTCACTCTCTGATCCTTTCTCTCTTTTTGCCCCTCCTCTCCATCCCCATCTGCTCCTGCACACTCAGCTGTCTTGCATAACGGGCTGCTGGTTGAGCGAGCGAGGCGCTTATGCTCCGGGGTTTGCTGCCCTTTACTATTTACAACTGGAGGGGGAAGAAACTGAGTGGCGCTGTGCTGCGGATGCTCTAAAATACTCTGCTGCTGATGTAGAAGTGAGTGCTGCTGTTTACGGAGGAGGTTGGTAACGCTGCTCTTCCTCCTGCCTTTGAAAGCGGTGGTGAAGAAACTCTCCTTCAGAAAGGGAACTTGAGTCTCCACTGTCTTCAAAGTCTGCATCCCGGCCACCCTGATTGTATCCAGTTCAAAGAGGCTGAAGGAAAGCACAAACAAGTACTTCAGAATCGCAGCTTAGCCTCACAAAGAAAAAAATACTGTGTTTTTCACATTTTGGTCAATAGGTCAAAGTAATATAAATGCAAGTCGATATATGAATGTTATTCTGGCTGTTTTCACATAATGTTTACATTTCCAAAATATTTGTAACAATTACTTTTAAATTCACACATATGTCTGAATGCATCCATATAAACAACAAATTTGTTCCACAGTGTCAGGAACCATTTCCCCACTGTGCATGCATGGGCGTTTTCATCTCCAAGAAAACGATGTCTGTGTTGGTTCAGGGAAGAGAGGCATTCATGTGACTCTACCAAAGACAGTAAACAAATCAAAATGAAAAAATACTAACATTAATAGAAATGTGCATTAGTCACTTGACTAAAGTAAAAAATAATTCAGTAAGTTTCCTATATGTTTCTGAACATGCATGAATTTTAATCTTTTTTTTTCCACACTTGAATGATAAATCTGTGTCATCTATGGGAAGCAAATTTGCACACAAATCTAGAAATTCAAAAATGAAAAGAAGAGATCTGTAACACAGACGGTGGAAGCACTTTAGGTGTAACAGCATTTAAATATCGTAAAAAATATCACATTAAAAACATTTGTTTGAGCTCACAGTAATGTTCGATTATGTCTAGATGGGCTCGGCTGTCTCACAATGATTAATAACCTCTAATGGGTGTGGTAAAGATAATGTGGGGCAATTAGACACAATTTAGATTTTTTTTTCCCACTTGTAGAGTTAATTATGGCAGGTTTGAACCAAATGCAGTGAATAAAGCTTGAGCATTTGTTATTCATGTCAGTTAAAATCACTCACACTGACACTTTAAGTCAGTAAGAAATCAAAGTTTGAGTTGAAAATTGATTCTCCTCAATGTCTAACCAGCTTTAACAACATGACACAGCAAAAAGACAGAAATCTGCTGAAATACACTGACGGAGTACTTGCCTGCCTGGTGGATCCTTCTCAGCGGTTTAGTTCTGACTGGAGAAAACAACACAGATGAGTGTTTGTCCTCTGCTATGAGCCGCTCCTTGGGTCACATGAAATTGGTATTCCCCTTATCACATGTCCTGTCTCTGCTTGGCCATCTCCCCTTCACTCTCTCTGAGACTTCCCTCACTAACTTCATGATGGGAAAACACAGCACGAGCAGCCAAACAGCAGTCTGGAGTTTACTTAGCATCTGGTTGAAATCAGACACTCAGCACTGGTGTTACGTATCAAACAAGTGATGGGATTCATTTTTAAACATAAGATTACCACAAGAGAGACACGCTAATGGTGATAGAGCAGTCAGTGCCTTGTAGTTTCCTGTCCAGCACCCTGGTGTCCCTTTTTTAAAACTCTGCCTCCAATCAGAAAAACTGCTTCAGCTGTGTCTGCTACACACACCAAACACTCTGGGTCGAACACAGAAAGGAGAGAAATACAAGTTTCTAATGACTGATACACAGGATGTTCTAATTAAATATTGTCCAAGTAATTTTTCTAAACAGTTAAGATAGAAATATGGTAAAAAAAAAAAAAAAAAAAAAAAAAAAAAGAGAGAAAAAGTTTTGCCACTTAAATGCCAATTAAATGTATCCCATCATTTTTCTAATCTCTCTGATTTGGACTTGGCTTGTCGGCTGTGGACCTCCAGCTTTAGATTGTGATTGTTTATGTTGAATCTTTAAATAAGCTCTTTTTGTTCAGCTTTATAGCTGCGTGATCTCCCTCTGAGCCGCTTCATGACAGGTGTGACTGTGATGGACTGGCGACTTGTCCAGGAGGTTCCTTGATTTTCATCATCTGCTTGGATCAGCTTCAGCTTACCTCAAACCTTGGATGAAGTCGTACGAAGAATGGATGGATGGTTTTCCCATAATGATTTGCAAAACAAAGATTCCAACTGAAACTGTACCAAAATCTTCAGAAATTTTATATAGCACAATACGCTGAAGTGCTCTAAATTTTACATTTTGGATGGAACAAACAAATAAACAAATACATCAAAAGCATTTTAGAAACTCCAGTGGTCAGCAAAATGTGGTGAAAATAACTATTAAAAAGAGGATTTCGTTCCTCTTCAAAATGATGGCGGGAGAGATTACGCCCGTGAATACAAATTAATTTCAACTTCGTAATATCCTGTCGACAACTTTTGAAAGACAGGAAATTAATACTGTAACTAATAATCCAGTGTCCTGCCAACCTAATAAAGCCATGCTTATCGCAGAAGCTGCCGGTGGCCCCAAACAAAGACGAGCCCACTGTTGAGTCTAGCCTGTAAATATTTAACACATTATTTGGATTTTCAGAAACAAAATGATTTTGACATATTGGTAACAAAATAAAATAAAACCCAGCAACAATAAAGACACACCAGCAACTCTTTACACACAACAGAATCGTTCATAATGACGTGTCTGATCACATACTACTGACATAAAAATAATATATCTACACTTTTGCTGGAGCAGTATTTCTGACTGGTCAGCGACTGAATTATCTAAAATGTAGAAGATGTGTGAAGTGTTCTGAATGAACCCAGAGATCAAAATGAAAAGAAAACTTAAAAATAACACACTTGAACTGCGACATGAACAAAAAACAATTTCTGTCAAAAAATATTTGAGCTTTTTTATTGACTTAAAATTTGAGCACAATTGGCATACGTAAAATGTAACAAATTGTTTGTGTTCACCATTTTGGTCGTGTACATTCCCAATATTTAGGTACAAAACAAACCTCATATTTTCATGAAGGATCCATTGTAACACGTCACCAGACCATGTTGACAGCAGACAAAACATCCACTGATGGCAGCCATGGGATATTATTAAAACTTCCTCTGAGCAAAGGACAGAGTCAAAACATCATGAATGACCTCTACATCTATCATAATCCATTGCGCACAATCTTTTGACTACTGGTAATCACAATGCAGTTCATCCTTAGCCTTCTTTATACTATGCACAATAGTCATATCAAATCAAAGATTTTGGAGAAGCAAAATTGCAAAAATCACCAACCTAGGATAAGAATAACATCATGTGCATTACATATACAAATTACAATAAATCCTTCTGCTTCATGTTGAATCATTTTAGTGTAGTGTTTGTATAGAAAAACCTGACGACGATTCTGTAAACAAAGACAACTTCTCTATTGACAAATTATTTGTATTTTCGAGAAGAAAAGCTATCCAGGAATCACTTCAAATAGAAAGAAAATCACAAAGTGAAAGAAAGGCATGTCATGATACTTGAAGAGAATGAGATCTTCCTTTCTGATGACAGATTTAAAACTGATGCTGTTTTTGTTATGCTCTAAGGTTGTGGTTGTGGAGTGAAGACAGATTTTGAACAGATCTTCCTCTACACCACTAGATGTTGCCATTGCTCTACTAAAACCAGGACATGTGGCCTTTGAAGGCTTCTCCAGATGTGCAACTGTAAAAATTCAAGCAACTGTGTAAAACTGAAACACTTTCATGTGTGCAATCAATCAATGGGAAATATTCAAATGTACACAAACAAAATATCATCACTGTATAATCATTATTTTTGGGGAAGAAAAAGAAACAAAAACAAAAAACGGCAAGTACATGAAACACAACCAATGTACTTATTGTCTCCACCATAAAAACCACAACAATCACATTGAACACAACAGCAGTTCACTGACTGTGGTGCCACACAGAATATTCACAACTCAGTTCATCAAAAGAATCATTTTCAGACTGGCTCAAAATCACTGGAATATCAAGAAAACCAAAGATGAATATCACAAAAATAACAGTTCTCTGTTGACTTAAAGTAAGGACACAGTTCAAGAAATCTTTATATTCCATTAGACACGGGAAAGCTATATCCATGTAGAAAGGCAAAGCACAGAAGTTCTGATAAAAACACATGCCGGTCAAGAAGATGGCAGAAGAAATCAGTAAAATGTAGAAGCCTGTCAACACAAAAAAGGTCTTCATCTTGGCTCTCAGTGACACGTGACAGATACATAGTTTTGTTTAAATTGCAAAACCACTCTGTACATTACAGATCTAGGTAGCTACCCACAGAAAAAAATGATGAGAGGTGAAGACCCAACACCATGACAAAGACATCCTTTCATTTGTGTCAATTGCACTTCAATATTTCTCCTGCAAACGCATTTGAAAGCCCTTTTTCTGTTTCTCTTTTTTTAATCCACTCAGTTCTCTTAACTGTTTCAGAGTAAAAGGAATTACTTCTTCAAGGATAGAAGTTTCCATCATCAGATCTCACTTTATGCAAACTTTTACACACATTTACAGCTTTGCTATATGAATGCACCGACACAAACACATTACTGCAAGACCACCATATAGGACTGCTGTGTTTGACGTCACAGCAAAGAAAACATTTAGGATCTCTCGGTAAAGAATCCCCACGGAAACCGCTTCTTTCGTTCCCTTGTCCTATGATTAATCTTTGAACAGCACTCTCAACAGTACAGACTTTCACTGCTTTACGTAGACTCTCTGGGAATCCTCTTGTGGAAGACCACTGACCTCTGCTGGAACTGCTGCTTCCTTCTTTTTTTCTGGTCCCAGCGGCACAGCAGTATCATCTTAAAGGTTGTGCGGAAAGTCTTGTTGCACAACGCGTAGCACATGGGGTTGACTGTGCTGTTAACGTAGCACAGCCAGTATCCCACTGCCCACAGGGTCTCTGGGATGCAACCTTTGCAGAAGGCGTTGATGAGTACCATGATGTTGTACGGCGTCCATGTGATGATGAACGCAAAGAGGATGGCACTGAGAGTCTGAGCTGCCTTCTTCTCCTTCACTAAAGACATGCGCTTCCTCTTGGTGATCTGAGTGCGAGCGCGGGCTGCAAAACGCTTCGCCAGCGCCGCCTCCTTCAAAGATATTGGGACAGAGGGGGACTTGGTGGCTGTGCTGGTGGTGGTACTGTTGTTGGTAGTTGCGGCAGTTGTTGGAGTACCGTCCAGAGTTCCTTGGTTTGGGGTTTCCTGATTTGTCGACCGAATCTTTCGTGAAGAGAAACGCTGATGGTAGCTATTTTCCGAATTGTTAGTTCCATCCGGAGTGATAGTGGTAGGGGTGTTAGTGCTGACTGCTGAAAGGCTGTCTCGATTAAATTCTGCTCCTCTCAGTGGATCCTCCTCGGAGGCTGCATCCAGATCCTCACATGAGGTGAGCTGTGAGTTCACAGCGGCCTTCATGCCAGGCAGGCTCAGAACAATGGAAAAAATTGTATGACTCTGAGAGATCATCTCTTTACCGCCACAGTCCTCATCCTCGGAAGAACCAGAGTGGTCCAAAGAGACAGCAGCATCATTGTTGTTCCAGCTGTCACTGCTGCTCTGGTCTGGATCAGCGTCCCCCTGCCTTGTACTGCCAGGTCTCCAGGAACGGACCCCTGGCCAGCAGTGGAAACGACCAACCAGCTCCCGACATGTGCTCTTTTTCTTGGACAGTCTTGTCAACTCATAACTGCTGCAGCTTCTTGAGCTTCCTGTCTGATGAATAAAGCGGGCTCTTCCACCACCACCACCGCCGCCGCCACCACTCCCACCTCTTCCCCCGGTCCCCCCACGGGCTCCAGAACCTTGCAGCCCAGCTAATTCTTTAGAGCGGTTTTGGGTCTCCTTGTATATGCGCCAGTAGAGAATGCTCATTATTGTCACGGGCAGGTAGAAAGCTGCCATCGCTGTACAGAAGGTTATTGGGGGATCACTGAGAAACTGGACGTAGCATTGATCGTGCGGCACTGTTCTTTCACCCTTAAAATACTGCCAAAGCAGGATGGCCGGGGCCCACAGGACGAAAGAAACGAACCAAGCTAATCCGATCATGATCCCAGCTCTCTTAGTGGTTCTCTTAGCTCTGTATGTCAAAGGCCTGGTGATTGAAAAGTAGCGGTCAAAGCTAATGACCAACAAGTTCATCACTGATGCATTGCTGGCCACGTAGTCAATCGCCAGCCACAGGTCGCACGCCCAGTTGCCCATCGCCCAGTATCCCATCACAAGATAAGCTGTGTAGAGGTTCATGGAAATTACCCCGATGATGAGATCAGCAACCGCCAAGCTCAACAAGAAGTAGTTATTGACCGTCTTTAGCTGGCGATTAACCTTGAAGGACACCACCACCAGGATATTGCCGATGACGGTGACCAGTGACAACGTCCCCGTCAGCAAGACGATGAGGACCACCTGCCACACGGGGTGGCCACCCAAGGGATCCAGGGGTGTTGTTGCATTTTGCAACTCGGTGGTGAGGTTTAAGAGACTGCTGGTGGAAGAATTCTCATCAAGAGTATTCACGTGAAAATCCAACCAAGGTCCTCTGCCAGTTCCTCGCTGGTGGAACGCGTTGGAGTGAGGAAAGGCTCCAGCTGCTGGTGTCGAGGCGTTGGCAGTCAGGAAGAGACCAGGGTCTGTGCTGTTGGAGCTCATTGTTGTGTTCTGGCATATTCTACAGAAAGAGACAGCACAGAGAAGTAGAAGAGGACAAAGAAAGGGACAGAGGAAGGACATAGCACGTGAGAGGGAAAGTCAAAAGAGGGGGGGAGCGATAAAGAGAAAATGGAGAGAGAAAAAAAAAATGAGGAGCTGATATTCACAATTATTTCCAGTAGGTGAGGCTAGAGACCTGATTTTTCAAAACTTGTTTGCAACTGGAGCTGAGCATTTGGATCTGATTGACTTTTGTGTTAAAACAATTACATGTAACTTCATTCTGACTGATCTGTATGCACTCTGTAAACACATTTCAAGCCATATATTAAATCATAATTCGACATCTGAGTCAATGAGGCCAGACAGCAAACACTTACAGTGAGAGAGCGAGATAGCAATCAACACCTGTTTCTCACGACACCGGGCAAATCGCAGATATTTCAGTTGCACACAGATAGCGTGTGTAGAATAGTGAAGAGAGTGTGTATGTAAAGCTCTGAGCCTTGAGACAGATATATTTTGCTGATAGCGTCACAAGTGGAGTAAGAAAGATGGCGGTCTTTTGGAGATATGTTTTGCAATCATCTTGTAAAATTGTTGATTTGATTTTTTTTCTCTTAAATAAACCAAAGACCTTTGGAGATATTCTGGTATTTTTATTACACATGAAAGGAGAGCTGTTAGGGAGTCAGTTTAGTTTAGAAATTTCTTGTGCCGGGTATTTGGTAACCAGTACTGATTTACTGTTACCGTAAGCCCGCTGAGAGACATAGGAGATAACGCAGATAAAGTTATGCAGAGACAAAACCTAATGGGGAATTAAAAAAGCAGTACTGACAAGGCTTCGAGCAGCAGGGTCCTGAAGAGTGAGAGTGCTTCTTTTTGTTCACTTCATGACAGAAAGACTGACAATAAACAGAAGTTCCTGCTGTTTTTGTCAAAGCAATTCTTGATAATTGGATAATAAGATTCGAAACTGCCTTTTTATAAATCAGCATGTTCTGTTCACTTCAGGTTTTACTGTGCAATCATTTATAATTACTGGGGTGATTTGCATGCAAATGTGTGTCTGTTTGTGTGTGTGTGTGTGTGTGTGTGTGTGTGTGTGTGTGTGTGTGTGTGTGTGTGTGTGTGTGTGTGTGTGTAAGAGAGGGACAGAGAGAGAGAGAGGGGTGTCCTATAGTGTTGAAAATACAATGTGAAATTGGTAGATTTTGTAAAGTAATTAAAAATATGAGCTCAATTACGAGAATAACCTCAGTCTGAATCTGTTCCTGGGAGCTTTGCTTGTGCAGAAGTTGCATGTTCTACCTGTGGATGTGTGAGCTTGCTGTGATTAATACAATTTCCTTCCACAGCCCAGAGAAACTCTCCCTTGAGAACAATTGTGACTCAGGTGTGTGAATGTGAGCATGTGTGTGTGTGAGACTGCTTGTTTTTCCATGTTTGTCACATTACAGTCATGAATCAAACTCAAGAAGCACGTCTGATGTGGAAGGAAGTTTGAAAACTAACTGCGAAAGCAGAGGAAGAACGGAGGGGCAGCACTCTCGGGTCTTTCTGTGTGGAGTTTGCATGTTCTCAATGTGTGTGCGTGGGTTTTCTCTCACAGTGCGAACACATGAATGTGAGGTTAGCTGGTGACTTGAAATGTGTGATCGTGTGTTTGTCCGTCTGGACCTGTCCAGGGTGTTTCCTGCTCTGATAACTAATGAACTAAGGAATACTATCAAATCAAGTTTTTTTTCTTTTCTTTAATTTTCTTATTTTTTTTTTTTTTTTAGCTTTTGGACTGCAATATATATGTATTTTCTTTTAATTCAAACCAACTGTGGGTGAGTTTGCAGAGTGTGGCACATCACCCTTAGCTTTCCTGTTATTGTTAACGCCGTGAACACAGTGTTCTTCTGATGACGTTAACAACAATGTTTCATTTTAAAGCTGGCACAAACCTGCGCCGGCCTGTGTGAAGGGAACAAACAGCAATCTGTTACTGCCGGAAACATGTGCGATCTAACAACCTCCCCACCCAGCTATCCAATCACACACACACACGGAATACATACAAGTATGCAAGCACGGCCAGAGCCGCTCCATATTGCAATGACAATCACACAAAATATTTCATCCCACAGGAAAACAGGGTATTTGAAGTTGAGTGCTGCACCTGTGCCTAGACAGCATCTCCCACCTCCCGCCGAGCTGTTAAAGAACCCCAGAAACCAGCAGCGGCTCTCAGCCACCTGTGACATTGAGCACACACCATTACTATCATTATCAGGTGGCTCCCCGCTGTCCTTGAAACACATTACATAGTATGTCCTCACTTTTTTGCACATATACGATCTGTGCTTCAGTGCATGATCATGCACAATCGCATGCACTGCACGTGCATCTTGCACAGAAACAGCTGGTATGCGCATGCACATGAATACAAGATTGTATCAAACTGATAACTGATTATGATGAACAAAAAATAAAACAGCGCTTGTGAGAGAAAATACTGTATGAAGAACGGCAAGGCTTATTACAGAAATAGAAATTACAACCTCTTATAAAGGCAACGTTTATTTCAAACATTTTACAAAGCAAGTGTTGTTGGGAGTGCGAGAAGACAGCATGTTAGAAATAAATTTTAAACGTCTTTAATTGGCTTTTGGGGCAAAATCTGTTACTGTGAAGATAAGACCTTGAACAGTGGGGAAATCAGTTTTTCACCTGGCACCTTCAGTTTTTGCTGTAGTTTAAAAAAGGCAACCAAGTTAGTCATAATATGAGGTAAATGCAAAATGATATTTATTTTTTTATTGACTTTCATTCATTATCATGAATATGTCTAATATGTACATCATTAAAAACAACTATTAATACAGAAACAGTAAGTTGAGGCAATTTTTAGACACATTCATGTCCATATAACATATAACTTCTAAAATTTAACCAACTAAATGTCATATGAAGTATAGCAATTATAATCCAAACCCTATTTAAATATCAATACTACATATTACTATTTTCATAAGATAGACACATCAGGCATATACGTATTTTCCATTAATATCTGCTTAACTGATGAGAATAATTTTTGTAAACATTTGCTTCTATCACAACAGAAATAAGTCCACACGGAACGACTGCACCTTGATCTTGCCTCTGATTGTAACAGTTATCTAACACAATTTACATGCAGCGTCCCCTGGGAGCAGAAACTGGCTGCACTACAGAAATGGAAACAGAAGCATCTCTATCATTGTTTGTTTTCTTCTAAAATTGAACAGATTAAGCCTCTTTAGATGGAAACTGTATGTGACAGATGACAACATCCTCTCCCAACATGGGTGGGCTCAGGCCCTGGAAACCAGTTGTTGTTACATTAAGACCATACATCCTCCCCCTCCCTAAATCTCTCTCTCTCTTTCTCTCAGTCAACATTCGGCCCTGTATCTTTGTATCTTTAGCTTGGCTCCTAGGCACACAGGTGTGCCAGTTGCAGGTGCACCAGGAGATCAATACTCGTTCGCAGCTTTGCAACACAACTTGTTCCCTGACATTTTGAGACATTTGTCCCGGCAGGGTTGGACGGTGCAATCCAAGCAGGCGCCACAGATCCATCTAAATGATTGGGTGACTATGCAGCCATTTCAGGCTTCTATTTTCAGCATCTCATTTAGCAGAGCGGCAAAACAGGCCAGTGACATCCAACGAGGATGACTTATGTTGACAAGCGCTTTCTTAATAGAGGTTAAAGTGGAGTCTCGGTCACTCTGACAGCCTCTTCTGTGCCACAAAATGAATTAAAACGAATATTTCTCACTCTTTCTATCATGGTATAGTTGAGAGTCTTTAAAATGAACAATAGTGTTCTTGTTTTAACGAAGCCATATGCAGGAATCACGTCTGGATGCAGATCGGGGTTTTAGCAGTCACTATAATCAGGTACTATTTGGAAAACAACTCACAAATAAAGGCTGCAGCCAAACCAAGCAGAATGAGGCTCAACTGACTCATAGCAAAAACACTTTTAGGCTGCCATAAACATAATCAGTTGACCCAGTATCACACTCACGATAGTATTGCGATTACAGTCACTAAGATATAGGATGCTGATTTATATGCTCAGAGGAGAAATTTCAGAAAAAAGATACACTGCAATGTATCTAAAGGAATAGCTCCTTCAATTTAGTGTCGCAAGGATGTATTATTGTCAAAAACAACGCACTCAATAATCCCGGTGAAGAAAAGCCTCTGCACTATTTCAAAGCTGAATGGTGTATAGTTTCAAGTAAAGTGATAACACCCAAACATATAGCATGTCTAATACAGGTCACACTGAGTTAAAGTGGCAGAAGAACTGACTTCAGGGTGAAATGTGATCTCAGAATGTACTGCTACAACACCGAGGTGTCATGTGGATTATTGATTTTGTCTACAGTTGGCGGCAAAGCCGCCTCGCTTGTAAACAAAAACGGGAGTAGTCAGGCGCTCCATCCTCCATGTGCAAACGCCACACCATCAGATGACGTAAGATACAACTGCAGTGGCATTTGCTAAAATTAGACTTAAAGAAAAGAACAGCCCCAAATATATTCTGACACTTTACATAAGCCTTTTGGGATGAAACCGCTCTCGATAGAATAGAAGCAGTAGTTTATTAGATATTGACCATATTTTAATTACCAAGAAAAAAAAAAAAAACCTTTTCACAATGTCACCTCATGTTGAGGCCAAATCTTAACAGATTCATGATGATCTATTTCTTCTTTTTCCTGAGCGATATTTCACAACACAGAGCACATTAAAGTCTTTGCCAGTGGAGAGAAACTTGTTCACCTCCGTATGGATACAAACATATTTAGCGCACTTAAAAAACAACAAGCACATTAAAGTTATTAGACGTGGTGACTTCCTGTTTGAAAGCTCGTTGCTATAAATTATACATCCTCCAGCTGCGCACAAAGCACAAGTGTCTTGTGTCCTCTTTGCCACCTCTAAAACGTCTGATTCACTCTGACAACGCATTCTGGAGACCCATAAATGTCTCCAGTTCATCCAAGGACGAGGCGAGGAAAGTGTTGACGTAATAATATCGGAGGAAGGGAGCAAACCCATCAATTATTTGATGGACGAAGGTAAAAGTCAAATTAAAAGCCTCAATTCAACACAGGCGTAGCAAAGACTCTTGACCATCATGGAGAGACTCAAAGGAGAGCTGAAAGGAGCCAGTTGAGGTGGTGCAGGCGTCTGATTAGGAAACCCCCTGGTCGACCGCCGTTGGAGGACTGCCAAACACATTCAGCTGGAACAAGACATCCCATGACCCTCTGGAGAGGGGGTCTCAGCAGGTCTTGGCTTGAGGCTTGGGGTCTCACCAGAAGAGCTGGATTAATTTGGGCAGAACTGTTTGAATGGATGGAGGGCAATAAGCATTACTACAGTATGGTTGAAAGATACAATCTCATCATTTTATTGGTATTATGTTAATCATATATTTTGATGTTGTACAGGAAGGAGGGTTTTCCTCATTCTTTATAAAAAGAAACAGATGAGCTTAATCTATCACAAGCTGGTGCTGGTGGGGCTGCTGCCAGGAGGGTTGAGAAAGAGAACAAGGCCATCTGTCAGGTACTCACTGCTGACAAGAACAAGCATTTAGTGCCTTCCTGGCAGGAGGTGAACTAGCTGTAGCCTGGGAGAAATATTTAAAGTCAACTCCTGAAGTTCACAGATTTTCAGTCGAGGGAAATCTTAAGTGAGTGTGTCATTACGTCAAGCCTTCAGAGCCCCCCATCTCCAGAGAGGTGAGGGTGTGTGTGTGTGTGTGTGTGTGTGTGTGTGTGTGTGTGTGTGTGTGTGTTTGATCGAGGGGGACAACCACGGCTCATAAACATCTAAAGTACTTTGAGGTGGAGGAGGAGGTAAAGTCAGCTGCAAACGCTGTACATGGAATGAGCTGGCTAGAGGACATTCATCTTACTTAAAAGGTGCTTGAAGCCTTACATCTCTATCAACAGATGAACATCTCGCTGAAAATAAAAGAAGGAATGTTCAATCTAAAGGTAATTCGATCCACTGTAATTCATACGAGTGTACAAAGTGTTAAAATATATTATGGAAAAATTAATTTCTAAAGTAAATTTCTGGGATACAAATACAAATCTCTAAAAACTTGCGCTGATAATTCGCAACAGCAGCAGACTGATTTAACTTAGATAACAAAGAAGTGCTGCTGGGGTTTATGAGTGTTGTGAACGGCTGCAGGAAATTCAATGTGACACAACGAATAGGCTATTTCGCAAAGGTGTCAACATTTATTTTATGAAAATCTCCTGAGCGTATAAGAAAAGCAGGGTGCTTAATTTAAAATGAGGAACATGTCCATCTGCAAAAAGAAAAAAAAAAAACCAACAGCAAAAACAAAAACAACTCCAGCTGTCTTTCCGGCAAATAAGTTCAAGTGTGTATTTGGGCATGAGCATATTGCTGCATTCCATATGTGGGTCATTATTTAAAGCACCCGGTAGCTGCGATTCTGATAATTGCACCCTCAACTTCCTATACAGTCCTGTAATTTATTGGAGGGATGTAAACCGGCAGCATCATTTAAATCATAAATTTATCCGGCAACAACTGCTTCTGTCACCTCTTT
The DNA here is from genome assembly GCF_902148845.1 of Salarias fasciatus. Taxonomy (NCBI): domain Eukaryota; kingdom Metazoa; phylum Chordata; class Actinopteri; order Blenniiformes; family Blenniidae; genus Salarias; species Salarias fasciatus. The sequence goes on from NC_043757.1 coordinate 21,850,467, forward strand.
ATCACAAAATGCTATGTTAATGACACATGGCTCTTTGCACCCAATTGGCAAACACTGGAGGTGAGATAAACTGTTAGGAGCACAAATAATAGCAGGTTTATCGCACTGCAGAACGGGACACACTTTGCAATAAAAATGTCAGCCAGGATCTGAGTAATGAAGGATAATTTAGAGACAGACAAGAGGCAATGAGAAAAGTTTCTGTAAATGTTGGGAAAGAAAAAGAAATATTGATCTAGCCACAGAACACACTGTGAAGCAATTAGAACTCATATTGAAAACACTCTGTAAATTATTGGAGAGCTGTAAATGGAACAATTGTGGGGTGGACACTTTTCTGTGTGTGTGTGGGTGTGTGGGTGTGTTGGGGCAGTGGTGCGTAAGTAGTCTAACTTCCTCTGACAATAAAAGGAAAGTTGCGCAGGTGGATTCACCTCGTGTCTCGCCCTCGACACACCCACTTTCTAAGTAGCTTCAGAATATTCTGCCTGCTGATCAGTGGACTTTCATGCTCAATCAGAGCTTTAACAGAGGGTGAAATAGAAGCGCTTTCGGGGGAGGAGGAGGCCAGGTAGATGATATTTGTTTGGCGGTGACTGTGGAATCACTAATAAAAGAAAAACGGGTGAACAGCAGCCTGTCGTCATCGTGTGAACAGTGTAAGTGCCACAGAGAGATTTGTGGCAGAGGAGGAGATGAAGTGGCATCTCACCATCAGCCTGCTCCGGGTGGAGGTCAGGAGCTAGAGGTCCGTCTTTAGATATCATCTCAGATTATCAATATAATAAAATGTGGATTGTTCCGATCATGCTTTGATTGACAGATATACAAGCTATATTTCTACCTATCTTTGGGTACTAACGTGATTTATTCTACAGATATTCCTGATCATTCAACAGGTTTAATTACCCTTACAAAAGGAAAAAATATTTCCCAATATATTACTTGAAAGGTACAATACACTGCAAAATAGATTGCAATGTATTGCAAAGTGACAAATCATTGTCGATTTAAATATACTGACATTGTCAGGAAGTACAACTTGAGCAACATGTAGAGAATAAACAACAAAAACAAAAGCATCTGTTTAGGTAGAAGGCTGACATGTAAACACTGCGCTGCTGCATCAGGGAAACACTTTCGATCAGAGAAACGTCTTTGGCGTGACGCCGGGACAGAGTGTCCCGGCGCTGCGGCTCTCCACAGCAGTGCGCCCGGAGCGCATGGCACACTCAATGCGTCCTTACCGACACTGTGCTGCAGAAGCAGAGAGACCGTCAGCGCAATCAACAAAGTCAGAGATGGACTTTTGTTGATTACTTGTTGACAGTACTTTGTTGATGGACGTGATCTTTAAAGGAGAACTATGCAAGATTTGCTTTAGCGCTCCCCCTACTGGTCTCCTGTGAAAGCTCACTGTCGTAAACGTTCTCGTAAAAGTTGCAAGCGCTGTTTTCAGGACACAGACCCCGAGAGGACTGGAGGGACCGGCGAATCACTGTGACAAGTCTTTGTTTACCCCCACAGGGATTCTGAAAAACATTTACTGAGGTAAAAAAGTTGCATAGTTCTGCTTTAATATACTCTTTGAAACTGTGGACTATTTTTCAAGTTTAATTTTGGGTTCTCCACAATTTGTGACACCGAAAAAACAAAAAATTAAAATAATCAGTTGCATTTTCAGTTGCAAAAAAACAGAATAAATAAATGAATAAATAAACTGTGAGGGACATTTTATCAATATTTTCATTGGGTTGAAAGTGCATTTTGTTTAAAAGAATTTTAGGGTTTGTCCCGATTTTGTGAAAGAATCAATCAACAAATGTAGAAAGTTCATGAATGTACTTCGACTTCTTTGCAGTGAAACATGTGAGTGGATGGAGTTATGGCAGTTGAATAAGTTCACAAAACTGGGTTAGTCAAACATGATAACAGCATCAATGAAAATTTCAATGATTTCTGTTCCGTTTCACAATAAAGAGGGAGTCAGCAGACTGTGTTGAGGTTTATTGTGCAACATGTTGCCTTGATTGGAAATCTGTTATTTTTGCTCCCAAGGTTTATGAAACTTAAGTGTTTGTGGTGCAGACTTCCAACTTATTGGTGTTGCGACATTCCCGGCTGAGATATTTTTGCATGAAGCAAAATCGTGGGCCAGCAGTCCAACAATAGGCGGCTGAGATCCACCTGCTGTTCGTTCATCCTCTAAACAGGCGACAGCACAAACATTTTAGACCAAGTGCCAGAGTACATTGAGTCCATTTTATTTATACTTGCTATATATGCATATTCACACTCTCAAGTATTTATTGTGGAAGGAGGGCAATAAATTACTGCACAGTTGTTGAAAGCATCATGTACCTGAGTCATTAAATGTGAATTTTGCACTTCAGCTTGATCAGCGTAAAACTCATCTGCTGGAGAACTTGGGGAAAAAAACAGGAGTGTCTGTACAATAGAAGAAGTCCCGTCAGTTCCTTAAAACCAGGAAGCAGCTCAACATAATTATTCTGCCCTAACCTTGTTTATTCTCCTTTATGACCGTGGGCAGCCAGGAGATCTGATTTTATTGTGGTGTCATTTTTGCGGGAATCCAGATTACTGCGGAACAGCGTCTTACACTGGCACCACGAGCCATAAACACTGCAGTTTGACGGGGGCTTAGCTTGATAAAATAACAATGCGAGGAAGTGAAATAATAATCAGTGTGAGAGGTTTTTACAAGGTGCCACGGATGGCTACGCATGGGACCCAGCCAAAAAGAGACACTTGGAAAGATCTCTGTCGTCTGCGGGGCAGGTTCAATGATTACAAGGTGCAAAGAGAGGAAGCTGTGCAGGGCAGCTATCGAGCAAATATCTGTCGCTTGTTAAACATATTGTCTGTTCAGTCCAGTAAATCAGAATATGAAGCATATTACTTTGCAACCCTCCTCAGTAGTGTTGCAACTATAATTAGCAATTTGAAGCTGCACTTAACTGAAATAATGTTGTTACAGTGGAGTGAAAATAAAGAGAGAGATATACTGTCATTGAGCATGGTTGCTGGTTTCAACTAGGAGCCCAAGGTTGAGGCATACAGTCTTTTTTTTTTTTTTTTTTTTTTTTTTTTTTTACTTTGCAATGGTTCACTAAACAGCTGATGATACAACTGGGGAATAAAAGGAGCAGGGTTTTCATAATAAGTTTCAAAACTGTACACAAATTAAGTCAACTTTCTGCCTGCATTCATCCAAACCTTGAAAATATTTTCCCTTTATCAAAAACTTTTCTCCTCCTTTGTGTGTACATTGCAGATGAATGACTCATGCTGACTTTTCAGTCTTCATCTCTGCAGCAAATTTTCTGCAAAAATGCCGCGTTGCTCCACAAATCCTCAGATTTGTTACCAAAGCTTGTATGCATAGAATTATTTAGAACTTTTTTCTTTTTCATTAGACTAAACTAAATGGCTATGTGCCACAGTCATTTAAATTCGCATTAATCAAACCACTGCTGAAAAAACCTAATCTCGATCCTGATATTCTAGCTAACTACAGACCGATATCAAATCTGCCTTTTATTTCAAAAGTCCTGGAAAAAGTCGTGGTTAAACAGCTTTACCGCCACCTACAGGACAATAGTTTATTTGAGAAATTTCAGTCAGGATATAGAGCTTATCACAGCACTGAGACTGCGTTAGTTAAAGTCACTAATGACTTGCTATTGGCGGCTGACGCAGGTCTAGTCTCAATCCTGGTTCTCCTAGACCTCAGTGCAGCTTTTGATACAATTGACCACAATATTCTCCTGCAGAGGTTAGAATGTGAGGTTGGCATCAGAGGAAAAGCCCTCTGCTGGTTCAAATCCTATTTATCTAATAGGTACCAATTTGTTCACGTTAACCAACAGTCCTCACCGTGCTCCCAGGTCAGTTATGGGGTTCCTCAAGGGTCCGTGCTCGGGCCAATTTTATTTCTGTTATATATGCTTCCTTTAGGGAACATAATTAGAAGTCACGATATCAATTTTCATTGCTATGCAGATGACACACAACTGTATTTATCTATGACACCTGATCAAACTAATCAAATAGACAGACTCAGTGACTGTATCAGAGAAATTAAAACCTGGATGACTACGAACTATCTCCGTCTTAATCCTGGCAAAACAGAGGTCATTATACTAGGCCCCCATAAACTGAGAGAGTGTCTATCCAAACAGATTATCACCTTAGATAACGTCAGTATATCCTCCTCCTCTACTGTGAGGAACCTCGGGGTCTTATTTGATCAGGATATCTCATTTAAAGCACACATCAACCTGGCTTGTAAAACAGCATATTTCCACTTGCGCAACATAGCTAAAATAAGAAACATTCTACCTAGAAGCGATGCAGAAAAACTCATCCATGCATTTGTTTCTACTAGATTGGACTACTGCAACTCCCTTCTCGCAGCCTGCCCAAAAAGTGTATTAAAAAACTTTCAGTTGGTTCAAAATGCGGCCGCCAGATTATTAACTGGAACTAGAAGACGTGAACACATTACTCCCGTTCTAAAATCTCTTCACTGGCTTCCAGTCGAGTTTAGAGTTAGATTTAAAATCCTTCTCCTCACTTACAAAATCCTAAATGGGATGACTCCAACCTATCTCCAAGATGCTTTAACGCCTTATCAACCAATCAGAGCACTTCGCTCTCAAAATGCAGGGTTACTGGTGACTCCTAGAGTCTCTAAATGGACACTAGGTGGAAGAGCCTTTAGCTATCAGGCACCATTTTTATGGAACCAGCTTCCAAGTGGTGTCAAAGAGGCAGACACAGTCTCCACATTTAAGGTTAGGCTCAAGACGTTTCTCTTCGATGCAGCCTATGATCAGGTCAGCTAGGGATTCTAAACTAAACTAAACTAAACTAAACTAAACTAAACTAAACTAAACCAAACTAAACTAAACCAAACCAAACTAAAGTAAACCAAACCAAACTACAGTAAACCAAACTAAACTAAACTAAACTAAACTAAACTAAACTAAACTAAACTAAACTAAACTAAACCAAACCAAATTACACTAAACAAAATTAAACTAAACCAAACTAAATTAAACTAAACTAAACTATACTAACTAAATACTAGTTTAAACAGTTAAGTATCCACAAAGCTGCCCTAGGAGCTAGAATGCTGTGGGAAGTACGGTGCACTGAGCCCTATCCTCTAATGTCTGAATGTTATTCCCTTTAGTCCGTTCATTGCTTTTCACCTGTTGTCCCCCCCTTCGAGGGGGAGTCTTCTCCAGTTTCAGTTGCTGACTCCATTACTATGAGGGCCTACGAACAAGCTCTGGCCGGACCGGGAGGACACTCCTGTCGGTCCTGCCCGTGGACTGGCTTCGGTTCTACTGCTGGGATCCGTGGTTCTTGTGCTGGACCGTCCAACGGACTGTCCTCAACATTGTCCTAGGCTTTACTTCTTATTGTCTCATGCTAGCTGTTGCCAAAGCTGTCCGTCCCTGGGAGAGGGATCCCTCCATACTGTGGTTCTCCCCAAGATTTCTTCTTTTCCCACTGGGTTTTTGGAGTTTTTTCTTGCCGGATGTGAGGGTCGAAGGCGGTGGTTGCTTCGTTCTGTCTCGTTACTGTAAATATTGACATATTACCATTATGCTTATTCACTGTTTTTACTTTTACCGACCAATGTAACATCTTGAAGCCCTCTGAGGCAACTGTTGTTGTGATACTGGGCTATACAAAAATAAATTGATTGATTGATTGATTAAACAGAGACGTGCTAATAAGATTGACATCCCTCCATGTCGGTCAAACGCAGTGCAATGCAAGGTTACCTTCAATACTGCACTTTAACAGAAGACAATCAACAGCCAGACGTAACAGTGGATTGTCCTGCAGGCCATTACGCGGACGAGGGGAGGTCACCTCAGTTTCATACTCAGCTGTATTTATTGCTGAGCTCACAGATGGGAATCTCAATGAAATTCAAGAGAAGACATGGTGAAAATTCCAAAGAGAAGGATCTGCTGATGCCAGAAAATCTCTACAAGTCCACGAATGACCAGAATCCAGCTGTGGAGCTATGTCTAGTAAGTCTCTGGAAACACAAACTTTGAGATCTGTTCAATGTTTTTGATCATTTTCCACGCTACTTTATTCTATTCGGGTTCTTGGGAAAACCCCCTTAAACCAGTCCAACATTTAGCAGACTTACAGAGGGACAGTTTTACAAACACACTCACATCTAGGAGGAATCTACAGTCACTTCTTATTTCTTATGTCTTAAGAAAGACCGACACGCACTGAGAAAACATGCAAACTCCACACATAAAGGCCCCCAACTCACTCGCTCTGAGGGGGGGAGTATGAACCACAGTGCAATACAAGGTGTAGCCTGGGTTAAAGACTTGAGAAATCCAGATTTATGAGATAAACAATCGGCTGAAACATGATGAAACACTGTTTTAAGCACATCGAGAGAAGTGAGTCTTATCATTGAATTATAACAGTCAATGATCACATCCTGTTTTTTTTTTACCTGTAGTATTTAGCTGTTTTAGAATCACGCCATTGAACAATCCTCCCATATTTGATTTATTAATGCAAAAAAAAAAAAAAAAAAATTCTACGTCTCCCAAGAATGCATTATAAGTCAGCAGCAAATCATTGTGCGCACTATGAAGAGTCCCTCTGCTTGCAGGCTTTAGTTGCGTTGGAGTGGCTTTGAAGGGAGAAAAATCTCCACGTGGAAAGGGAAGCGGGATGTTGTTATGCTTCTGACCCCGTGCTACAGGCTCATGGGATTTCACACACATCCTCACCTCTGTGGTGGGTCTCTCTGCCTTTCTGACAGCCTCAGTAACAAGCTGCTGGAACTCTTTAGACATGGCACTCTCAGACACTTAGACATGCCTGTGTAGTTTGTGTGTATGTGAAAGCAAGAAGACAGAAAGAGAAATAGCGAGGCAAAATAGAGACAGTGGAAGAATGGCTCAGGAATATGTCAAACCAAAAGGTTGCAGCCACTTCAGAAAGAGCGCACCGAGAACGCTGTGGATGTTACTCTGACTTTCATTCTCACCGTAAATCTAAATCTGGATGGGGTCCACCGCATACCTTGCATGTGTTTTTAAAACAAAAGTCAAGTTACTGTCACAGAAATTAGGCAGAGTTTTATGGTGACGCTTAAAAGAAAAAAATAAAAAAGAACAATGTCCATTAAATCTGCTGCAGTGACATTTGGTTTCTAACAATTGTCACAATCCAAATGGTGAAATGCCACAGTTCGAGAAACAATGCAGTTTCGTGTGAGACTGAATTCCAGGTCTGACCCTTCGCCCTGCCCCTCATGGCTGCACTTGAATACAACCCTACACAGATGCTATACACATGTAACTAATAGGCTATTGCGATCAATCCTTAAAAGGAAGTGCAACCATCTGCCTATTGAGCAGGCACTCAAAAGCGAGGCAGAGGGAGAAAAAGAGCACACTCCCCTCTGTGTAAACATGCTTCAGCAGAAGGCGAAGGGTCTTTAAAAGCTGGAGGCAGAGATGTGGGGTTGTGTAGGGGGTACGGGAGACCAAAGAAAGGAGGAGAAAGGACACTGTAAGAAGCCTTGGAATGTGCGAGGAGACATAAGTAGTCACACGTCCAGGTCAGGAAGCATAAGTCATGAAGCAGTGGGATATTATGTGTTTACGGGAGAGACACAGAACAAAGCAGACTTCCCATCACAGGACGGGGGGCTGTCAGATGATGGAGACCATGTCCCCCCGCTGCAATGTGTGCTTTTGTGCCACACCTCATACATACATGTGCGCTCCTCCAAGGCAGATATGCTTACATAAGGCTGACACAGACCAGCAAGTACAGACAAAAGTGCATCTATTGAAGCGTCGAGGCTATCTCAGGCTGTGCATCTCTCTCACTAACACACTTACAGACATGCAAACACACACATCATCGGTTGCACAAGCTCTCACACACACTCGAAGGGGGCAGTGAGTCAACAAGGTGATTACAAGAAAGCCTTGAAAATGATCCAAGTGCCGCGTCGCCACAAAGACAGAGGCGCTGCCGACAGGACCGGTCATAATGCAGTCCAAAGATTTCTCCAGGCGGATGTCGACAGGCGCACATAAACCGTTAACAAAGCACTAAACGTATTACAAACATGAACTCTCACAGGGACGGAGAGACGCACGCACGCACGCACACTTCGTTTGCCCCTCTGCCTCATTGACTCAAACATTACCGACCTGGCTCCCTCATGCACTGTCTTCCATACTGCCTGTTCTTCCCCTACACCCACCCACCCACACACACACACACACAGACACGCACCCTGACTTGGCGCTTGGCGTATCCCATTTCATCCAATAATGCTAGCCCAGGTGACGTGACAGTACCTGGCACCAGGGCCTAAAATAGCTTTCAAATTTGATTCCTTAAATTCTCCGGGGAAGCCATAGTGGTCTCATCTGTCTCAGTCAGTATGAAAAAGCCCGTTCTCTGCTAACCAGCTTCAGATCAACCTCAACCTGATTTGTACGTCTGGTGAAAAAAAAAAAAAAAAAACCACCTTGTTCCAGCAATAATGCTTGATGAGGTTGTTGTAACATGAATAAATCATCAAAAGTCCCAATTATGCATATTCTATAGTATATAACAGTGTGAGCCGTTCTGGTCGTATACGCTGTCATAGTATTGGAGATTTGATTTGAGAGAGGTCTCGTGTTCCTGCTGAAATGCACTCAGTTTGCCTGAATTGATTACATCTCTCTTTCTTTTTATCAATATTTAATGGCGTTGTAAACAGAGAGGCCCATACAAACTATTTATTCCCCGGGAAATCTTTATTTTTGTGTACATTGCTTTGTTTATTAATTGCCAATCCTTTGACCTTTCAGTGCCGCAGTGTGATATTTAATTAATTGAATTCCAAAAATAAAGTGTGTTGTGATCAACAAAGGGATCGACAAAGTAGGAGAACACAGAAGACCCCTGACAGACGGCAAAGGGCAGTTGTTTAAAGTGTGCATATAAAACACAAATTAAATTTAAGACCCTGTTAATTCTATCAAAGTCAATCCTGAGATGTGATTGGACAAAAGCAGATGCAGCGTCTCTCTAGGATGTTGGTTTCGAAGACAATGAAATAGCGGATTAAGTTCTTTGTGGGCGGTCAAGGTTGAAGCAGATGGATGAATCGACCTGATAGATATAGACTGCAGAGAGACGTCCAGTGTGGAAACATTTGTATTCAATTCAAATTCAATACAGAATCACAAAACAAAACAGAAGACGTGCACAATCAAAAAAGCTGCTGAGTTTTATTACGTATATGGCAGAGTAATAAACCTGCAGCCCACGTGTGAGGAAAGCTGCAGAAATACGTTCGCTGGGTTTCGACGGTTGAGCGAGCGGCAAAACAAAGTTTATAGCCCACAATTACATTTTATATTGGGTGCTTGCTGGCTAATGAACCATGAATGCTAATGTCGACAGGCATGATGGATCAGCCGCACTGACAACTGCCTTTTGCCACTGAGCCTTCTCATTATTGGTCTGTCAGAAAACATCCCGCACAGGAGGGACACATGAAAGGCAGTCCATTCATAAGCGCGCATTAACACCGGCGCAATTACAACACAGCTGATGTGTGATCAAAAAGTGACGCGATGTAAAATAAATTTGGGGAGTGTAATTCCTTGGACCAGGGCTTCTTGTCTTCTGGCATCTTTAGAGCTAAACACAAAGCGCATGAGACGCATTTTGAAATTAGCGTAACGAGGCAAACCGCCGCGCTAATACACAAATGGACCAATATCTTGCATAATAAAACCGCCAACATTTTACGGGGGGCTCTGCATCTCGTGAATGATGATCTGTGGGATGTAATAGTTCCCATCCGGCACACTGACAGGAACATTATGAGAATGGAGAGTGATGATATCCTCATAAGCTTCTGATGCTGCGTAGAGCCATGCTGGGCGGAAAAAAGACTCTTTTTGACTATTACTGCACTTACAGCACAGCTAATACGATGCTGAGAAAATAGAGACTACATCATGTAGGTGGTACAGCAATGAAAATCATTGCCAGGTTATGGCGGAACCACAGATTGCATGTGATGAATCTGTATTTTTCCTCAATTGCTGATTAATTTCTTCAAATATCTTTCCTATTACAGAAAAGCGAAACTGTTTCCATCAGGCTCAGACAAGACTCCAGCTATACCACCACCTACAATATGCATGTAATATTTTAACAAGTCATTTTTACACTGATGGGTAATTTCCCCTGTCAAAAAATAGCCACAATTGAGAGCTGTCATTTATCATAATCACATTACACCTGCAGCATTGTGTAATTTCCAAACGCTTGCCAGAGAGCTTGCAGAGTAAATCACAGTGTTTATTGATACTCCGTGGCGGGACTCATCATAATACGAGGCGAGGAGCGGCGAAACATCAGTTAACTGTGTTGATTTTCTGCGAAGAGCAGCACAGAAATGACAATGGTTTTAAATATCCATTCAATTACGGTTGTGAAAAAAACCCGTCTTTGTGAACTGGTATCTGTTGCCGTTATGCAGTCTCAGGAAGAAAGTTTTTTTTTTTGCTTTGAACTGCCTGTTTTAATCAATTCAGCCATTTTCTCACTGTACGGACTCGTGCGTGCGGCTCTTTTCAGATGTTATCCCCAAAGAGGGCAGCTCTGAGGCTCTTCGACTGATTTAAACAGCACTGAGGGGGGAGTATTTTACTCATATCGAGGTTAGTCGATGAAGATAAACACCATAACTACTCAAGTGTCTCAGTCACCGCTGTGGACTATAGAACACAAAAGTTGCAGCTTCAAAACTTTCATATAAAATCACTGAACTCAAAAAAAGTCCTTCTGGAATACAGTCTCTCTCTCTCTCTGTATTTCATCCTCTGAGCAGAATTCTTCTCCTACAGCTAATGACTTTATCTAATGCTAAAGTGTTCCAAATGAGAGGAAAAAAAAAAAAAAGAAGGGAGAATATGGAGAGGAACAGTTAGACACGAGAAGGCAGAAGCTAAGAAAGATAAAGGAGGATGTAAAATCCCCCTGTGGCCTGGATATGACTGATATTATTCCACCATCTCTCTTTCTATTTTTTCCCCGGGTGACCTTAACCTACAGTGTGAGGAATGAAGGCCCACTTGGATGTCATCCATGAACAACCCGATGAACCTAATGTATTTTACTCCCATTGTGCCGCTCCAGCGTTTCCAACGAGCATCCCTGAATTATTTAGCAAAAGATGACCTTCCACTGGTTGATTATCACTTCTGCATTTAATATGATGGGGCACAGCTGGAATGCCAAAAGGTTGCCTCATTGGAAATGCGGGTCGTCAAGCCCTGTGGACAGATATTCAATAAGATCAACTCATTGATGCACACAGAAATGACATTAATGTCATGCTAGACATCAAAATGATTTAACAATTTGAACTGAATTTAAAAAAACAAGAAGAGTTTTAGGGTGATAAGTAGCATGATCATGACAAATTTCCCTTTTTTTTGTGATGATGAAAATAACACAAGTTAAATGATATGATTCGTTTTCTGTTACTCTGTGTTGTGAGCTGGGTCCATGAGTGAGAAGCACGGCCGAGGCTTGTCGGATTAGCCGGTGATCAGCCACCAGATGCACACAACTTGTAGACGAACAGCAACAATTAGATTCCTGATTCCTTCCAAAAAAAAAATATTCCTCAATGGCCCAAATTATTCATTTTACACCTCAAAATCACACTGAAATGATGAATTCCTCACACGAACAGACAAATTCTAAATGAGTCCGGATGTCAAGCGCTTTCATTTGTTTCACACAAAAACACCAGGGGGACATTTAGGGAGAATAAGTCATCTGGAGAGGGAAGCAGATCAGAGGAAGGAAAAAGGTTGAAGCGAATTTCACATTTTCAAGCTCAATAAGCTTTAGAGCAGGGACGTCACATAAAATGTAGGTATTAAAAAGTGTCATTAAAATGTGTCCGTCATGTCGGCTTTAGAGGCTTGTCATGAGAATCTAGATTCAGACATTGGCAAACAATATTTAGTTTTCTTTTTTTTATAATCTACATCCTGGATCTCTCACTTCAATCAGCTCGACGTGACGCACTGACTTGTTTGTCTTCATGACCCCACGCCTCTGCCACCGATCATGCCCCACGCACGGGTGCAGATCTTTCTGTAAACACAGCGCAAACTCACAATACAGTAGGAAATGTGTTTTTGAATTTACCGCATAACAAATAGTTCTATTTTTATCTCAACTGAAAAAAAAATAAAAATATAATTAAAAAAAAAAAAAAAATCTCCCCTCTGATCTGGGGAAAGTAATCCACGCCTTTATTTCATCAGCCATGGATTACTGCAGCTCTATTCTCCTGCATGAGCGCCATCAACCCAGAGGCAGGGCTGCAAACAGAAAGAAAGAGGAAATATATCCAGCCTCAACAGCTTCCTCTTTATTTTCAAACTGATCAGAAGTTTCTACACTTAGTTTTGTCAAAGCCTCTCCAGGAGTTACGTCAGCGACCTTATGACCTCTCTTCAGGATCAAATCAGTTCCTCGACGCCTTGTCTAACATCAAGTGACCAGGAACCCGAGAGCCTGGCTCATCCTTCAGCTTTGATCTATAGATGGATTTATAATTTATTCCATGTTGTCTTGTCTCTGTTTTTCTTTTCCTTTGAGAAACTTTCCCTTCTGGTGGCGAGGAGACCGCAGAATCCACAGTGTTCTGTTTGGTTACAGAAAAGCGCGTCTACTTTAGACATTTATGAAGGAGCAGGTCAGGTTTTTTGGATGGGCTCAGTTATTTTGGTGAGGATGATTCATTGTATGTCGAAGCAAATTTCTGCTAATGAGAGAGCATGTTTCTGCCGTTACCATGAAATTAAACCCCTTTGTCATTAACAGAACGCATATATCCGGCCGACAAGCAGATCCATTTCCCCAGTGTTATGGTAGTGTTAAATTTAGGGCCTGGTAATGCACCCTTACCAAAAATACCATATTTGGCTTCTTACGTCTGTCGACGCTGTGGATGTTTAATGAATACTTTTTAAGAAGCGCGATCAATTTGGGGGTGGACAGAATGGGGGTATTTTGGAAATGCAGTCTGCTTGTTGGCCGACGCTCCCAACAATCCACATGTACATCAAAACTCTGATTTTCCACCTGTAAGCATCCCACGTTGCTTTTTATAGCTAAAATGTTGCGCGTGCAGCTCAAAAGCACCAATGAAAGAAAGATGCGAGTGACGAATGGCAAATGCTGAATTTGAGAGTAAACTGAAGATATTTTACTTTTATGAGGATTTCTTTTTTTTACTAATATGCAATGTCACTTTGCAGCTTTTGAAGTTTCTTTTCAGAAACCTGCTGGATAGCCACTTTTGTTCTCAAAAGAAAGAGTCACGTTTACTCATTAGGAGGCTTGACTGAGAAACTTTCTTTGAATGTTCTAACTTCATAAAACAGGAAACAAATGACTGCTTCTCACAATGCCATTCTTCAATATCCTCATTGTTTTTCATATCTGTGTGCAGCGTGAAGCTGCTGTGATAACAGAATTTCCGCATGTAGGATGAATAAAGTGTTATCTCCTCTCATTCAGCGTGGTTAAAACGTAAGGGAAAACTTTGAACTTGTGCTGGAATATTTTAGATTTTCACTTGTAATGGGATAAAATCGATGCAATGTAACACTACTTGTACATAAATACAAATTTTTTTAGTACACTTCCCACCATATTGCAGCATATTTTTCCTTCTTCATTTAGTTGAGAGTTGGCAGTCGTACTGCTATCAGAATCCCTGAACCTGAAAGTGTTTGCGCCATTCCCTTTATTCAGTTGTCTTGCAGGAACAGACTGTGTTGACTGCATGCAGAAGAAAAAGGGAGTGATGACAGGTTGCCGTGGTGGACAACAAAAGACACGTAGGCTGGTGTGAAGTGACAACAATGCTGTTATTTACACTTTCTTCAATCCCTCCTTTTCTTCAGCATGCATATGAAAATGAACAGACTTAATGCAAGCGCTTTGTGACATAAGAAAATTTGCAAATATCATCCTTGAGGGAGTCTTTGGTCTCCAAAGAAATAATTTGACCTTATATTCGGCATTAGGCAGATGGTGTTAAATATGTGGTGAAATAAACAAGATTTGAGTTTGTCCAAACTGTTTGAGAAGCAACAACTAAAGCAGTCGCAACTGTGATAAGTTATTCCCTTGTCGTCTGAAGCTCTCGTCATTGGGAAATCTTGACATGACTGATGACTTGTTCTGTCAGTGTTGTTTTTCTTCTGATGGCAGAAAAAAAACTCAGACTGTAACAGTTAACTGTTCACTTTATAAAGTGTACCAGGTGGGGAAAACAAGCTCTTCATGTTATAGATTGATCTGTCAAGGTCACACTTAAATGCTTCCATGTCATTGGGAAGCATCAGGAAGCTGTCAGAGTTTCATTCTGCATCGTCATAAACGGCGCTCCTGACAAACGGCGCGATGTTGTGAAAAGTTAGGTCCCACTCTAACAAATTCGGAAGACTTTTTTCATCTAAAAATGTGCCTCGCGGGTGAAGAATAGCTGCTCATTTGATGTATCAAACATATATTCATTTCATTAACTCGGAGGAAGCCGTCACTGATGTGGCTCTTCAGTTTTCTGTTTGTGCTCTGCTGCTGTCTGCTTTACAGCGCGCAGACTTTCTCTGATGAAGCACATTCTGGCTTGGATTTTCTTGGACGGCCTCCAGGATAATGTGGAACACTATAAAAGAATCGTCGGTCCCCAGGGGAGGCCGACTCGTCCATCAAACTGACATTATATTAGCCCATGGGCAACATACATTACAGCTGATGTGGAAGCTACCATTGAAACAGGGACGGCGCGCAGGGGGCTGATGGGCCCTGCGGTGGGCTCGCAGGACGTTATGTAAGTAGAGGTCAGCCGAAGCAACTACTGTAGCCTTTAGGTGGTCCTCTGCCATGTCAAGCCATGCATGCTCGGAGGCCCCGTGGGCTCACAGAGAGACAAACGCAGAAGAACCCCTCATGAGAGAAGTCAAATTTTTCTTTTGTGTTTTGCAGAGCATGACCCGACTCGATGCCAATTCACCTCAGTTAAGATTGGCTGCTTGTGTGTGCTTGCCAAGGATGATACTGTTTTTTTTTTTTCTCAAAATCAGGTTAGCTGTTTCTTCCTGATTAGGAATGGATTGTGATACATTTTCAAGCAAACAGATGTATTTATTTATCCTGCTGTTTTTTTTTCCCTCTGGCAGAAACCATTTTTTTTTTCCAAAAAGCTTTTTATTTGAGAAATGTGCTGTTTCATAAGTTTCACAACAATCACATCATTAAACACTGAGACACTTGTTTCGCACTACATGCGACATTTCAGTCACTTGATAAACTCCCAGCATTATTCTGATCCATGTCGAACATCAACGACAGTCATGCAATTCTTTCTAGAGCAGTCACGGTCATGATCACATTACTTCAATGAATTTATTGATTAATTAGCTAATACCCTTCCCTAAATAGACTTAGTGCTATATTTGTATTTATTATATTTAATTAATTGGTTTTAGCTTCATGAGGGGGGACATTATTATCAACAAAACAAATTCCCATTCATTAGTATGCAAATGTAAGCAGCGCTGTTTCCCAAATGTAATGAGATATTCATTCCATAAGAGGAGTCAACAGGGGCAGATTGCAGCTTTTCTGCATCAAAGATACAGTCCTTTGTTGAGAAGTCAGTCC
The DNA here is from genome assembly GCF_902148845.1 of Salarias fasciatus. Classification (NCBI taxonomy): domain Eukaryota; kingdom Metazoa; phylum Chordata; class Actinopteri; order Blenniiformes; family Blenniidae; genus Salarias; species Salarias fasciatus. The sequence continues at coordinate 21,866,271 of NC_043757.1, forward strand.
TCATTAAAGAAAAAAAAATGTGAGGAGTGGAAACAATAAAGGATAAACAGAAAAATGTCACATTCACATTTTGTGATTTTAAGATATTATAGGCAGGAGCCCGTCGTGATTGCCTCACAGGGAGCGTTTACCAGCGTGACTCAGGGGAAAAGGGCTGCCTTTTAGGCATCCGTGCCCTAACTCATCATCTGAGAATCCATTATGGGACTACAAGTGTGACATTTCAAGGGGATATAGGTGCCTGTGTATATGTCACCAATCAATTATCCGTCATTTCAAGGATTAAGCAAGTAAATTACAGTTATTAATAATAACCACCTGCATATAATTATATTTTCATTATCTTTACCACAATACTGTGCTCTGTATTTTTGCTTGTCTTCTTCAAATCCGCCCCCCTTTATCATGCGCACAACGTCAGGCAAGGTTTCGTGTTGCTGAACTGCTCAGTGTAACTGGACGTTCAGCTGAAAGTTGTCGTACCAGTCCAGCCTGTTCTCATGCGATGATGATGAGATTATTCACAGACTTTCACTTCCTCTTTTCATTTTGTTTAAACACATGTCATGAACACCAAAAACCAAAATTAAACTTTCACATCTGCTCAGTGGCTGGACAGGAAAAGGATGCATCGTGTTGTTACAGTGCAGCCTCTCAATGTTCCACCAGACTTCTGACCAACATGGTTTCAGTTTCCAAAGTTAATATTGACAATGTCTGATAATAATCCACCAATTTTTTTGAAACTATACCAACCCCAAACCGCTGGTCTTTAAAAACAGCACCATACTGTTGCACACAGATAAACAGTCTGAAGAAATCAAGAACTTCCATTTAGACTTTACCTGGCAAACAACAGCAAATGTTACAAACTACAAAATCCACAACATGGGCTTCAAACCCAAACCCAAACCTGTATCTAGTGTCTCACATCTGTTGACAATTATTTCCACGCCGTCTGGGTTTGTCAAACACCCCAGACATCTTGGGTGGCGCTCATGAGCAGAGGTACTCAGGCATCAGCATGGCTGTCTGATCAGTAACTGCACTACCAGGTGAAACTTCCAACACTTTTCACATTACTGCCACTCACTATCCCAAAATATAACACTAATAAACTGAAATAATCACTCTAATCATCTCTTACATATCACCTCGCATGGTTCTGTCTTTAGCGTCTTTTGTCCTTGACTGTTGCCTCCCCATCCATGACTGGATGAGATTTCACTGATCAGATGCAAACAACTATCGTGGATAACTCTGACTGTGCTTGAGCTCCTGCTGTGGGCAGTGTTCGCCCATCTTGTAGCATCACACCACCTATTACATTTTTTAAAGCGTCATCTGTGCAGTTCTCCCTTTCCTCTTTCATTATGGCAAACTGTCTGCACCGTTTTTCTGCACTGTCTGCAGTGTCTGATTCAAGAGTCGAGTGGGGACAAAGTCAGCAACACTGATCTTAACTGTTGTTTGTCCACACAGGAAGCATCTTTCAACATTTTGTTTTCAGGAATGCATTACTTATTCAGAGCTTTTGTTTTGGTCCGAAGGACAAACAGTGTCCGACTGTCCATCTTGTGTGTCTTGTTGGTATGAAGAATTTCTGTCCTGATAATGAATGATGAGACTTGGCCCAAGTACATCGAGGAACCTTTTTTTTTTTTTTTTTTTTTTTTTAATGTTTGTGGCTTCCGTCTAAAAAACACCACATTTTGACCTCCTAACTTTAGTGTTCCTTTGCAATAACGATCCCTCTTTAAAGCTGAGGCAAATCGCCCAATAAGTCTTTAGTGCGCAGTGGACTGTTGCTTAGACAAATGACACTGGAACTCATGCTAGGTTGATCACTCTAAAGACAAAAATAAATAAAAAAAAAAAACTAAAAGGAGGCTGTGTGCCAATGATAAAATCGTGTGAGGGGAAATTAATTAACTTCCTCTGACCCAACCAGCAAATTAAATGAGAAAAGCTAAGTAAGACAAATGCTCAGTGGACCAAAGTACCAATGTTTGCTGTATGTTTAATCATGCTCATCGCCGTCTTGTTTATCTGGTCGATCAATCTATGCTCTCGCGCTGGATTTCGTCACGGATGGCGGAGCCCCTTTCGACTGACCTCACCTTTCTTCATCATCCACGACTGGCTGATGGAGCATCTCTCTGCTGGAAGCCTTTTAAAAATTGTTTTTCTCGCAAGATTTTCAAACAGGATGCAGGTGGACATTTTACTTTCACCGTAAATTGGATTTCACATTTGCATAAAACTGTTTAACCATTTCATCACCGGCAAACTGCAAAACAGAACAAATGAAAGCGAAGTGATAACTGTAAATGCTTCATAGTAGGGCTGCACGATATTGGAAAAAACTGACATTGCGATTTTTTGGGGGCTTGCGATATATTGCGATATATATTGCGATATTAAAAATGGAAGAATTTTCACCAGATGACCTGAATAGCTCTATTTGGGGAGATGGCCACTTGAGAGAAATACGTGGTTTTTCATACCGCTTGTCGAGCATGCGGATCATTTTTTTAAATCCCTCTTTAACGATCGACGGTGTTCAGTGGCACCATGTCTTTCGTTGGGTAAAAAGTTATTGCATCCGTGATTTGTCGATGCTGTTTGGAGTTCCTATCGTATGGTGTTATGCCGGCAAAGGCTTCTGTAATTGTTTTTTGAGAAGTTGAAGTTTCACCTGGGGTCTTTGGTTTTGCACTGGAACTACAGGAGCTTGTGATGGCGTTTCAATAGTCCAACAGGTTTGACGTATTACCTCGTGTTGAGGCAACCACGACGAGGCACTGTCGGCAGAGAACGTTTTTTGTTCCGTATCGTCTTTTTTATAGCCGAAATACATCCAAATTTCACATGTTGGCCTTTTTTTGGGGACTAAATCCTCTGTCGCTTCCTCCTGCATTTCGCCTGTGTTCAGAGTGTAGCCCATAACCCCCCCCCCCCCGCTGTGGAGGAGGGAGGGGGGCGGTGAGTACCGAGCAGGAGGGAGGGAGTGGGGGTGCGGAGCATGGAGCAGCTTGCTGCTTTTACGAAGCAAAACAAAAGTTAAAAATAATAATAATAAAAAAGAAATATTGCACATCCTGCGATGTGACTATTGCACATGCGCACATTGCGATGGCGATGTTCAAACGATATATTGTGCAGGCCTACTTCATAGAAGATTGATTTTTCTGACATTTTCCTCCTAAGCGCATATGTGGTGAACTCTGCTGTCTTACAACAACATCGCACCTATTTGATGTTCACCTAAAGAAACATTAAAAAAAAAAAACTTCTTGATAAAAACATGTCGATCGAACCACCTTTGACCTGCTTCAATCGATTCGAGGCTTCCGATGTAATCACACACAGTACTGGACACACACAGGACTCGTGCGCAGTGGAGGAGTTTGTCGGGCTGAAGCATAGCCAAGCTAACACTGTGAGGAGTTCTGGGCGTACCCTCCACTGGGAACTATTTGGGGTTTAGCATCGAGCTCACCAACCTTGCAATTGAAAGACTACCTGCTCGGCCAACCGAGCCTCAGCTGATTGATTTAGAGTCGGAACAAAACAAACCTCAATGTTAGGCTGTGGAGGGGAAGCTTGAAAACCCTGAGAAAAGCCGTCAATGCAGAGGAATAAAATGGCGCCAAATAAAATAAAGTGAAATTCTTTGGTTTGACAGTAATTTTGAGTGTAGCTGAGAGTAAAAACAAACAGATCTGTCTAAAGGGGGGCTTCAGACAGTTCCTCATGAGTTTGCTTTGATCTTCCAATAATTGTCAGGATGTGACGAAGTGTTTGTGTGCACACGCTAACTACATCAAAACATCTGAAGCATCCGAGGCCACTGTTCCAATAACTGCCACGTCCTGCTCAGTTCATCAACAAGTCTCCGGCCTGCGCTGTTTTGGATCGAAATGAAATGCACAAGAGTTCATTTGGGAGCGCCCTTGAGGAGCAGGTCTCAGAGGGGCCGGGCTTGGTCATACTCAGTGTGCACAAGGGTTTCGATGGCAGCCCCAGCATACCCCAGCAAAAGAACTGCATTAACAAAGCAATCACACCAGAGCCTTGTTTTAATTAAAGTAAGCCTGCCAAGTGCAAACACATCCAAACGTATTTAACTAAATAACCCCGCTGCCCTTGCTTTGCTTCAGAGGGGTGCAGAGGAGGGGAGGGCAGGTTAAAAAGGGGGAACGCAGTTTGGTCTCAGCGGAAATAACCAAATGGCAACCCCGTCTCATCGATGCTCAATTATCCAAACCTTTCACTGGCAAGTCAGTCTTACAAAACACTCTTAAAGACTCTATAGTATCCACAGGAAGAAAAACTATCTCCTTGCACTGCAAACTTTGTGGAAGGTGTTTTGTGAAAAATTTACACAAACAACTGTGAAGCCCCGTCAGAGCTGTGAGGCTTTATTGTATCCTTCAGAAAAGAAACAGTTGGAGCTTTCTGAGTCAGAGCTCGGGCTCCTGCCGGGGACACAGCAGTCACGTCCTCTGTATTCTTCTGGGAATTTGTCAAACTGAACTGTAGGTTACAGTACGGTCAATAGCAAGTGAGACCACAAGACCAACACAACAGAAACAAACGCAATCATTTTGAGAAGGTGACACGTGATGTATTCAGTTTGATTGCGAGAGGTTTGCTTTATTACATGTGTGCGTGTGTCATTATCCTTCATCGGTGGCGAAGGTCCTTCAATCCCTACAGTGTGGAACTGCAGCCAGATATATATTGACTTTTGCCCGTGCCTGTGTGCATCCAGAGGTGTATTAACCATCGTTCTAAAAAGCTTTTTTTCCCCTTTATCTTAGTGTACTTTTAGTGCTGATGGCAACATTTTTGAGCCTCTGGAAAACTTCAGATAACCCCTAATTGAGCAGGATGCGTGTTGACTTGCTAAGCGAATGAAAGCAGCAGGCCCTGTCTTTTTCAATATTCATCTGCAAATAAATGTTCATGCAAATGCCGAAGAGGGAAATGGATGTGCAAAAGTGAGATTAAAGGGATATGTTGGCAAAAACTAATTTGATGATGCCTTTAAATGATGCAATTTGGATGCAATTCATAACAGGTTTTAGGAAAGTACTTGAGAGTGATTGGAGTAAAAAGTAAGACAGAGAGAAAATTAGAGCTTATTGTCTGTGGTTAAGAGTCTCTTTGATACTTTAAAAAAAATGTCTCAGTTAAGTATGCCTTGTTAATTCAATTCCTTAATTTAAGCAGACGAGCAGGAAGAAAAACTTGTTTCCATTTTATTTCCCAGAATTTTGCAAATTCGGGTGTTTTCTTTTTAACCAAAAGGCAACATCGGCCCAGTAATTTCCAGTGGAATAATAAATCACCCCTACCCTGGAGACAGACAAACACAGCTTGTGTGATGGATAGCCAAGCTGTTAAAATAGGAGGAGGCAACGTTTGGAAGGAGACAATTCAGCACATCCGTGTTTGCCAAGAGGCAGTTTGCCAATATGAAACCACCCATTATCATGAAAAATAACATTTAGAGAAACAGGTGATTCAGAACTACGTCGCTAAGGGTGATAACAACGATAGTACCGAAAATGAAAAATATCACTGGCGCAGTGTGTGACATGGTTGTGTAATATGCAGCCTATGTGTAAACAAAATCTGTTTAACTGAATATGGGAAGGAGAAAAGAAAGAAAGAAAAAAAAAAAGGGAAGCAAGCGCAAACAGGTGGAAGCAGCTACATGACGGACTATTAGGAAAGCGGTGATGCCAGAAAAAGAAACAGCAGAAGGAAACGAGGCATGACATTAGGACATGAGAGGAGAGTGCAGGCCGGTTCAGGTAGAAGTAAAAATACAAGCACATAAAAGCTAGTTTGAACTCATAACGGAGGGAGGTGATCATCTGGATGCAGGGAGAGTTGTCGTAGCGGCCGAGGAGCAGGGTGGAGGGCGTTGGGGTGGAAAAGGCAGGGGATGTATCTCCTCCTCCTCCTCCTCATTCTGGGTAAATCGTCTGTGACTGCTTTGCGTGTCCATCATTTCTCTCGCCGGTGTAATTACAGGCGGTTCCACCTGGCTACGCCGCACAGCCCTCCTAATCGCACCGGATGACCACACTGAGATGAGGAGCGAAAACTGACAATAACCGCTGTTTCTATTATTACATTTTGTTTTGCCTTGTTTTTTTTTTTGTTTTTTTTCACTGCATGCTGAAAAATTGAAAAGTGTCCTGTGACTTTTCAATTAAATTGGAAAAAAACATTTTGTTTCACTGTAATAGCAGGCATACTAAACAGGCATTTGGTACCTTCAGTACCAGTTTTTTATCTGTTACATGGATCACCGACAGGTCAGAATGCTTCTTTAAAGAACACAGGTTAAATTTAGAAATGAGATTATGAAGATAGATATAACATTTCAGGCTTGAAACTACATTCCCGTTTACAAGAGAACTTTCTAAAGTGAAAATACAAAGCCTTTCTCAAACAGGGAAATGCAAACAACAGCGCCCACTAGTGTTCCGAGATGAAATATACAGTGTTTTTCAGCATTACCTTCATTGCCGTGTAAACACGGACTTTCCTGAAACAAAGTCGTAGAAACAATCCCATGAAAAGTTGTGTAAAATAGGGCCTATTATTAGACAACTCATGAAACTTAACTTGAACTAAAGAGCTGGCTCGATTCAAAGGAAACTAAATTTGCCATCACAGACCGCAATATGACGGATGAAAGTCTATTTTGCAGCCTTTCTACAGTTATCAGCACGACCATGGTTGCAGTTTCCTGACCGCACTATCACAGACTGGGATAATCTTGACTCTTCCAAGCACAACAGGGCTTCGAATCCAACAGTCAAGGTCAAAACGACTCAATGTGCCACAAGGAGCAGCGTCTGTAGCACCACTGACACCCGTGTGTGAAAATTTCTTCCAGTTTATTCAAGTAAAAACAAATAAAGATGCATGCAACCTTTAAAGTTAATTAGCAGCTTTATGAAGGACAACCATAAAGAATGAGTCTATTCTTCAAGATGACGGCTTCAAATATTCCACCTAAATGTGGTGTCGAAAGGCAACTGTGCTCCGCTGCTGCTATTCTTCTCCATCACCAGTGTTGCCAGGTTCACGTCACCTTCAAAAGACACATTTTCTCGGCGATTAAGTCGTTTATCTGTTCCTTCAAGGTCTGTCTCTGATGCCGTCGTTTTGTGCATCAGAAGCACTGATGGATACATGAAGGGGCTCCTTGTCTATTCACCACTGTCTGATCCATTTAGGCTCAGAACCATGGAAACAAACCAATACATCTTTTGCAACTACAATCCACAGCAAAACACAAGTAATTAACACTTGAGAAGGAATTAAAAATTAAAGATAGTTGTTCAAAACTGCGCAGGAAAATAGCCCCTTGAGTCAAGTACAGACGCTGTACCTGCCTCTATACCTGCGGAGGCTGTGTGGGAGGAGAGCGTTTCAAAGATGCAGCACCAGAGCTCCGTGAACTGTCAATTCAGTGAAGCTTTTTTCTTTAATAATAATTTCTTTCATTGAGGATCATTATCTATCGGCTTGCAGAGGTAGCCCCAGAATGCCTTTTCAAACATCAGTATTTCCGTTTTTTGAAACTTTCTGAGATCTGACAGAACTGTCTTTCAGAGCCATCACCACGAAAAGTACCAGACCTTTCCATCTAATAAACGGAAAACTTATTTCTTTATCTATGAAAATAATGATGGAGACAGAAACAGAATAATAAAGCAGGGATTTATAAAGTAACTGATTCCTGCCTCCGACTCTTAGCTTCTATTGTCGTTCTCCTTGTTATCCCAGAAAGTCATTTTTTACAGCTGTCATCTGAATACACTCAAAATGCCTTCTGAAAGTTTTAATTCTCATTAGAAAGGGAAAAAGTTGTCTTGGTTGGTGCATGAAGGTGACATATTTGAAGTGGTGAGGAAACCCAAGAATCGAAAAACTGCTCAAGATGGCCACACAGTTAAGTGAGGTTGAATGAACAATATGCAGTCTTACAGAGTTATCCAGACAGAAAGTGAGCGATCCAATGATACGTTTGCATGTATGCATGCTTCAGTAGAGACTCAGTCCACACAGTAGGTTATCATTTTTCAGAAATTAAGCCTAATTGCACTACAGGGGATGATAGTTACAATTACCTCGTCTTTTGTGGGCTCATTAGAAAGGAAAGGTGTTCATTTCAGCCATCAATACAACTCCTGCCACCACAGCTGAGTGACAAGTGGTCCACATCAAAATGCACCTCAGGCATCCCCTCGACATTACAGGAGATTTGGCGAGTGCACTTCAAAATAATAATCAACTCATTAAAAATTCCGACAGTTACGAGTTATCAAAGCGGTGACAGCCGACAGCCGTTTATTGTTTGGCGAAATCGCTCATTCAACTAGACAAGTGCAACATGTATAAGATAAATGTCATGCTCCGCGTTGAGCTCCCTGTCAGCGATCAGCTGCTGCATAACATGTGTGCACGGAGTAATCTGCATTTTGCACAACATGCCGCACAACAGAGCAGACAACACAAATGAAGAATGACAGGCATGCAGCCATCCAAGTGTAGCTCGCGCCAGAGTCTATCAGAAGAGACACATGCCAATAAATTTAACATAATCCTCTTCAAGCAGAGAGCTCCTCACCCGGGAGTCAGACCTGCCATTAGCTCAGAGTTACACTCATCTATCTTCAGTGAGAAACTTTTTAACTGTCTTCAGGAGTTTGGCATGGAGGTTATCTGACGGGGACTGACAGCCGAGAAGCGAGCGCTGCAACACACGCCACGTTTCAGCAGTCCCGGCCACTCAGGGGGAACAGGGCCGGGCTTCCCCAAATCCGAGGCCGTCTCCCCAGCGTGGTGTCACTTCAGATTCAGATTGAGGCCGTTCAAAGCCACTGGACTGAAAGCTACTTTTATATGAGAGAGAAAATCCATTAAGCAATCCATACGTCCTGTGAGGACACGGCGGTTATCCCAGGCAGAGGCAGGGAACATCAGGAGATTACACACACTGTATTTAGAAGATATACCACTTAATATAAAGGCCACACTGCGTCTCTTTTTCAGCTTTGCGGACAGCGGCGACAATAACAGTCAGCTTGTCAGCTTCTGGTTCTGATTTATTACAATAAAATCAGTGGGAAAAACGCATCTAAGGTGTTGAGGACAGGCTTAGATAACGTTTCATGTGAAGGATGAAATAGAGTTCTTCCTGTGGGAGGTGAGACAACAGAATCAAGTAAGCATTTTATAACCCGAGCGCCTCGAATAATAAAATACTGCCATGCAAGACATTTATTGCTGTGAACCTTAAATTATCCATGAAGCCATTTGGAAGTCAGATTTCCGGCCTGTGCGAGTAAGGACATATTTTATGGCCTTCTTTTCCACTTACCCACAAGGGAATTGAATTTGGTGATATTACACAGTGCATGTGATCTGTATTAAGTTTGCAAGCAAACAAATGGCGTGCTATTTTGGTCCAGTCGGTCAGGTGTCTGTTATACCGCTGTGCTGGTGTGTGATTGTGTTAAAGCACACAGGGACTTTGCAATGACCGCTTTCAGTGTGCAGCACAGACCAGAGAGTCACTTACTAATTGCGGCGAACCGCAGCTTGTTATGAAACACGTCTTGGCTTACTCACGTCCGAGTTATGCCAAGTCCCGGCCACCCAAACAGTGAGCAAAAAGCGTGGCTTCTGTTCGGATCCGGTGAGATTCCATAATTAATAAACAATAACAAACACATTTTCGACGGGAATCACAGTGGAAATGACCAACTTTGTAAAACAACTAATTTACTGCTGTACACGGCCTAACAACCAACAGAATTCTTGCAGCATTGTGCAAATGTCACATTCTACATAAGCTCTGAGGTGAGTTCAGTTCAGGGTTCTCAGTGAAACAGGAATGTCAGAAATGGCACACTGCAGTTCTGTCGAGCTGCAACTCTCTGCTGAAGTTCAATTAATTCCGCCAGATGTGCAGCCACTGAATGGGATTCCATTTTCAGAGTCATCTACCTCCTCTTACCCATCAAGTCACAGTGTTTTTTGTCACAGGGAGACTATAACTCAAAGACAGATGGCTGTAGATTTTATTAACTATGCATGCTTTGTCAATTAGTCTGACTGCAACCGCCACTTTGACAGCGGGCAGCTGCATCTCTTCTAAAAGCACTGTATTCTCGCTTCCCTCCTCTTCTGATGAACCCACACAGCCTCCTCCTTTATCTGTCCTTCCTTATTCATTTCCAGTGTCTCCTTTTTTTTTTTCCTTTTGCCATCATCAATCTCAATCTCTCAAATTCAGTTCTCTCTTGATCTGCCCCTGCTTTTCCACATCCTCATTCTGTCTTTTCTCTCCCTCTCCAGCTGAAACTAGCGAAACCCCCCCAGCTTTTAATGACTCCTGTTGTATTCCTCTGTAGATGCCGTGACAGTTAATGGGAAGGGCCCATCATAATAAATAAGAACGCGAGCAAGGGAAACGATGAGACAAATGCATCGGATGCCAAATGTGCTGAAATGATTGCCGTTAAAACGCCCCGCTGAAGGTGGGCTGCAAACACTTTTGAATTGCAATTCCTGATTTGTGGAACTGTTCATGCACATCCGCACTGCCGTATATTAGAGCATTCAAAAAGAGATACGAGTGTCATTCGCATTCTTCTGTGGCGTCTCCACAAGGACAAATTCATAAGCGCGGTTCAGTCAAACCCCCCCCCCCCTTCTGCATTATGTTGTCCTGGACAAATCATTAAGGCAGTGTTTCTGGGTGGGGCGCCCGCCCATCCACATTCACATCAGATCAAAGCTCATTGGCTCTGCTTTGGTCTCCATCAGTGGCCAGGTATAGCTCCAAAACCAACTAGACACTATTCATTGCCGCAGATCTCGCGAAACAGATTTTCAATCTCACGGCGCTCGCCGATGCTTGTGAAACACAATACAGCCGACTGGAGGCGAATGCAAAAACACTCAATGCAACCTGGAAACTGGGAGTAAGAAGAATATAAAGCAGGAATAAATTAGCCCTTTAGCCGCACAGGCTGTTTTACTGATTGGAGATTACGTTGTGCACCATCATATGCTGGTTTGGGCCTCCTGAAGGTTTTTCTTAATAAGGAAAATGATTCTTAGTGACCCCCGACTGAACTGAGGAAAGACTGAAAAAGACCAGAGCACATCTTATCTTCACAGATCAAATGTGGTGAAGGTCAACACGTTTAGCTTAAGGAAATTAAACGGAACAATGGCACTAAATTCCTGCAGCGCAGGCGAACCAGGAAAACTGGACAGATGAGCAGCGAGTCTGTCAGCTGTGAACAGTGAGTCACCGTTTATCTCAGCTCGAGATCATGTTTCCCTCGTCCCAAGACGGTTTACACGCTGAAGTCAGGTTTACAAACTGCATGGAACCTCTGACTGAAAATAAAATGTTTTTCACGTCTGCTCGTCACAAGAATGCCTTAACTGCCACCTCTGTGGTTCCGTCTAATTAAAATGTAAAAGCAGCTACGCCGCCATGGAGACACACTCAGTTTCAACTCCTGCTCTTAAGTAAAGGTCTACACATGGTATTATCAGTGAGATGAACTTTAAATATCAAAAGGCAACATTATACAGCGGAACAGGCCCTCCGACAGCGCTAAATTATAATACATTATACCATTTAATGATAATTTCACATGCATAATGTGTATACGGAATTTAAGGGGGCTAATATAGATATACATGCCGGTCGCTTTAATGATAAGAACCATGTTAGAAAGAAATAAAAAACACAATTGCAGCGCAGTATTTCTCTCTTTCAAGTGGAAGCGTACGTTATTGTGATAAACTCCCGTCGCAATGAGAATGAAAGTTTCTTTAATCACAAAGCAGAGACGGGGTGAAGAGTGGCGTTATTTGTGTGAATACAGTGATATGCAATTTCTTCTATCCACTTTAAAACTGCATGAGAGCCACGCAGTCATATCCTTTCCCAGCGCACACAGATCGACCCATCACCGAAGCCGCAGAGGTGAAGAAAATCCATGCGGAGTTCATTCTCGATGAATCTTTTATGCTCCATGCCTTAAGTTTAGAAAGTTAACAGTTTTACAGATGAACTGCGGGCTACTCAAAACTTTCCCCAACCTTTGTCCTCCATCACCTTCACAACGTCTGAGGTCTCTCGCTCTGCTTTCAATGGCATTCGCCTGGACTTCATACTGCAGGTTCTCCTCAGCTTTTGGACGCCGACCAATAACACACTCCCTGCAGTATAATGCTGATGAAAGGCTTTCTGGGCCATCTCCCTGCCATATGAATTTGTGAGTGCATTGGTTGGAGTAAGTGCATCTGTAGGGCTGTTTTTGACTAAACAGGGGGCATGCAGGATGTAAAGGCAAAAAGGAGAAACAGCCACAGCCACGGGAAGAGACGAGGGCGAAAGAGGAAGAGACACCATGTGTGAATACTGATCTTTTCACCTGTTTCCCTTTCTTAAAGTAACACTATGGAGAAATTTCACTAAATGATCTTAGCCCAATTCTTCCTGAAATCCACTGAGATGACAAATAATCCATAATACTGTTCAAATTGTGGCTTTTGAATCACATCAATGAGAACTTCTGAATGAGCTGAACTCCACTGGTAAAAAGGCATTTTGTTATCTTTTTTAATCTGATCCCAGCAGTACTTTAAACTCATCATGAATATTCAGCCTGAAATTTCCTTTGCTGAAAAAGCACACCTAATATGACTCGGTCTGAAACTCACTTGAACACAACTTTTTTTTTTTTTTGGGGGGGGGAAACATATAAGTATTGAGAGGCTGTTAAAGTTCATGTTTTTGTGGAAATTTGCAGGTTATGTCTCCTGAGAAAAAAAAAAAAAAGTCGGAGCATTGAGTTAAAAAAAAAAAAATCCTGGAACTTACATAAGACCCCCAAGGGAGGAACAACCCTCTAGATAGATTTTTTTTTCCTTTCTGCCCCGTTGGGAATAGAGCCAAATCAATGGAGTGTCATTAATTGCTGTGCAGGGTGGTATTCTTGGCTCTAATAATTCACAGAAGAAATGGCCACGAGCGTCACTGCACCACACAAATCACCCCGGCACTTATCTTAGCCAACGGACAGAAGAACAGCGGAGGCTGTGCGCTCCCACCAATTGAAGAAAAACATTCATACATTAGAAATGAAGCAGCAAAGTGACATTGCATGTATTTGCTCCTGCCAGGTGCCCTCCAATCCCAAAATCCCGTGCGTCTTTCATACATCGATGATGAGTAAAGATAATTACTCGTCAACAGAACACCAAGCACTGAGTCAAATAAATGTTTATGAAAACGACGAGGAAAATGAAATGTCTTCGATATTGGGCGACAAGAATAAATGACCATTTTAACAACATATTTATATTGATATTGCAATTATGTGTACAAAGCCGCATGATTATTTTCTGGAGAAATCAATTTGTTGTTTGCATCGTGAAGCTCTACATGTGCATGTTCGCTTTACCGTGTGGCGGTTTCTTTGTATGTTCTGCATGATGGATGAATGGATGGACGGAGCAGCGGAAGCTGCACACCCTCAGATTCAACAGGCTTGAAAATATAGGCAGAAATTCTTCAGCGGTTGTAGAAATAGTTCCAGAAAATATTGGAATATGATAACAATGATTGATTACACACTGCAGCTAATCTCATAAACTAAATCTCAGACGGTTTAATAATACACACATCAGTTATACCCATATGAAAAGCAAATGAAACGTCATGAAGAAAAACAGTTTGTCAAGTGAATGACAGCAACATTGCGCACAATGGGCTAATATATCTGGAGATATAAAAAAAAAAAACTAAATGTGAGTGTATATAATGAAGAGGAAATTATATTGACACATCACACAGCTGAACAGTAAGATATGCCACTGCTTAACATCCGTCACTGTCAGAATCTGCACGCAAATTCTTTGCAAAGTCCAATTTAACAAGTTGTGTACAAAAAAATATGCACATAAACAACTACCTGTCAAACACAGGAGGATAAAATAAGTTCCATACTGCATAATCCAGCAATTCCATCTCCAGTCGCTCGAGTTTATTTCCTCCTCCAGTGGCAAATTACTGGAATTCCAATTACTTATCAAATGCTATCAGCAAATGAAACCAGAACTGACCGTACATTATAATGGTTTGTTTATTTCTTTGCTTTGGGAAATGATGCAAAATAGAGAAATGTTCCCACAAGCAACTTATCAATGTTTGGAAATGGAGGGAGAGAGCTCCTCAGCATGTGCCATCGTTCACGCACCCACACACATAGCAGGTACCTCATAAACCAAGGCAGCTTAGAGTGTATAGCAGCTCAGGCATAACACTTTCCATGCATGCCGTTTGGAGGGAACCGTAATGAGTTGAATTACTCTGCTAAATGGAGGGGCCTGGTGCTCTGGTGTATAACACCGTGAAGATGTGACCTCTTGAGGCACTGCATTTTACCCTCTCTCTCTCTCTCCCTCTCCGCTGATGGCCAAGGTTCAGATGGAATTTTATCAGCAGGGTTAAGCAGGGTCTATCACTCACTGCTGAATTATAGGTAGCAGATTGTTGTGGAAATAGCAGTTTAAAAAATGCAAAGCAAGGAAAAGGCAGTCATTAAAACTATACAACTGTGCAAAAAAACACATTGTATGCATAACGTGACCTGCCATTAAGGCATACGTATATGCTGATGTATTTTTCCAAGTATTATATGAACACAATAATGCTGCAAAAAATGAGGACATTATTTCCACTGGTGCGATGACTGAGAAGACAAAAGACAGACAGCGATAAAAGCCTGACTGGGGAATGGATAATTGGCGGCATTAACTTTACAAGGTCCAAGTTGATGTAAGGGGAGGGAGTAATGCAATCAGTGGCTTTCTGTGAAGTCCAATGCTCCATAGGTCTGTGTTAAATGGCCACATTAGGGTTTCAGACACGGCCGGACAAGATGGATGGAATCATGTACGTGCAAGTTAATTGCCATTAGACAAAAAGACAGATGATTCATCAACATTGAGGTAAGTAACATGACACAGCGGGCAGTGGACTAATACACTAAAATCAATCACCCTGAATAGAAGGCCTGTTGCAAAATTGAGAGTAAATGATGTGAGTGAGTGAGTGTAAGAGAGAGAGAGAGAGAGAGAGAGAGAGAGAGAGAGAGAGAGAGAGAGCAATGCGAGACAGAAAATCTTTATCACATGGTCAGGAAAGCCGAATAATAACTAATTGAAAACATTAAGCATTGCAGGTTGAGGAAATATGAGGACATACTCTCTCAGGTGAGTATGTTAATAAGAGAACATTTCCTCAGCCAGCTGCTGCAAACTGCAGACGACACAGGTGGATTGATAATCCTGCTCGGAGCCAGACAAAGCAACGAGGGCTGGAGGGTTAGTGAGAGGCCAGCTCCTCTCAGTGCGCTTGTGTGTGTGTGTGCATGTGTGTGTGCACGTGTATGCATAAATGCATATACTCAGTTATCTATAAGCTCCTCTCTGTGTATGTCTGGCCTTCCTTTTTCTTTTTTAATCAGTCTAATCCAAGTGCCTCCAGATGTTGGTGCCATTTGCTCCCTGCCAATCAAAGAGCCCAGAATGCCAGTTCCTCAGAGAAGTGAATTACAGGGGGTTTACCAGTATGTCAAAATTATTCTCTAAAGCTCAACTCCTGTAGCAGCAAATCTACACAAAGGAGGATTTATCCTCAATTAAAACATTGTTGAACACACCATACATGAAATATCATTTAGTGATTAACGTTCACAAACAGGATCGCAATAATAAAAATAAATGCCAGGAGTAAAGAATGCAAAGGTATAAACTTCAGCAGTTGATTTACACAATCATATACAATGAGATATTACTGGTACCAAGAAAACACATAAAAAATCCAACTAAAAATACAATAGCACCCATTATAAGAGGCATTTTTCAATGTTTTCAAGACAAAGCACAAAAAAACAGGTTTCCTGTTTTGAATGCACCACCTCTCATCTTCAGATGTTTGCATTTTGTATGCATGCATGCATTTTAATTTACATTCAGTACAGGATTGGCGGACCCCGCCAGTCTCAATGCAAGCTATTATGAAAAGAACAGAGGTGCAAATGACATTCAAACTTCGTCTGGTATTATGAGAAATGATGCAACTACGAACCCAGTTGAAACTCCTGGAATGGAATCAGACAGATGTGATAGGATGAAGCCTTATCGTCTTTCCATCAAGAATATCCTCTCTGATTGTGTGTTAAAAAAAAAAAAAAAAAAAGACAAAGCTTTCCACATTTATCATTATAGAGGTCACATGAGCTTAAACAAAGATAATGGCTTTTTTTGACACGGTGTCAAATTTAGTCTCTGCAGGTAAGGTGCCTGAACATGCCAAGTTAATGGGAAAAAAATGAAAAGGAAAAAAAAAAAGCATCATAAGAAGCAGCCGCAGGACCGAGAAATGTCTGTTTACCGATATCTTCTTTGACATTTACACTCATCAAGCTGTTGTTCAATAGATATCTGAAAAAAGCCATATTAGTTGCAGCACATAACAGAGAGAAGATACTCGGTATTTTACAAATCATATATTGTCTGCAGACATAAACGTTGACTGAACGTCAATCAATATCCATCTTGATGAGTTTCTGTTGTGGCTCTGTGAGATTTCTATATATTGATTCAGAGCCAGCAATAAACATAAAGAGGTGTTAATGATAATAACAACAGTGCAGTAAAGTGGCTAAAGCCATGGAGAAATACATCCGTCCCAATTGCATTGCTGATTCTGGCACAGATTAGCATAGCCTGTAAAGAATTACGGATATCACTAAAACAGGCTATACTAATTAAAGCCAGAATCATCAATTCAGATCTTCAGACCCCGAAAATCCTAAAAATAGGAGAGACGTTTGGTTCCACGTGAAGCTAAAGTTAGAGACAAATCACACGTTAGCAAGTGAGTACAAAGTAAACAAAGCACATAAAGAGGAGGTAGGTTTTTTTCATTTAAAAATATACATAATGAATATCTGATGTTATATCACAGTCTGGGTTAAAAAAAAGGAAATAATAATGCTGGTGAATATGAAACCATATAGAGCAAAAACCATGCACATATTGTTTTGAAACTCCATTGTTATACATGACTTAAATATAAATCCTTTACAGGAAAGAATAATTCATCATCCTTGAAAATATAGAGCTGTGTAACCTCTAAGTGCTGCCATGTACTATCTCTGGGTCGCTGGGAAGGAATTACACAAGGAAAAGAGAAATATTTGCTTAAGATTATACTCGCTGCTAAAAAGGAAGTCATTAGAAGTCGCTGTAATGCTAAAGACGCAGATGAAGAATTTAGACTCACACTTAAGTTAAAATACAAGAAAGTAGATCAGATGTTTGAAGGAAAAAAGCAGATCAAAATAGATTTTTAACCACTTCTTACAACAGTTTTTTCTCCTCCTGTTAAAAACTGCAGGAAAAAAAACAAAATATGAACTTATGTGTCTACATTCATTACACAATCTAAAAACAGTCTATATTTTGTCCAATTAAGGGGAAAAATGAACAAAAAAAAAGAAAACTAAGACAGTTGTTTTGCACAGATGAAGAAGTGGTGCTGCTTCCAGCCTTTTCCCGCCGAGTGTGTTCAACTTAGGGTTCATCTGAGTTCAGGACAACATAGGAGTGGTGAAAGGACACACACCACCTTGTTCCATACGTCGTCCGTAACAAACGCCGGCCACGTTTAGAGAATTACGCCGCATAAAAAGCATCGCGCCAGGAGCAGATTCTCAATGACACAATGTACAATGAACGGGGTGGCGAAGAACAAACGAAACACACTTCAAGAGAAGAAGAAAAGAAGGCTACGCATGCAGAAAATGAACATCCAAGGTACAGAGTTAAAGGTAGAATATGGCAGGAAACAAGCGGAAGACAACTGCGTTTAGAGATAAGGGAAATGTAAATTCTCTTCCATGCATCAGTTTGGTGAAATAAAAAAAGAATATATCCGATAGTAGGCTCAGCAGAAGCTCTGCAATTTTTCTCAGGGACGGCTAATATGTGTCAAAAGCTCTAATCATGGAGATGCTTCACTTTGACTCTCAGACTTTTTAAGTAAACCAGACGATGCGCTCTGTATTTTGGCTCCCTCGGTACTTTGAAGCCTCCGTGAATACCTTTGAGTACGGCTGCTTGACAGAAACAGAATCCTCAAAAAAAACAAAGAAAAAAAAACACTCCACCAGTGTGATCTGTTTGAAGCCACAATTCTGTACAGTGTCTATTTGTAGCACAGCAAAGTGTGGAAGCTGCAATAATTCATCATCATGATGGTATAGAGCTCAGATACAGAGCTGCTTGATTCATGGCCAGCGCCATGTGACACATACCTAGATTTCCATCAGTGACTTAGAGGTGGAAACATTCCTATGGGACTGTGCAAACCAAATGACTAAATGCTGTGACAGAAGGTCAAAATACAAGCGAAGGTCTCTATTTCATTGTCGCTGCTTGTTTTTGTGTGTGTGTGTGTTTTTGGTTTTTTCGCCTTTCAGGTTAGGAAATAGGAGAAACATGCCCTTTCTAAAAGACGTTTGTTTTCCCTTTGACAGTCCTCTCACTGAGTCTTTAGCCACTAAATTTATGAAGAGGTGTAGATTACAATCAAACTACATGTTCTGATATGAATTCAACCCTTAAACAGGAGTGGAAACTTGTGATTTAAAAAAAACAGAACAGTCTAGATGTTTTCCTTATCACGTTTGCACGTGTGTAAAACACTCACTCAAATACTCTAAACTGCTTGAGTTTTATGGGTTGTATCTCTCCAGTTACACTGTTAAGTGTTTTAACTAGGGTGAAACTCATCATCTAATGTTTGGATATTTTAAACTGAAATGATCATTATGAAGCATTGCATCTTCAAACGTTAACATATAAGGTCCAACCTGGTCTACTTAGTATTTCTGATGCACCTCGTCCTTCTCCCAGCACTACAGTAGCTCATCCCGGCTATAAATGACTTTCTGTCTCACTCTGTCATCCTCTCTTTTATCCCTGCAGTCAATTGGAATTAAATGAGCTAATTATGGCCGCTCTTTCACAACATTTCAGGTGAAGACGCATCGTTTTTCCCAATACACTGTCAGCATTAATGCATGGAGAGAGGACAGGGTTGGATGGCTTCTCAAATATAAACCTGTGTTATAAACCATATAAAAACACAACATGATTTTTTTTTTTTTTTTTTTATAATTCTCAATAACATTCTATGATGAAAATATAAGTATGTACTTTGTGAACATAATGACCTGCACCACAAGCATGACGGACATGGTCATGATGTTGTATAAATGTTAATGCTTTTTGGCCAAAACTGTTCAGACCATGAAAAACTGTGAATCTTCTTCTACATTGGGCCCGTTTGAGTGTCGTGTTGCAGGCCTGTCATTTCATTTTCATTTCTGAAGCGACAGAATTTGGTTTTGCAGCAACCAACGCTGCAGATAAAAAACTCTTTCAAGCTTGCCACCGAGCTCGCGGCTGACTGCGATTCCTCTTCGGCACAACAATACTTTGAGCTGAATGTCAGCATGCTGACAGTGGAGCTGAGCTGCTGGGAACATTATTAGTTTTGCCGAGATAATGCCGTAAACTGAAGTGATGGATAGATACAAACATGGATCTGCAATTACGGACCTAACCAATACTTCAGGGACTTTATTGGCAACATTATCATAGCAAGCCAGAGGACGAAAACAAACTCAGTGGAGTTAATTCCCAAGCATTCATAAAAGCATGTACACTTTATGAAAGTCCCTGCGAGCTGTTGAGATATTTCTTTCTGGGCTGATATTGCAGACCAACTCAAACTGAAATCCCGGAGACAGACAGCCGCCGCAGCTCAAATTCAATTTTCTCGTGTTGCTAGTTTATCAGTGTTACACTTACGTGACAGTTTTACCGATCCAGCAGCGATGTCCCGGCAATGTAAGACTTCATCAAGCATGCGATGCAATTCAATGGTGCATAGAGCATAATGGAGCCATTAACTTAATGCATAGACTGACTTTAAGCATAACGCACTGGTTGCATTAAGCAGTTGAAGCGGAGATGGATTGAAAAAAAAATCTCTTTTTTGTTATGTAATATTACGCTGCAACCTGCCTGTGTGTGTTAAGATTCCCATGTTGCTCTATAACTGTTAGTGGTAAAAACACTTCTCCTGTGAAGCCATTCGGAGCCAATAAATGTTAATTGTTCTAACAGTCTCGCCTTAAACTACTTTCACTACTTCAGTACAAGTACAAACCCAATCTAAAAAAATGGGTGTTATTACACGCACACACACACACACACACACACACACACACACACACACGGAAAGATGTTTGTGTTCTATCACAGTGTGACTTTGTAGCCCAATTTAATTATCTTATTTATCAATTCTACATTTAATGCAAAAGTATTCAAAGCTTTTTTTTTTTAGTTGGTGTTGTTTTTCTGTGTTAGTTTGTTCACATAAAAAAAAACGTGGTAGTTTCTTGCTGGCTTCCAGACAGCTTGTTTTCATTCCGAAGTTCGGTTTCCAGCATTCTGCAGTTTGAAAACAACCTTCAAACATTTCCAAGTTACACCTGAAGACACTCTAGTCAGCAAAGGGCAGCGTGTGACAGGAATCCTTAAAATGTGTTGAGAGTATTTGAGCTATCGCAAGCATGTACCGATGAAGTCATTTCCACCAGTGCAGTCCATATCAGCGCAATAACATCGACTGGGCGACGGGAAAAGAAAAAAAAAAACGCACAAATCAAAACCCCCACATAAAAAATATATTTATTCTCGAGGAGGAGAGCTGGAAAGGCACATCTGGACACTGTTTCCAGCAGGTATGGGACTGTGTGTTCTGGCAACTGAAATAGGAAGAATAATAAAAGTGGGGAATTATGTGGAGGAAGGGAAACGGCAAAAAAAGAGAGGGAGTTTCACACATAATAAGTGGAAGAAAGTTATTTAAGTTTTGTTACACAGGTTTTCATCAGATTGGTAAGTATGGAGTTTCCCTTTAGGATTTACTGTGGGAATATTATAAGAAAATGAATGTCATAATCAGACAGTGTCTCCCTTACAGGCAATAAAGGGCTTCATCTCTCACAGGCCTTGTCCTGCACTAATGTAAAGACACTCAAATTAAAAAGTGAATTTGTACTTTAATGCCGTATTCATTATTTTATCCAGGAGCGATTGTGCAGAAGTGCCAAAAAAAAAAAACCTGAAACTGTCCCAACACTTTCGTCTAAAGCAGGATTAAAACACACCATAATCCAGCCTTTGATCCTTTAAATAAAATATATATATATACAGTATATATTTCTAAAATGATAAAGCCAATTCTAAGTCTTGTGTGGACAAGATACATTTTTTCTGGAATTTGTTGTGATTTGAAACAACTTTTTTTCTTAACTCTTAAATTTCATTAGGTCTGCATAACATAATTATCACATCTAACCCTATGTTTCATGAAAATTAATATGCCTTTTGTCTGATTTCTTTCTATTTTTGAACCATTTTATTGGATGTCATTCTACTTTTCCCCTGCGTCGGACCACCCTATTTCCTTCTCGTATCACAACACAACCTGAGTACAGAAGACTAAAGGAACAGGTGGAGGTGTAAGAAAACGTTTGAATGATGTGTCTGTGTTATGGCCTTGTGTGGAAAAAAAAACACTTGAAAACACTCTTTACAAAATCTACAGAGTACACAGCTGCAGAGGGTCAGAGCTCATGAGCAAGGATGAAGGCACAGATGGAAGCTCGGGTACCAACAAAGGGAAAATGAAATTTTGAGAAGCTACCCGAAAGGCATAATGAGTTTCCAGACATGATCAGACAGGTAGTGTAGGTGCGGAGGATTAGTGCCGGGGACAGGACAGTCGTTTTTAAAATGTCATTAGTAAGAAGACAAATGACTGTGTAGAACAAATACTGAAAAAAAGTCACAATTTAAGCCAAAATTGCCTTTGGACAAAGCGCTCACTGGATGAGCGGGTGAAGAGCAGGAGTGGGACTTGGCTACAGGGCTGCACAATATGGCCAGAAACCAAATGAGACTCATTATGTGCTTTGCATTATGTGCCATCATCCCCTGAAACCTCAGAAGATTGAGGTACTGAGTGAGGGTGAGGCGAGACTGCTAAAATATGGAAGAGCAATTACCGAAAGGAATAAACAGTCCAGCAGTCACTTCTTCAGCAAAAAAAACAAACAAAAAAAAGGAGTGAAAGACAAGTCCCAACATCAGAAGGAATAACGCAGAGTTCAGTCTCAACATGGCTAAGTCGTGACTCCTGAATAAAAAGTCATGAGACGGTGCCACAGCTGTGGTTCTGCATCGCTGCAGCTGTGGCACTTTCTTTTTCTTTTATACCCATGACTTATTCAATCTGTCCTCGGAGGCTTCACCTCATGCCCACGGGGCTGCCGCGGCTCAGCACTGCCATGTGTTTCAGCTTCACCTGTGTCCCACAACGCAGCCGATACAAGCTTTATTTTTTTTTTCCCAAAATGTGAGGATGGATTCTGTCAGACTGTTTTGCACTCTATCCAAACGCGAGCATACTTTGTAAAAACATTTAGCGAATCACGTCTTTACCGGTGAGATCAAAGGTAAGTCTTCTTCTGCTGCGTATCTGCTGAAAAGGTTCAGGGAGTGATACTCAGTACGATCACACAAAGTAACAAGTGAACAGGCTACAAATGGATGACTCTTTCTCAAATGATACAGAGCATTTCCACGAAGATGTATTCAATGAAGAGAGTAAAGATCATTATTTAAAAAAAAAAAGAAAGTACAGCTATTGCATCAAGATTTAGCACAAATATCTTCTCAAGTACAACAACTAGTCGAACCCTACTGGCAGACACTAAATATTGAGTAAATCTGATGAGGATCTGGATCAGGAACCATTTGTGCATTCCTAAAAAAGACAAATATTTTAAATTGCTTTTTTGGACATTAAGAAACTTAAATTAAGACTGAGAAATCGACTCCAGAAGTTTTTAAAGAGCCTGATATGATCCACTACGATGGCTTAAAAACACCTAATCTTTCTAAAGTTTCATCAAACATTGGGCGTCAAGTAATAACTAAGTCTGAGTTTAATGTGAATGTGTGTGCTACCATACTCTGTTTTTTAATAAAGAGATTCATTTTTAATTGGAAGGAGCCACCAAGGACAGCAGCTGAATGCCAAGTCAAGTTTCTTTATATTATTTCTAAGCATCATAAAACTGAATCTCACAGACTAATGACTCACTGTTTTTTGTTTTTTTCCCCACTTAATTCACACTTTATTCTAAAAAACACACCAGTTTGACCTTAATAAGTAAGGTCGAGATTGAAGGTAAATTATGAAACAGATTTAAAGAAAAAAAAAGAAAGAAAGAAGAATCATAATCTGACATATTCATCTAATTTCAGGTTGCAGAACACTGGAGAGACACAGACAATCATTCACACCTATAAAGACACCAATGAACCTAAAGCCTCGTTTATACAATAACATTTCAGGTGAAAACGCATCGTTTTGGCATTACTGTTTCAGAAATATTTTGTGTTTACACTGCAACATTGTGAAAACGATGTATGTTTCCGTGAAGACGGCAGAAACGCTGAAACGAAGTCGTGAGCAGCAACGTTACACAGGCTGGAGTCTGAATACATGCAAAGATTCCTATGAATATTTATTATAATTACCTTTATAACAGGATTTCATATATGTACAATTCGCTTGAGCCTTTATGAATCAGTGATTTCAATCTGCTGCTAAACGCTGTGAATGCCCCATGAAGCCTCACTATGTAACTAATGACTGAAACGGACAATATGAAGCAAAACTATGATGAGTACATTACCTTAGACAGGTCATCACCTGCTAAGAAATGAAGTGACAGAATTGGTTTATCGGTCCTCTAACACTCACACACACATACACATACACACACACACACACATACACATTTTGGCCATTCTCTGGTGGTGCATCCTGCCACCGCAAAGCCAAATTAAATGCACGCTGACTGAATTCCATCTAATGCTTGAATACTTATAACCATTCCTGCTCTTGTACTCACACCTGAATACATGCCGGAAGACAAACTGCAAACCCACTGAACTCTTAACAAAGTCACAGCATTCACACTGCATACAGAATGCATTCGTTATTTAATGATAAATGATGCTTGCCTCCAAGAAGTGGAGTTTTTTTTTTTTTTTTTTTTTTTTTTTTTTATGGTTTGCTTTATTTTAATGTTTTCTGTGTTTCACTAACAGAGATTGCATTGATTGTAGCCTGAGGTTTTCTACTTTCTAGATAAATGCAAGTCTGATATCAATCATTGCTTCAGTGCAAGTCTTGATTTTCATACAGAGGCAATTTAACCCAAGGCTAATTCATCTGATTCAAATTTTTAGATGAACTGAGGGCAATATTTTATCAATAGACATCTATGGCAGCTGTATACATCAAGTCGACAGTCATGCCACACCACATCATAAGGTTTATTGCACTAATCAGGGATGCAGCTTGATAAATGATATAAACATCTTTCATTTGTGAGATCTTGGCGACTTATGAGCAGGATAAAGAATTGGCTGCGCACAATTTTTGGTCACAATGTGTTTACCCACAGTGGAGCCCTGTCTTTTTCCCAGTGTCAGCTGGGATAAGCTCCAACCTCCATCTGACCCCCCTATGAAGGATTAAGGGGGCTTAACTAATGGCTGGATGGATATATTCATAAAACAAGACCTTTGTGCGGGCTCTAAGGTCACCACTATCTCCCCCGCCAAAAGTAAATGGCAGAAATATCAAGTCTTCATGCTACAAAGTCATTACGTATAATTTCACATCAACCAACCAAACTTCCTCCAGTTGTAGATTGAACACTCCTGCTGATTGGAGCTGCCTGTCACCCGCCTCATGTCACACATATTTATCTCCAGCGTCATCTCAAGGGCGTAATTTCAAACGAAAACACTTGTTTCAATCAAACCACATGTGCTGCATTTCCCAGGCTCTCTTCCTTGGGTTCCTCATCACATTACACAATATTACACGTCCCATTTATTATTGTAAGGCAAAGTATTGGAACTATCTGTACTTTGGTATTGTGCTTGTTGTTGTTGTCAGACGATAAGCGGTATTATTTTTATTAATACTCTTGTTTGTTTTCTTCTTGTCATGCGTGTTATTTGGTTTCCACAGGTAATAACTTACAGATGATTTGCGAACCGTGGAGGACCGCTACCCTACATGGGCCTTCCCAGTATGCTAATAACGATTTTCCTGGAATGTGCATCCAAATTAAGTTCTGATTCAACAAGGTTTTCACAGAAGCACTCGCAATATGTGTGGTCTTCTGACGATCCACGAAGGAGACACCATTTAAATGTTGATTGTGTTATTTTCTTGGAGGAATGAAAGTGTAAATCCTTTTTAGTATCTGCTTAATAAAGCAACAGTGCGTTGATGCCGCTACATCAAGAGAATTTGCTCAGTTTTTGTCACACATGCTGCCCCAAAAAACAGCTGTCACTCAAGCCCCGCTCAAGCACGAAATTTGTACAAATGCACATCTGAAAACAGTCCACAGCTGGGATAAGGAGTTGGAGCACATCGAGAGCTGAGCTACGGCATTTTTTACATCTGGCCTTTTTGTGGGATTTGTTGAGTTTCATTAAAAAAAGAACCACTGAGAGCCTCATTAGAAAAAAAAATAAAGAAACATGAGTGAATAGGTCTGAATAAGCTCAATTAGCTGATTGATTTGTCATTGAAGACAGATTTGATGTAGCTGGACATGTCAAACAAAATGTCATGAAGAAGAAACATCTATTCAAACACCGAAAGTGTTTAACTACTGATCTTTTCCCATTTTCATTTCTTTTTCACACACGGAAGCATTTCCTTTGGATTCGAATCTAATTTGAGGCTACTTCGGTTAAACAAAAAACGCAGATCTTGTGAAATAAAGAAAGACTTAATTAAGATTTTTTTTTTCTTTTCCATTTGAAATGTTATCCAATTTAAGGCCGAAGTTCAGGCGAGTCAATCGATGTGTTAGAGAGGAATCGGGCCCAAACAATCCATCCACATCGAACATTCGTTCCTCAAAGGCAAAGACAATGATAAAAGCCGACATCGGATAATGTGTTCTGTTTAAGAGGACTCAGCTGAAAACGTATAACATGAGCATTAGCAAGTGGCTCGGAGGTACAGACCGTTGACAGGGGGGAGAAAGATGGCGTCATTTGTCTTCACTCACCAAAAGGTTTGGGGAGGTGAAGTGTCTGGAGGTCACCTTTCAGCGGAGGGCCTTTTGGTTGTCATGCTGTCTACTGGGGGTGCGCGATTATCCTCCTCCAGCCGGATCATCATGGCGTCTGCGAGGCAGACAGGGAGCAAAAGGGCAGTGGGAGAAGGAGAGGAAAGGAGAGAATGTGTTAAAAAGGATGTGTCCAAATTAGGAAGTGGAATATCTATAGCACATGGGCCTTTTTATCACTTTGAAATGGAAGTCAAACGTCTACAGGTGGGAAAGAAAAGACTACAACACTTCGTCACTGCAGCAACTTAAAGCCAAAAAAGACGAGCCTTTCTTCCTAGAAGCAATACATTTTGCCCTTCAAAGTAAAGCCCAAGGCCAAAGGCCCTTACTAATCACCTGAATGGTGTAGCGCTCATCCATGCGAGAGCCAAAAAGCTCAGGCTGCCGTGGGTAACAAACCTTCACATCTGCTGCAGAGTGAGAATCTCACTTTATGTTTTAATCAAGGATCTGCTAAAGCTATGTAGCTACCATTCCCCACTGGATATCATCTGTCAAAGGGAAGAATGGCATGTCTTCATGTCTAGGGAAGTGTTCATGCCTTATATAGTCCTGGTCGAGTAGCGTTGCCTGCCGCACATAGCTTTATCTAGCCGGGGGCTAAGGAAGCAGACCTTCTGAGAGCTCATTAAAACAGTCTTCAAGTCTTAAGAGACAAATATGAATGTACTACAAAAGAATGGCCTTGCCATTAAAAATAATCAAACGTAATGGAGCACATCCCAAAATGAAGAAAATAAAATCAAATAAAAGTGGGAACAATAGCCGGCTGGGATGAATACATGACAATACCTGACAGTGAGTAGAAGACGGTAGCATTCGACGGTTCAAAGACAGCTCGCCATGTATAGCGTAACAAATGAGGTGCGTACTGCTCTACTTTTCCTAGGTGAAATACAAATTATATCTCAAAGGTCAAGTGAGGTAGCGCTTCTTTTCTAATAGGAAGCTGCGTGACATTTCCGTGCAAGGGGGAATCTCTTTGCTGTGACTTTTTTTTTATTTTTAGTAATGCTGACATTTTCACTGGTTACACGAAGACTAAAAACGAAATCGCATAAATACCAGCACCAGTTTTTAAAGCTAATTGTAAAAGGTGTAGTGAAAAGATACTTCACGCAAATACCACCGATCACGCTTAGCCTTTGCGCTCCACAATTCAGCTGAATCTGCAAGAGGCTTTTTCAAGAAGACGAGCCAATTACCATTTTCAAACTTCCACTTTAACGGGGTTTGATCTGAGTCAGTTTGCACGAAATGCTCGATGAATAAGGTGGATTTTACTAGAAAATATTAAACGGTAATTATCCCGAGAGAATGTGAATGTACAATAGCTCATCCCCAATCTGCACCAGCAGTGTCACACAGTACATGTGAGGGGCAAGCCTTTCAAGTAACAGAAGAAAAGGTCAAGTAATTATATAAGATCCAGTTCAGTCTCACTGTGGATTATTCTGAAGGAGGAGACTGTGTGGCGCTCATTTCCAAAGTGAATCTGTCGGAAATATGAAAGAAAAAAGGAAAAAAAAAAAAAAAAAAACACATGTTCAATCAGAGCAGTTACTTCATTTCCAAGAAGACGCCTTCAGCTGTGCGAGAGGTAGGCGGGCAAATGACAAAACATGCTGCAGCTCCCGTCAGGAAAAGTCAAATTAGAGGTGATTGTGAGCTGGAAGGCAGGAACACGTCTAAACTAATCTGCATTTTGGAATTTTGAGGAGGAAATTTCAACTGTTTTGTTCCAGATAATTATAAATTAATCAGTGTGTGCAAACTGGCTTCCTTCAGTGTTGGGTATTTATTAAAAAGCTTTAAAAAAAAAAAGAAAAAAAAAAGGAGAGCTATCTGTGCTGGTATTCGAGCAATTGTAAGCTTTACCATTATGTGAACTGGCAAATCGCAGCATAATGATGCATCTCAGGAGATAGGGTGATTTAATGGGAAACTAATCGACTGGGCAGTATAACAAGCCAGCAAGCATTTAAATACTGAAAAAAAAAAAACTAGTATCAGACTAGTATCAGAGCAGCATTGATGCATTGCTAACCAGCAGCTGATGGTGTCACACATTATCTCTATATATGCATCACATATATGTGGCTAAATGATTTTAGCCAAGCAAACCAAGCCACCAAGCTACATTCTTTGTCGGTTGTCAGTTTGCTTGTTTAGCTGCATCTTATCTACAAAGTTGCTGGGTGCATTAAACTCCATAAAAGCAATGAGGAAATCAGCTTGGAGCAAGGACTTCCGTCACAACTAGGCTAAATAGGAGCTTAGCCTAGTTATGACTCTGTATGCATTACGCAACAGTAAAACTTGTTGGCGCCAAGTGAGAAGAACCACCTGTGTAATTAGGGAGGCACATAGCGTATGAGTCTACATCCTCTTTAAGTCAACAGAGGAGACTGACAGTTGCAGCACAGGAGCACCGTGGCATGCACTGAAGGCAATGACTCCAACATGATGGACTGGATTGTGCAGATTAAACATAAACCAATGTGGATCTCATGACACTTCCACTCGCCGCCTCACATTTCTCTTCCTTCTAAATGGAGGCTCTTATCTCAGCCAGCACCGGCCCAATATAAACCTACTGGCAAAGCCATTTAAATTTATTGGCCGAAAAACCCGACTGTCCGTGCAACCTCGCGAGTGCAGAAAAGCGAGAACAAATATACAGATGTAAGAAAAACTGCCTTTGATAAATCAGTTTTAGGATTCATTCGGGAGTTGTGAGTTCTACTGGGGCAGAATGAACAAGGCGACACAAATGTTGCTGAAAGATAGAGTTGAAAACAAACAGCCTGCTTCTGATATTAACTGTCGAGAGAAATCTTAACCTTATTTCATCCCTACATGTTAATCCCACAAATGACTCAGTATCTAAGCACTTTCTTGTAACGGCTTTGCAAAAGTCTCGAAAACTCAGTCAACATCTTACAAATGGATTTTTTTTTATTATTATTATTTTCTTGATGAAGTGATAGTGCGGAGGAGTGCATATTGACTCCAGCTGTAACATCACATACAGGAATGTGTAGGAGCGAGACAGGTTGAGTGTGTGTCAGAGAGAAAAGGAAGACAAACACCCAGACACAAGCCGAGCGACGGACAGAAACCCACATTAAGAGTGTGTTTCTTATGCTTGAACTGCAGTTGAGATTCAGCCAAGGTCATCCTCTTACTTATGACATACATGGAGCCAGACGGAGCCTCTTACTTGGACGCTCTCCATCTGCTCCAACTGATAAGGCCGGCTACTTCATGAGGAGCGCACAGACACCGCCGCTTTGTTTTGTGGGTGATGGAGTGTGATTAAACAGGCAAGATTCTCTCGGTTCACACAAACAAAGCCGGTTTTCTCATTCTAACCTTCAACATGTAGTGTAGACAAGTCGTGTCATACGGCTAACGGAGAGCAGGAATAAAAACAGCCTTTCAAGTTTAAACTTTTCAATATTAGCTTGTGATGATTGGATTAAAAGTGACATACTGAGGTAAAAGTGACCAGCAGGCTAATGTTCAAATCCCTCCCTGAAGAAAGGACCAAGAGTGCATCTTTGCTTCTTGTTTTTAATCCTTCAAGACATTTAAAGAGGAACATGTAATTAGTTTGAAGTGCAATGATAAGGCCAGAGAGGAATATTACTGGTTATTTGGACATTAAAGGTCTGCGACTGGACAGTTAGTTATGTAGTTATTTTTACAGTTAGTTATAGCGCAAAGAGAGAGCAATTAGATTACATGAAGGTTAAAAAAATCCAACAATGACCATTCATGAAATGTATAAATCAATAAATAGGGTCAAACAATTAAACAACAGGTGTCGGAAGAAAACAGAAAGACATCTATACTGACAGTAAGCTTTGTTGTTCTGTCCTACATGTATTCACACACACCCAGCCAGACTAGATAGTAGATTGTCCAGACGAACTGACTTTTTGGACATTTAAAGCTCAGCAAGTGTATGTTGGTGCATCACTTGGAGAAGCGGAGTGAGGGAATATGAGGCAGCAGAGTCAGAGGTGGAGGGTTTTGGGGATGCATATGTCTGCCTTGGCTACTTCCACATTAAAATTTATGAGAGCAAAAAAAAAAAAAAAAAAAAAAATCTTTCCAGCCCATCAGTGAGGACAGTGGGCTTTTCTGTAAGCCTTCTGTTTTGCTGTTTTTTTTGAAAACCACATGAATGCTACAAAAGGTTGGTAAAGACCAGTGACTGTTAGCGCAGGAAAAAATATTGGTGATAAATACTGAATGGGCTCCACATTACTGTTTGAAGAGATGAGAGAGGCTCGTGACAGTCTTAAATACAAGCCAGGTGGCATCACGAAGACAACATAACTGCAATACAGTAATGAAAACTCATTTTGACTATATGGGAATGGCAGTTTATTTCACACATTATTACGCGCTCAAAAATGGGCCATCAAAGAAACTGTGTTTTCGTGCTTCATAATAAACAGAAACAAGGTTTTGAGATCAATAAATCGCCGCGACCTGACCAGAGGCACAATGTTTTTCTTCATTAAACTTTCACGCTGCTATAATGAGTGAATTTGTGAGCCATCTGCCGAAACACCGTTGTTTTCTTACACACACAGTGGCCTCGTGAAGGATGATATCCAACTTCAAACAAATGGTCGAAATCCCAGCATGCCCCTGTGGCTCGGAGAGGTTCACGGACTGATCACCATAGCTGCAGCTGACGATCTGAACATGCGAAGCTTCCTGTTAAATGAGCCCTGGCCCATGGAGGTGCACCAATTGGCAGGATATGAGAGCAAATTGATTGGGAAACAGATGGAAGAGAAGCAGCCACTATAAAACCCGCGAGGCTGTAAAAGAAGGAGCGAGACGAGCGGTAAAGATGAAAACGGTACAGACAGGCCGAAAGCAGACAGCATGAAATAAAGGCCAGATAAAACTATGGCATATGAGAGGAAAATAAAGAAGTTTTCCATAAATCCAACAGACCCAGAAGAGACGTCTATATTTGTCACTTCAACAGCAAAAGCACAAAATCTGATGGGCCCTATTTGTTTTTCTGTCAGCGACACACTGGAACACGACTCAGTTTTACAGCGTCAGCCTCAAGATGTTTTCAATATTGAGCGTTCTTTGCAACACTGTTTAATAGCTGTGTATACTTATGTAATACTTCGAAGAAACAAGACGCGAGAGAAAAACAGAGAGGCCTTGAAAATGTGCCAAGGCGCGGCGTTCTCACCCGCTCACATTTGTTAAAAGTCATCCCTCTCAAGACGTCCGCACAGAGACAATATCTCTGCAGTGACAGCCCGTTTCGGGACAGCTTTCACATTTATTCATCCTTTGTTTTCTAATATGTCAGTGTTGTGATGACAGACTGGGTCTTTGTGACCTTCAAAAATAAATAAATAAACAAATAAATCCAACAATGTATGAACAGTCGAGCTCTTCAAAGGTATATCTCCAGATCCAGAAATAGACACGGGGGTCATCCTACGACCAAAACTGAAAAGGACCCGGCTACACAATCTTGATTTGACGGATCTCTGAACAAGTTCACTCGGAAAGGAGAAATCAAAGTCATTCTGTTGTCAGCGGCTAATTATTATCAGCATTATGATCACATTCTAATTGTAGCGTGAGGTTCCCATCTGTGTAAAGCAATGGTTGGTATTTACTTTTCTAATGAGGATCAGGAGTGGAGATACACGTTGAGAACTATTTGCCCTACAAGGCATGTTGAAAAGCAGCATACACACAGGTTCCTCTTTTTTCCCAGTCAACGGACTACAAATGTTAGAAAAGTTCAGATGTGAGACACTACATGTTTTGTTCTACAAGTTTCTTGGACTTTTCTCTTGGATTTGTGTCTGGAATTTGAGCAGACGCCTCACTGAAGGGATACATTAGTTTACATGAAACAAAGTTCTTCTGAAGTATTTGCTGGACTAATCGGAGCCACTACACTGAAAAACCAGTCAGACGCAGAAACCTTTGTCATGATTCATTGCCGCGTTAATGAATCTTCTGGTCTCAACTGGGGAGGACAAACACACTCGGGGAAAACGCTCACTCGCGCTCTTACTCCTGTTTATCTAGCCGACTTCAATCAGTGGAAGTCGGCGGATAACAATCTTTCCTGTATGGCCGGATATGAAAGCTTCGCATAAATCTCTATATACAGTATGAAGGTAAAGCGGCGCTCCCAAAATATATCCCACTTCACTCCCTGAGTGCACCAGAAGACAGCAACAAATAATGGGAAGCAGCATCTGCTCTGTCCATGTGAGACGCACAGCTTTTACTCCACATGGCACTCTGTCAGTTAGTAAGAACGGGAAAAACTGCAAATAACTTCAGGAGTACGCCACTCCTCTCCTAAATTAACTTCTAGTCTCTCTACTACAGGGCGGTGCATCGCTCAATTTAGATGACTGCTGCTATTAACAACCTATTGATCCTGCTGAAGGAGTCAGAGTCTGATAATGACAGGTCTGAGCCGAGCCGAGCCAAATCACAGTCGAACGCATTCATGCAAAGTGCTTTAAATAAACAGGTCGTTTGCAAAGTGAAAAGTGCATGAGTCATCAGTGAAAGGAAGAGACTCGCGTGGGCTGTGAGCGGTTATCTGCCCGGAGTGTGAATTAAAAATCGGAGCGCGGTCTCCACATCATTAACCCTTCAGAGCCACGCTGACCTTAGATGTTCATTTGATCTCATCATGTTTTGGTGAGTGTGAAAGCGGGTCGACATGGAGGGGGGTGGGGGGGGGGCTTGCAGCTTTGATGTAGAAATGCAAAATTTCTTTTATCTCTCCTGGAGCGTTTGAGACCAGACCGTCCGTCCGAAAAACTCAATTAGAGACACGCCGAATGTGAGCCGACATCATAAGAGGCACAGAGGTACAAACCGCACAGGGGAAAGGAGGAAAAATAATAAATGCAACTATTAAGACAAATGGGGCCACAAACCGAGCAACACAAACAAGAGGGCAGGATTCTTAAAATCTTCTCTACTTAACCACAAGGGAGGGATCATGACAGAGAGAGGGGAAAAAAAACCCACCATTGCATCAGCTCGATTTCTGATGGCAAAATGACTAAAGAGCAGCTAAATTTAGGCCTGCGAGTGGCTCTGGATGTGTGACATCCAACTACTGCTCTCATCAGGCTACACTGGTGATGGAAGTTGTGTAATTATAGGAATATTGTTTTATCTTTAAACATTTGTTCCCAATTTCGAAAATGCTTCCTGTTTACTTTATACTATCTGAAGCATTTTCATTTACTGATTACTTGAAGATTTTAATAAGCGATTGGGCATGTCAAACAAGGGGCATGGGCCAGAACCGGCCTGCGAGAGACTCCAATCAGGCCCATCGATCCACCAAACAAATCATAAAAGTTTCAAAGAAAAGATTTATCAGCACATTTCTTAACACTGAGATCTGAGCTGAAAGATCGGCATGAAAGCGAGCTAGCTTGCTGCTCAAAGCAATGTTGCAAGGTTGACTTTGTAAAAACGTGCATAATGTAACAGGTATAGGGGAAGTTTTAAAGACATTCAGTTGTATTTGCATCAGAAGGTATTAAAATTGGCTTTATGTTGTGACTTTAGTAATTTTCTCCAGTAATTGTTGTTTTTGCAAAAATATAGACATTTCATTCACATATACTCTGTGCCACAAAGCATTAAAGTTTGTATTTAAATGCTATTATGGCTAATTCTTTTAATGGTCTGACCCACTAAAGTAAACCTGTTAGATACCTCAGAACTATTGGATTAAAAAAGTGTTCGAAACAAGGGAGTAGAGGTGAGACTAGCCTAAAACACAAAATCAAAAAGTAAAACTGTTCCCAGATGACAATCATCCCTTTAAGGTATACTTTAAGGTGTATTAATGACCTTTTAATTTCAAGTTTGATCGGATTTGGGTATGACAACAAAAAAGACACTCCAATAATGTTGAGCATAATCTTCAGTGGATAAATAAATTCAGCTTGCTTGGCAAATGAAGTGTATCCTGTGTGCACAGAGTGAAATTCCTCAGCCCATTAAACCAGTCATCATCACAAATGCCACAAAGTAGCATAAAAGAATTTGAAATCCCAAAAGCTCAAAGCTCTTAGTGTGTTCATTCAGCCAGAAATGTGTGGGTTGTTGCTACCTCCCTTATGGAGAGCACCGTACCTCTGGAAATGAGGTGGGAAGAGAAGAGGGGAGAGCGGAGAGAGGGACAACGATGGGAGGGATGGCAGGAAGAGGAGACGAGTGCATGGCCAATTCTTATGCATCTATTTTCTGTGAACGGGACAGGCAGACCCCACTGCATTCTTTGATGACACCGAAAAGATGCACTGCGGCTTAGGTGAGGAGGGAGGAATGAGGGGAGAAGAAGAAGAAGCAGAGGCACGGCTTTTCACACGAAACCGTTTCATCTGGCTTCAGCCATCGGTCATCAGAAATGGGAGAACTCTGACTCTCAAACACGCCACTTCGTTCCAATCCTATTTAGCTCAGGCCTGTCTGAGAAAGGGGGGATATATTACAGTGTCCCGTAAGGCGCAGAAAGAATTATTCGTGCAGAAAAGAATTTAACTGCATGGCCGTAGCGCCAGTACCAACAAAAGGATCTCCATGGTTTTCAAATACAGATGACTCTTTGTCAGGCACGAGCTATTTCTAACCTTCCCATTGCAGGACCACTCAGAGTCATGAAACACTTCCCTTGAAGGCTGTTAAGAAAAGAGCTAAGAATATAGGCAAAGGGTCAGCGCTAACAACATCGAGAGGACAAACATGATTAAATTCATCCCCATTGGTCTCTTAAATCCGAGCTCGCTGCAGAAGCACCACATAAACAAACACGCATATGAGACAAAGTCTTTTCTCACACATCAGTAAGACTCACTGGGTGATTTTTTTTAATATATTTGGATCTAATTAAACATGCATAAAGCCGAGAAGTGTTTATGTTTTCAGGGAATCACTTCAGAGAGAATCCAGTGTTTACCAGTGCGATGAAACACTCAGAAATTACGGGAACAACATCTATGGAGACATTTGTTTGCATTTTCACAAGTTATTTGTCCAGTTTGACCTTCTAATGCTACACAAACAGAAAAGCATAAACAGTGGGGACCCGACTCCAAGAGGAGTGGAGCTGACTCAAAATCAATAAAAAAAAAAATTAAAAAAAAATGCATCGAACGATGCAACGGACAACTTCCTGTTTCTTCCTAAAGTCAAAATATTACATGAAAAATGCTAACTCAAAGAGGGATTCCACTGTAAAGAGTTATTCAAATTACACTGAT
The DNA here is from genome assembly GCF_902148845.1 of Salarias fasciatus. NCBI lineage: Eukaryota > Metazoa > Chordata > Actinopteri > Blenniiformes > Blenniidae > Salarias > Salarias fasciatus. Next base: position 21,902,035 of record NC_043757.1, read on the forward strand.
TAAGAAACACCTCAAACATTTAACACATATCCAGTGGAGACATGTTTTTTTTGGGAGCACCCGTTCTCCGCTTTCTCGTAACTTCCTCACAGAAAACACATCTCCCTCAGAAAAACATGAGGCTGCAGTGCAAGCAACATTAACTTTTACGATACGCTCAGTGGAACCCACATACTCAATTTAAAACATCAGCGGCGAGCTGGAAGGATATGTTTTGTGCTAAACAACATTACGAAGCAAGTCTTTCGACCGATGACGTGTTTTCATTTCTGTACCGAGATGCCAGTAACTTTATCAGCGCAGCTCAATGAAATGAAGGAGATGCTCAGATAAATGGTAAGGCTGCCACCAGAAATTCACTCTGATCTCAAAAATAAGTTATTTCAAACAAATCACTCAAAACAAAGTTTGCGTAATCAGAAATAAGTTACGAGCAAAGCCTTTGTTTGAATAGAATGTGCCTTACATAACTGTGATTTCCCAAAATCGAGTATTCTAAATGTATTAATTCTAAAAAGTGAGTGTTTCTGAAGAGACTGAAATCCTGATGTTGAAGCGACAGGAGGTAAGAAAGAGACACGACTCCCCGAGTACCTGAAATCAACCATCCAAAGCAGGGGAAGGTAAAAAAGAGAGGAAAAGAAAAGAGTCCAGGCAGGGTGAAGGGTGGGAGAGCAAAGGACGGGAGGAAGCACTCAGGATGTGGAGGTCTTCACAGCGACTGACCGGAAAGGATGGGATTAAGAACCACTGCATTACAGGGACGGTTCATGTTGGATAGTCTGGTAGGAGAGCGGGAGAGACGACATTACGACGTGTTGGTTATGGCTGCACATTTAGTGAGAAGGAAGCTGTGGATTGGACTGTGACCGGCGAGGAGCTTCATGGATGCATGAGGGGAGGGTGTGCAGGCGATTGGTGGGAGTGAGGAGGATACAGGAGGCCAAGAGTGCTCGAAAATAATTCGCTGTGGCAATTTCTAAGAGGAAAATGCCAGAAGGAGACTTTCATTACATCCGACTATTTCAGTCATGTGAAAAAAAGACAAAAGATACTAACGCCGCCATCTCAGCGTGAATACAGTGGGTTTAGTTAAAAGATACATGAATAGAAATGTACTAATGTCTTTCATCTAGCAAAATACTTCATTTTTGAGTATTTCACTAATTTCCAATATATTTAATTATCTTAATGAAATATTTCACACTTACAGATGTATTGATATGATGAGGTCATAATGTATATTATGAGTAATTTAATTCTTTAGATCAGTTGAATCAATAATAAGGAGTTAAAAGGACTTCTTTCTGACAGTCTGGAGACCTTATGTAACACAAGGTGTTGTTTTCCTTCTTCGTTTTTATCCTTTTCAACCTCAAAGAAATATGTCAGACTGCTGAACGGCCCCAAAGCTGCTCTAAATCCTCCAACACAGCCTAAGAAAATTGTTCTTTTGGTTTATTTGTTTTGCCGAGTTGTTATCAGGCCGTACAGTGCAGGATTTTTTTTGGTGATAACCTTGAAATGATTTGTTTCTGTCAATATGTAGCAAGAAAACAACAAAGTTAAAAGAAATCTTTTGACATGTTTTCAGCAATGGTGCAATATTTCTCATATCACACCATTTCAGGGGTGAAAATAAAAATAACTGTGAAATCGAAAGATTCTCTATAAGACAATTTTCTCAATGTGCTGGCGAGGAGCCAGGCGTCGTTCAGTTGTTCAGTTCTGTATGTATTGGAAATGGCACAGATTAAAAAGTACATGTGCGAAAAATTCAAGAAAAAATCTGCTTCATCTTTTTTTAATACCTGCTTGCTATTTTTGAAAGTTCTTAGCATGTGGATACAGCAGTTTGAATACGTTTGGCCATATACCTGAACAACAGAGGCGGCACAGATAAAATAAGAATTAAATGGAACTAACAAACAAAACTAAATCAAATCTGCCGTCACGCTCTATCACCCACCGAGGATCAGAAAATCATTTTGTTGTTCAAAGTCTGAAGTTACCTGCGGCACCAACGAGCAGGAGGCTGGGGAACGATGAATACAATAAATTTACAAGAATGCAAAAACACTATCAAAACGATACGCATCAGAGAGAGAGGCGTAACAGCCTCATTAGCTCAGCAGATAAATGAATTTGCGGTTCACTATTTGGCGAGAAACAAATAGAGAGAGGAGCTCGTGCTCCTCCATTTCTTTGTTCTCTCCCTGCTCGGCTGGATCAAAAGTTAATTCTGCTCCGAGTGACTGAGGGTCGCAAATGACAGCAGTGAATTAATGATTCATTATGACCAGTGCAAGCAAACAGTAAGCCAGCGGCAGCAAAATAGATAACATACACACATGCAAAATCTCCTGTTTGCACCGTAACAATCATACAAGCCATTCACTTCATAATCTACAATCATAAAAATGATATACTACTTCCACACCCGGGAGCAAAATACACTTTCCATGCAGGCCAGCCACTTGAATTCCCTTCACCATACCTATCAAAGTTACAAGACATAGCTTAGCTAAAGTTAAGACCGTAGAGTCTGGGGGATGCTCGGTGCTGGATGAGACATTATAAAATTTTGATAGACCCTGTCAAAAATATTTCTCCAGCCTGGGATTACTACAGAGGAAAACGCACTGCTGCAGAATGGGTAGTGCCTGCCGCCGGCTTCCCGGCTTCTTAGCTCTGGGACAACCAACTTGGTTCAGAATTCATGACATGGCAGTGATAGGAATCACTCTTTAAAGGTCTGCACCTGCGCGTCTACAAACCGCTTGTGTGTCCACATTTCATCTCAAGGCTGTAAATTCAGCACAGCAACACAGATTAGTCTCGCCTCTTGAGTTGTTCCTGTGGGGGAAAGTGGTCATTCAAGTTCACAAGTGTTTGAACTTCTGCTGCTTTTTTCTGTTCATTGGTATCCCCTCAATATCTAATTATAAAACAAAAAAACAAAAAAAAGGAACTCCAATGTTTGAAAGCTTGGAATCATTGGAACAAGGACGGTTTCAATCATGGGGCTCCAGAGATATGACGTTTAAAATGAATGGTCTCATTAGAACAGGACTTATGAGCAGCAGCCACTGATGTCTCGAGGTCTTACAGATCTACGGCAGACTATCTGCATATGTCATCCTGATGGATGAGGTGCGGGTGGAGATCGAATGACCCCACGGTTTACAGAAGTGGAGTGTTGGGGTCTCCCAAGCTGACTGATGGCCGCGCTGAACGAGAACACGCCCATACGATCACAGTGGCGGGGCCCCGTTAATGGGAGTGAGGAATACTGTCCGTGTGAGGTGGGGCTAAAAGCTAATCAATGGGAAGTGTGCTCGCAAGATAAAATGGAAGAAAATCTAAATGCTGTGAGCCTTTGTGCTGGACTTAATTTGAAAACTCTAACAGCCCAGCGGCACTGCGAGTAAATAAAGTCAGTGCATATTAGGAGATGAGGGATTTCTTATTTCATTCCCCTTAAGTCCTCAGAATTATGTTACTATGAAGGGATTGATTTTCTCTTAGACATCCAGGCCTCTAAAAACTGAAGAAGTTGCAAATGGCATCAATAAAACAGAGCAAGGGATTTTACTTTGAATAAAAAAAAAAAAAAAAAAACTGTCCCAGAAAGTCTCCTAATATGGTTACATTTTGAAAAATACTGATTCATATAGTGTAATTTACAGTCTAATTATAATTCATATGCTCTCACGTACTGTCATTTATTGCACCGACCTGGGGCTTGGGCAAGAATCGCCCAAGTAACATAATTACAGTGATAGAAAAATGGTCATTATAGTCTTTAAGGGATTACGTTGTTGTTGTTGCTCGGTTGATGGACAATAAAATGACAAACTTGCATGAGTGAACCAAAACTGGTAAATGTATATAAACTTATACAGCATTTTTACAGCGCTTGAGCAGAGAGCAAAGGGCTTTATAGCTGTCAGTCAAATTTACCCATTCACACACACATTCACACACCATGTTTATGCTTTGGCCAAAGACATGTTTTTGGATTTCCTCTGGTGGAGGATGTATTCAATACACGAACTCTAATTTCATTTTCTTTCTGTTTCTTTGAACAATTCCACAAAAGAGACAGGGATTTTTTTTTTTTTTTTTTTTTTTTATTTAACTTTTCGGTCTCCAGAGTCAGAGTGAAGTTTGACAACTAGGAACTGAATGAATTTTAACTGAGTTAATATAGATTTAATGTTCTCTGCAGCCATGCCATGACTTCACACTACTTCCTGTACACATTTCCACAACTTGATCCAATCTTTCAGTGAAGTACTACAAAGTGTAATCAAACTATGAGGAAGAACTTGCTTGGTGTTTTTCGACGAGACAACTGTAAAGTATTGTTCATCGCAAGCAAGAAGGCAATCAGGAGACATTAGGGGAAGGAAACATCACCAACAAAAGGCTGAATAATCGTGGAAGGCAGTTTAATGGAAATGCTAACGAACATACTCAGACTCCAGGAAGCATTACAGGGAAAAAAAAAAAAAAAAACCTGTCTGCAAGACTGAAAAGGAACAATATGGGATTATGAACAATGAGTAATATACAAACCAGTCTCTAAGGCACAGTGCCATTGGTTATTTAGTTTTAGCTTTGCATTTGTATTTTCATATACAAAAAAAGCCTATACAATGTGTATCGCTATGTATGAAATATAAAAATAAAACATTTCATTTTATTTCATTCTTCTATGCTCACAGCAGTCACCGCTTAACTTTGACCTGTATCAATCACCATTTATTTTATCTTGTATTATATACAAACTCCACACGAACTGCTCCTCTCTGTGCAGTCCAGCATTTCCCCACACATTATTTTGGAGTCACAATGACCACTCAGCGCATAACATAGTGTTTAATTTCAGAATTATGCACTAAGTAGATTCGTTTACAACATCTGTCAGATAATTTGTCGTAATTAAATGATCTGAACAGAACATATCAATGCTTTTAGCATTTTGTCAGGGCTCTCATTTCACCCTTCAGCTACTCTTAGAGAAATTCTACAGGAAGACAAATACATTTGGGATTAGACACCTGGCGCTGCTAAAGCCTAAAAAGAGTCAAAACATGTGAGTCGAGGAATTTTATCCCTCTGAAGTCTCCAACCCTCATCAGTATTCCTGCCTTGTTAATGTTGCTGTTCACTGACAAAGGATATCATACAACAGCCAAGTGGTCTGAATCCCAACTCCAAGCGGCCACTACCAATTAAAAGACATAGATCTGGCAGCAACACCACGACCTTTTTCTCACATTAGCACAGGATACAGCCTGGAAATGAACCATGGAATTAAGAAAGAGCTCAAAACACTGGATGGCGAACAATGTAAATAACCTCTGCCACATCCTGATTATGATATATGGAGAGCGCTGCGCTGCAGTTCCACTTGCAGCCAAAGCCCAGATGTTATAAAAGGGGTCATTACCAAAGCAAGGGAATGACTCAGACAGAGTTTCTCCTGCTCTCCGCAGAAAGGTCGATCATTGTTAACTTATTATATCGCCTCAGATCATAATATTCAGCATACGAAGAACAAACACACAGGCAGTAAAAAGGTCACAGGGTTATCCCTCTCCCTTGGTGGTTCTCAGCAGCTCAGGATTAAGCAGGATGTGACTGATGTAATGATGAGAGCTTAAGGAAAATGAGGCAGATGACTACAAACTCAAACTGCCCCTCTGTTGAAAAAGAGATTTAATGAGATTAATTTAAAGAGCTTTAGTGAGACTAATCTGGATGAAAAAAAAGAGTGGTTAAATAAACATGAAGAGCAAGGAAGGAATGAAAAGGTGGCCCAGCCTGAGAGAAAACTTCAGGAGCACACTCAGGCGTGCTGAAAACATACAAAGTATCACTGAAAACAAGAAGTGAGCGACAGACAGAAAGGAGGAATTCGTCCTTCCAGCTCAAAGCATTTCTGTTTTTAAAATATCAGGATTTTCAGATATTTGCTCATCTTTTTGTGGTTTTACTCAGCACCTTCTTGTAGGTATGAACTTTTAAAAAGCTACTAAATCGTAAATTGTTCTGACTTATTGTTCCAAACAAAGCAAAGCAATCTCAATTAAAAAAACAAGCTTTTATTTAAAGTGTATGGATGTTTCTTACTGCTCATTCTACTGTTTGAGAAGACTCAAAACATGGCAGGAAGCTTCAGACAATCCAAGATGGGGGCTCTAAGAGCCAAGGCTGGGCTTCGAAAGACAGCTGGCTCAATTCAATTCATCTGAGCGGTTTCATATAAAAGCAGTTTCTCCTGACGAGACGTACTGTCCTCAAAGACGACAACAGTAAACTTTGTTAATTACCACTGGGTATAACACATTTTTAATAGTTGTTAGTCCACGGCTGACTCTCTGCCACGTGATAAAACTTTATCCAGACGAGGGTCCCCAGAGGATAAACCCACTGACTTCAGTCATTGCATTTTAATCCGGGAAGATTATCAGGCCGACTCTGATGAATGGTGAGCTCATAAACGTGGACGATACATTGCCGTTCCCGTGAGGGGGGATTTCACTTTTTTAGCGCAAGTCATTTCAAATTTCCATTCTGCTGTATATCACATCTGCTATTCTGGTCACAATAGCAACAACGCGGTGAGTATAGACATAACAGTCTTGTCATAAAGATTAATAGACTTTACTTACATAGCACCACTTCAGCAGTCTTGAAGTACATTAGTCATAATGACCCATTCCTAAACACACACACACACACACACACACACAGACACGCATGCAGCTACCCTACAGGGTATTGACCCTGCATTGGCAGCAGAGTCGTGCCCAAGGCCATTTTATCACAAAGACAGGAGGAGCCAGGAGTCGAACCAAACTTGCGATTGAAGATCAATCTCTTCTTTCAGCAAAGACACCATCACCTTCAACTCTTATTAGTCCCGATTTGTAAGCTATGTGAAAATTATGGTATGTTGTGAGCATTGAACAAACGCCTTGTGCAATCAATCCTCTTTACTTGCATTCCAATTAGACAATGGATCTGATTGGTTATGTGACCCTCAACTTTGTCTTTAGGCGCCAGTTTAGTGTTGCTTCTTGTGTAATACATTTATTAAAGTTTGTGTACTTCTTTATCGAAATGTAACCAATTAGTCGGTGTACCAATTCAATTTAGTAAGCGTAAACAATAAATGAGAGCTGCCCTTTTTTTGGAAATCCAGTAAGGTTTGTCAAGCTGTGTCGACAACATAATAACACATGACTTAAGCAATACAATCCGCATTCAAAACATTGACTTGTACAAAATGACAGCTGCTGCTGCGGCAGCAGGTCTTGGCCACATTTGGCCTAACATGACTTTAACTCTGAGACGCTGTGAACCATCACGACATTGACCAGTAAAGCATGCTTCCAATTGACTTTGTTGACGGAAAAGGCTGTAAATACGTGATTGGAATATGTTGATCCTGAATACAGTGACTCTAGTCTCTAGTGTAATCTTGACTTGTTTACATTTCTTTCATGATGCATGCTGAGATTGTTTGGGTGGTATCCTCTCACAAAACCTGAAAAATAGTTTCATGACTTTGCATTCATGCTACATTAAGCATTTCCTAAGCCAAAAAAAAATCCACGATACTCACACATCCACTTGTAATAAAACAAACTTTTAACTACTCTCTCTCACGCCAAAGCATCCAAACAAATCTACAGAGTCCCTTAATCACCATGATGAACCGTTCTCCATCATCTTCAGTGCAGACAAGTTTGTTTGAAACAACAACATATCCGAACTAAAGCTAAAATGGTGCGTTGCTTTGTGCTTCAGCCAGCCGTGCTAACTGTGCCTGGAGCCCATAGCGTCCTCCATCATTTCCGTTCACTACTTTCATTTGAGGAGACTCAAAATGAACTCAAGCCAGGAATCCAGATGAATAAATCTCACTGATTTTGTGATTGTATTTTCATGTTTAGACAATTTTTTCAGCTGACTAAACATTGATAAATAATACGCTCTCACAACCCCAGAGTGTTGCCTGTATATGCAATAAATATGTCCAACTTGGGTTATGATTACATTTCAAAGAAACACAGAGGGTACAAAGCCAATAAACACTACCAACAATACTCTGCCAAAAGCTTTTGTATGGAGACATGCCAAGCAATTCCATCCATCCCCTCTTACTTCTCATCCCAAAGACATGACCAAAGTTAATGTACTCTGGCTGTCGAGTCCTCCACCGCATCTCTCCATTCCTGTAATACCTCCGGAGCTGCCGAGCTCATTCAGCACTGATTTAGAATTGGATCGCAGGACACAGAAACACTCGTACGACTTTTGCTTCGCAAAGCCGCTGGATAAGGCCTGTTCCCAGTTTGTGACTGCCAGAGAGTTTTCACCACCGATAAGGACGAACACAAAACAGATGACTGCGCCCCAAAACTTAGTCCAGTCATTCATTTCATTGCACTTCTGCAACAAAGCTTTCATGTCGAGCCAAGTTACACGCATTCCTGCGATGAGCCTGAGATTATCAACTCCGCTAAGTGGAAATAATCCCAGAGGAGGTGTTAAAGGTTTACACCAATCCATCCACACACAAAAAAACAGGGGAGAAATAAAATAACCAGCAAAACATTCATCAAGTAAACAGTCATTTACTAAATAATATTCATTATTTTGCACGCAAAGTGGCACAAGGTAAACTTTTAGAAAAAAAAAAATTCTTTGAATGAGCAATCAAAATGTATCATACCTGATTTATGTTACTGTTACTCAGAAAGTTTATTTTATGTGCAAAAGATTTCAAGCTGAGATGAGCAACATGGTGCAACACAAGAGGGAGGTTACGTTCACAAGGCACGTCTTGAGGCTCAATCGCAATTATTTTTACTGGAAACTATTTTTAGCACATTTTCACACTGAAATTTAAACGCAACAGCAATCAGATTGTAGTCTGAACAACCCTGAAGTGACTTGCAGAGTCAGAAAAAGACAGCAGAATGCAGTGTTTACAGAAGTAAAAAGTGGAATCATGGGTACATCAATTTTCAAGATGTTGTGCAAACAGATCCATTACAAGGGGGGAGCAGCACACATTTTCAAAAATCATTTTGTGGAGCCGGTGTATAAATCATTTTCATTTAGAGCTACAATAACTACAGCAACTTTCAGCAAGGGAATGAAATTTAATTCATTCGCTTGCTCCAGCAGCAAGTGTTACTGTAATATTAATAGTGTAAAAGGATATGATGAAAAGAGAAAGTAAGCACAGACTGGTAAAATACTAAACAGATTTTTTATTTTACTATCAGTTAGTAAAACACTGCTTGGGGCTGTTTGTTGCTTTTCAGACTCAGTGAGTTCAGTTTCATCAAATAGCCGGTTTACAAGAAAACCCAGAGGCTAGTTTTGTAAAAATACATGTTCTCCGGTAAAGCTATTCATTTTTCAAGAAACCGTTCACAAAAACTACGAAATACAGTTTGTGAATAAATATCATACCTTTCTATTTCATCAAATTTTCTCATTTATTGAATGCATTACTGATAATCTAGTCGTTTGAAATGCCTAAAGTTTGTTAATATCATGTTTTAGTGCATGAAAGCAGTGGTGAGGGTAATGCAAAGGGTTAAGCTTAAAGGCAATTTTTTCAATTAAGTTAATAGCCTAAGAGGGTTTCACTTACTCTACATTGTTGTAATCAGTTGCTGTCTGCTTGCTGCAGTAAAGAAGCACTTCAAATCCCCGTAGGAACGATGCACATCTGTGTCTCTCGTGTCTAATTGTGGTCGCAGCTCTCAACCTGTCCAATAGGAGGGGAGTGAAAACAATAAAACACTGAGCCCGACGCTTCTTCAGACATTCACTGACAAGATGGCAAATTGGACCGAAATTGTTTCCATAGCCTTTTGTTGCTTTGGAGTCATGTAAATGTCAGATGCCTGGGGGGCTGACGGTCCTGTTGGCGTGTATTAATTTTCTTCTGCGGAGTTTAGCCAGAGGGCTGGCGCTACACGCCGCCCCGGCCTGGTACAAGAGCTACAACTCCCCGTCTCTTTCTGAACTGTCAATCAGACTCAAAGTGAGGGAAGACTTCGAGACACTCCATGGGTCAAACTTCCTAAAAAAAAAAATACATCTGTATCTTACGCCTGCCTCAGGGAAAAAAGACAGTAGTCAAAATCTGAAGTAGAGAAGTTATTTTAACTTCACATGAGATGCTGTTTTCTAACTTTTGGTGTGTTGAAAGAAGTGTGGAAGACAGTGATACGGCGTCGGGCATGAGGCAGCCGTCACAGAGAACACAGGTAGGGCAAACAAACTCAATAAGGTGGAATAACTGAACTGGTCATAAAAACCAGCTGTGCAAACAAGACACTACATCCTCGCTGTAAATCTGAAGGTCAGTTTTTGAAACTTGAAGCGCGACTGAAGCATCTGAACTTACTAATAGTGTTGTTCAGTTTTCCTTGTATATACAATATTCGGCTGAAGTGAAAATATAACATAAGCTTCCATGATTCCACAAATGAGCCTCCTCACCGCAGGGAAGTTAAAAGACTTAGCAGTTGCCCTGCTCGTATTCGGGATGATTTGGAAAGCCAGGGGTGACATTTTGTGCTGCAACATCTGGAGACATAATGAAGGTAAGCTTTTTTCCCCCCACTTTATTTTCACAAAGACATCAACAACGTTGTTGCTGCTGATGGCTTTTAAAGCAGTTTTGGGCGAGCAGGAAGGGGTTTGTGGCTTTTGATAACAACAGGTGTTGCTGCTGCCTTGGCTGCACTGCCATGAGGGAGCGTTTTCTGCAGCGCAGACACCGAGCTGTTTGTGGTGGGGATGCACCCATTCTGAATCTGATTAAAAATGTATAAAGAACAAAAAAACAATCCCTGATGCTTCAGCCTGGCCGGCTGCTGGGCTTGCTATCCACCAGAGACATGTCTGACTCATGAAAAGCACACCACATCAGGCATTACACTAAACACAGACGCAGGATTTTAAACCACAAGACACAGTGTACGATAAGATTATAGGATTGCTGCTGATGCGCACAGACGCTCAGACCAAATCTTATCAAAAACACAGCTGGCAGCAACTCAGCAGAGATATTAGCTCTAACAGGTTGGCACAGCAGCCAATCAGCATCACCAAAACCCCTTGAAAAAAGAACACTCACCTTTTTAAAACCACACGACTCTGTGAATTATCTCTTAACTGTGTCTTTTATCTACACCCAGCGCCATGATCTCCCCAGCGGAGTCCATTCAGTCTCTCTTGTGACACACGCTGTCCCTCAAGTACCTTTTGATTAGTTATGGTTCGGCATTGGATAACTCGCTCTGTTTCAATTGTGTAACAGGTGTTAAATGAAAGAGTCGCGAGGACTGAGAGCCTGCCGTGCACCTAAAGCAACAGGAGGACCACGAACAGAAAACACAGGCAGATATGATCCATGAAGGCATGAGACTAAAGTGTTTTACTTGTCAGAGTGGAAGCCAATACGATTCACATTTCGCTTGCGGCGACAATATTCAGAAAAATGCTTTTGTTAGTATGACACGCTTCGTTTTTTGGTTTTTTTTAGATTTATTACCTCGATGTGTGAAACTCACTTGTACCAGATGGGTTTTCACCTCATTTAAACCTCTGACACGATCAAGAAATTGACTCAAAAATGCGATTGAGACTGGATATGCATTCATGCCTGGCATGCAACTTGTCTCACCTGACATGTGATTCATGAGGCGCATTATGACAGCAACAGGGAGCACAAAACAACAGCAGGAAACAAAAACAACAGCAATGCACCAGGAGGTTTTTTTCAGCCTGAAATATTTCCACACATATTAGGAACTCAAGGATGAAATTTGACAAATGCTTTTTGACAGGACCCTAATCGCACACCAGCATCTAATCGGAATTTAAGTGAAATAATTGGACTTCACTTTGAATTTAGCTTTAAATTAAAATCCTCTTGTGACATTAGTAAAATTTGCCAGTCATCTCAAACTGAGACTACTGCCAAAGCTACACTGCTCTGAGCAAAGTAAATAATGAGAGATCGGGTTTTAAAGTCTGCTAAAACACTGACTCAATAGTTTATTTGTTAATTAATATTGATCACCCGAAATTCTATGCTAACAATATCGATTACTGCCGATGTGCTGATACTGATACCAGTATTGGGTCTCGGGTCCAATGCTCCACTGAATACTCCACATGATGTTATCTGTTAGCAACGTGGAGCGATGTCCGCGGTTTGGAGATTCAGTAATATTAATGCGATTATTCACGCCAAAAGTAAGCGATCTGTAAATTATGTTTTGGAAAATAATCAAGAGAAAGGATGAAAGCAAGTTTGTACAACAGCAGCGACTTAATCACCAGTGAAATTAGCTGGATATCGCTCGTTGCTTCAACTGCTCAGCATGTCACTCTGAGCTGTGCTACATGCTACATGCTAAAGAGTTTCTGGACTGACGCGACAGGAGCATAAATTAGGCTTCGTGGAGTTTAATAAGTTTAATAAGTTGCATCGGTGGTTCGTATCAGCAAAGAGCTAAAGGTTGGTGCTCGTACTTGTCCTTCAAAAAAATGGTATTGGTGCACTTCTATCAATGCCACTATAGTATAAATCAACCCAGTCTCACGGCAATTCGAGCTGAGTCACGTATAAATGGTATTTTTAAACATCTATGTTGTTTACTCTCTGTTATCTTTATGTTTAATAGCATGGCGTGAGCTTGTACCATGCTATTAATGAGTATGCACATTATGGCACACGGCAGGCGGCATTCTTTAGATTCCAGCAGTTTAATGAATTTGATGAAATACCCTACTGACAGACACAATTACCACTTTGCAATCATATCTTCTAACTGCAAATTACACTCTCCAGTGCTGCATTAATGCTGGGAAATTGCTGCCTTCAGTGTACCAGACAATACTTTGATGAGTTGAAGCTTTTTAACTAATTTCAAGTATCTTTTGCCTGTCTTTTCTCTGAAATAATAGAAAAGGCAATGACTTATATTGATACTTTTGTGTATTTATATATATATATATATATATATATATATATATATATATATATATATATATATATATATATACATACACACACACACACACACACACACACACACACACACACACACATATATGTGTGTGTGTGTATGTATGTGTGTGTGTGTGTATGTATATATATATATATATATATATATATATATATATATATATATATATATATATATATATATATATATATATATATATATATATATAAGACTTTAAATTGGTTTCTTGTTTTCCATGGCTGTACTTTCCCTTCATCAACAAGAACAGGTGATTCCCACTTTGCAGCATCTGGTCTCTAAATACGCTTTATACTGGTTATTTTCAGGATTATTAGCTGCAGTGTATTATGCCGCTGAAGGCAATTCAAACGTGTCAACAGAGGGTAATTGCTATCTTATTAACAACTCAAACTCCAGCCACTGATGCCGCCATAAAATGAGCACGGTACTCCAACCACAGAGTTTATTAGGAGGACCAAACACTGGGCTCACGTTACCTCCAAATGTTTAAGGAGAGGATGTTCTTGTGAGAAATTTGAGCTCTTGTGAGGACATTTTCTTGATTAACCAGGCTGCTATGGTGAGAAGAAGAAAGTGTGGTGTATGTTAAGAGTTCAATTACGGAACAACCTCTGCGTAATCAATACAGTCTGAAACTACATTAACTGGGAATAATAAATAAGCCCGTGATGACGGCAACATCAATCGAAACAAAGACACATATGGCTAAATATCGAGATCCACGCCGACTCAAACAGTCATCATTATTCATTCATTTCTACATCACAATTCTCCTGGTTTTGTTGTACTCTTACTGCGTTACAGTGTGAAGAGTATAATTCTTCTTTACCTTGAATACCTCTCTGGACCTTCATATAAAGTGATGGATGCAAACATGTCATTCAGTTATTTGTAAAAGTACAGACAGGGAATGAAAGGCTGCGAGAGCAGCTATATATTAGACATGAATCTGAAATCCCTCAAGTGAGGTTTACTTTGTCAAGCGAGCTGAAGCAAAGAGAGAGAGACAGCTCGAGAGAGGCGCTGACACATGACAGAGGGACCGAGATAGAGAAAAAAAATGTGACATAGCAAAGGGAGACAGAAAGCATTAAAATCGGCTCAAAATAAAAACTTTAGTTGCGCAGTGGAGTGCATCAAGGCTTGCATGCTTGCTAAGCATTTGCAAACTACATGAAAATACTAATATCACTATCAGCCCTGTGGGCTGTTTATTGGTACAACATTTCTGGATGAATTATTCAAATATGCACCAACCAGAGAGAGTGTCTGAATAAAACTTGAAAAAAAAAAAAAAAAAAAAAAGAACTCTGTGTAAATATTTTTAAGCTATGCTCGACAATTCATGCGCCATTTCCTATAAAATACCTGACCTTTAAGCCTTCGCTCTCCAGCATTATCTTGAACTACATGTGGATTTTTGTGTGCTGAACATGTACAATATCCTCAGGTAAACACAACAGTGTTTTTAACAGCCCTCAGGTGAGCACCTTATTGCCACTAATAAAGGATTGCCCCCTGGGAGGCTTATGACAACTAGTAAATTCAGTAAGTGATGAGTGTCACTTTAATGCATGTGATATGTGGGCTATAAACTACATCCACAGGGAAACATTAGCGCAAGTAATATAGTCACGAGAGAACAAAACAAAAAGCAAAGTCAATAACTTCCTGTTTGAATTAGGTGCCAATAAAAAAAACCCTCTCTATGTATTTAACCCAAATTAACAGTCATATAAAACGTATTCCTGCTCAAAACATCGGCGAGTCAGGCTGGTTATTAGGCAAATGAAACCTGTCAGTGTCTTCCCGGCACTGGATCTTTGAAGCAAAGCAGGCGCCACGAGCATGAACAACAACAGCAGCCGCCCAGAGTGTGCAGTGAAGACAGAGGCCAAGCACTCACCTCATAAGACTTCACCGAACTCACACTCTCCGGCGACGCGTCCACCCACTGGAGGAACACGTGGAGAAAAGCCGCAGCGCCACATAAACGGCATATAGGCCGTTCGTGGTCGAGGAAATTGAGAGGACAGTGATGGACAGTCTTCAGAAACACCTTTTCCACCAGTTGTGGAGACTCTCAGCAGCACAGTATGCGAGGAGAGGCTCTTCGACTGAGACATCGAAAGGCCAAGCACAGGGAATTCATGTTATTGTTTTAATAATTGGACCGAGGCGGAAAAGTTTGGGCCCATGTGCTGTCTAAAGATAGACGCTGTGCTCCGCTCTGTTGTGGTCTGCATGGCTGTGAAAGTGGATTAAACAGGCTTTAACATCAAGACGAGCTCTAATGAAACCCAATGGGGGAGTTAGTCGGTCTGTTTGGCCAGCTGACTCCTGTAAAATACCCATCACTGTCTCCTGTTGCCTGATCTAAATGTGGCCTGGTGGTGCCAGTCAGCGTTCGCAGCAGCCTGAGGGTTGCACTGTTAGATTAATGCCTTTGTCTGCAGCATACATTATTCATATAACCTAATGTTCATGTAAGACTAGGCTTTGGTTTTTCTGATGAGAGCAAAATAAGAACACACACTTCTACAATTTCTATATGGAGTAAACATCCAGTGGCAGTCAGTCAGCTTCGTGCAGAGGCTTCAAACAAGAAACAAGCTTTGGCATTTCAATCTTTAAAACACTTGCGATTGATCAAGAATGTCTATTTTTTTTTCTTTCCAAAAAACAAAGCAAAACAAAACAACAACAAAAAAAACACCCATTCATCCATTTATTCATCAAGTTTATCCAAACGTGGATCGTGGATAGAACCTAAAGAACAGGGTACAACCTGGACAGGTTGTCAGTTCATCCAAGCGCTAACAGAGACAACTGGAAACACTGCGCAGAAAACCTCAAAGACCTTCAGAAAAAACAGAATCTCATAGAACTAAAGTAAGCTCCAATACGAGTTTGATGTGAATTTGGGATTATGATTTACTATAAATAAATATCAAAATAAATGATCAAAATCAGAAATATGAATACTGAAATATTAATCAGTAAAACAGTGTGAATAATGGGGTTTCTCATGACGCTTGTGAACGGCATAACCCAACGTGATCAAAAGCAGGATATGAACATACATGTAAATGCAGTCTGGGAAGTTCACTTTTTTTAGAGCTGCACTCTGGAATTTGTACAGGTTATTTCAGCACGACTACAAGTGTCAGAGTCGGGTGCGCTTGATCAAAGCCTGGTTTAACAGCTTCTTTCCTCATTACCATTAGGGCATAAGAGGGGTATTGATCTTCAGCTCAGCAATAAAGCACTTCTGAGGAATATCACCTCACACATCATCCCTCTGTGGTTAGCAGGTTAACCTTGCAAAGCACTTTTTTTCTTTCTTAAAAACAGCTGAGCAAGTTTGGGATTGATAAACCCCAAGTGTCAGCATCTGTGCAACCTGTCAAGACAGCAGCACCCTGGCAATGCAACAGCGAGAGCAGAGGGTGAAAGCAAAGACATGTCCAGCCTTCCTGGAGCCGCCGAGACCTCGGTGACCAGGGTCTGCACTATCGCTGTCCCGTCCTCCACCCACAGCCCATTTGGAAGAGTCATAACCATGATCAATATGGCAGCAGCGGTGTGCAACAACAGAACCATCCATCAAAAGACAAAAGCTTGAAAAAAATATTAGTCAGCCGATATTGACCGTGGCTCAAACCATACATCAAGTCAGAGAAAGCGCTGCCGTCCACCACGCTCTCGTCTCTGAGCATCCTCTGAGGAGGCAATGGAAAGTCATAATCATCTAAACACATCCCTCCTTTACGTTTAACAGACCATACATTCACCATAACACAGAATTTGACTGTAGTGATCCCTAGCAATGGTTTTGTTGATATATTGACATAAAAACAGGCTGCTGCTGTTGACATGTGCAACAAATCAAAATGTTAAACCACCTGGGTTTAAAGCCACGCTGAACTGTTTCTGATTCATATGCAACTACTTTACAGTATTGTCAAACTCACACTGGAGCTTCTGTGATGAATAACTGCAGCGGTGGACCAAAAGGAAAATATTTGCACCATGGCACAGATGCCATTCCCTCTGCTTTTACTCATTAGGCAGCACAATGTCAGAGAACCCCCAGGTCACTGACGGGGGACATTCCTTCACATTGCCATCTATGGAGAGCACAAATAAACACTCACCCCAGTTCATAAAAAGCCACCCACTTGACATAGAAGGACATGGCTAATTTGCTTCCCTATCCACAGCGCTGCAAAAACAAAAGCTCTGTATCTGCTCGGGAAAATGATGGCACTTGTGCGTCACGGGGTAGAAATGCGCACGGCGTAATCCCCTCTTCTCATATCGGTCATTAACTTTCAATTAGGAACATCACAAAACTGAGATTTGTTTTTTCACTGCACACAAAAACTTAGGAAAACAATATTGCACGAATAGACTCTTTTTTCTTCTTCTTCTTGTGGAGAGAGGAGCTGCGGGTTGGGCAGGGATGCTGAGCAGGAAAAGAGCAGCAGCGTCCGTTTGCCAAACTTGCATTTAAACAGAAGCACCTCTAATAATAGCTCGCAATGCCACCAATACCGATGTATATTCCCCCTGGAGACGTGCACATGAAACACTAATGTTCTGCTGTCCGCGCAACTTCAAAGCGCCGCGTCTCGCGACGGGAAAAAAAAAGTAAAGCCTTAGCGCTGATTTTTTTTTTTTTAATAGTTTCATTGATTAAAAAAAAACAGAACAACAAAAACACAAAAACAAAACTTGCAACTCTCACCTACCATATCATCACCGAGGCGCGCAGTCAAAAGCGGCACAAGTAAAGGCAATCCAGTCAAACTTGTCGCGGCTCCGTTTGGCACAGCGGCAGCTGCAGCGGCGGCGGCAGTGAAGCGGTCCAGTCCAGTCTAATCACATCTGAAGCTCCACCGCGCTCGAAAACAAAATAAAAGCAAAACAAAAATAAAACAAGGAGAGGCACCGTCCGCCGTCACCGAGCCGCAGACTTCAGGCGGCGATGCGAGGAGCACCGGGATCTCCAAGGGCGCACGGAGAGCCACCCGGTCACGATTGGTCAGGGGCGCCGTGACGCACCGGCAGGTGGCACCCCCGTCGAATAAAAAAAAAAAAAAAAATGGTTTTCATTCATTCATTCATTCAGAGACAATAGAGCAGGGGGGTCGCAGGAGAGCTACAGAGATGAATCAAACATCTGTGACAAATGCAAAAGAACTGTCAGAGCGCAACCGACTCCAACTTAGTCTGGGACAGAAGTTGAGTCTGGACTCTGTCACATCCAAAGCCAAAGCTGTTCAGTGTTACGCACAGTGGTCTTTTTTTTTTATTTGAAACACGTTACATTCTGCACTCTCTTCCCATAAAGTACAGAGAAGAGCTTTTTTCCCTCGATAAAATACAATGCAACCTATGTGAATGAATACTTTATTTAGACTGCACTTGTCTGAGCATTACTGTAATCAAAAGAAAGAGAGAAAACTAGTTTAAGGTGTTAAATCAGGAACATAAATAAAAGGCTAATCCATTGACTTTGTCTGTTTTTTTCTTCTTCTTTCTTCTCAACCACAATCAGATAAGTGGAAAAAGTCACTCCTGACACTTGTCTGAGTCTAATTCTAGGAGCCAAAGCAAATGTTTTAATATTTTTCACAAACACAAATAAGGAGTGAGTGTTAATCCTGGGAGGAATGTGGAAGCCAATTACAGCTGGCTGCAAGGACTTGTGGAATGAAACCCCAGAGCTTCCTGCTCGGGCTCAGAACGGCACCTCGGACCACATTTCCCGCTACAGCGGTGTGTGGCATACATCTCCATGAAACCATAAAATAATAAGAAACATGAATTGGATATTGCACTAAGTTCCTCCAACATTCATCACACTCATCATTGGAGTGCCTGGTCGGCCGGCTGTGCTTGGTTTCCCATCAACAGCTTGTTTACATCTTGAGCGCAGTCATACATCCCTTTCCATCTGGATGTTCGTGCAAGTAGAAGCTTACATAATATTATGTCTGTTGTAAATGCATGAGGAGGATAGCTGAGGCTGATCTGGTTAGTCAATTTCACAGAGTTCATACTGAGTGTGTTATGCGTGCTCTGCGATGGCTTGCAGAGATCAAGACGCAAATAATCAAGACGAACAGCAACTTAATTGAAAAACAAAAGAAAAATAAGATGAAGTATTAGACACTGACAATAAGACATGCAGCTGGTCTCGTGTCAGTGTTAAAATAAATGATGGCATAAATAACATAACTGTGAAGAGAACCCAGTCAGTAGTTCTAGCTGTGCAGATAAACGCCAACTCGGGGCTGAGCCTCAACATTCAATGTCCTGCAATTTCACACTGTCTGATTCCTCAAGAACTGCATGAACACACCGATAGCAAAGTTACCATAGGCCACCGGTCTACGGAGAGAGTTTTCGCTTCATAATGGTCTCTCCCGTCCAACTCCACCTCTAAAAGGTGGCAACAAAATAGCAGATTATAACGTAGAAACATGTTTCACCTGATTTCTACCGAAAAATTCAATGTTTTCTGGAAATCACAGCTATAGAGATCCAGTTTGTTTAAATCAAATAGATATATTCTTCTCATACGCCAAACAGTTCCCCCGTCAACATTTCCTTTTATGTGAAGATTCAGTGAAAAGGAGTAAAAAGCTTTGCCCTGGAAAACTGCTGGGGCAAAGGGTGCTGTGAGGTGAACACGTGGTGGAAAAAAATAAACCAAGTGTTTGTGATAGCGCCACTGCTCTCAGCCCATTAAAAATATATGATGAATGCAGAATCTCACATGCAATAAGAAGTAGTGGGGGCTCCGTTTCTCTAAAATTAAATGAAATTCAAACTAATTGCATGCTTGATCTATAAGGCTGAGTGTTTCACATATAATCATCACCACTGTGCAGACTGTGCCATCAGTATAACAATAAACTGCATATATATTTCCATTTTTCTTATTGCTTAGTCTTAAGAGAGGAGATTTTCTTGTCTTTTCCCACATATAAGCCACACCCAGGTCGCCCATTAACGCATGAATATAGCATGAAAATCGATGTGAATAATGAAACTCTGACAGATCTCAGTGGAGATTCCTTCAAGGGTGGTCGTCATGGCAGGAAAGACAAAAAACCTCTTTAAGCATCAGTTCAGGCTAAGGATCAATACAGTTTTATAAATTGATGCGCTATTCTCAGGCGAACCTCCAGCCTGTCATCAAATTCCTCCACATCCGCATTCTCTAATGAGGGAATTCTGCTTCAGGAGATCATACAGCCACGGGGAAAAGTTTCTTTTTGCATTGCACTTAGGTCAGTCACATTTTCATAAATTTATGCTTCTAATTTGGTGGATAAATTCTACATATGGCATAAAAGAAAAAAGAACAAGTACAATTGACTTCATTGACTTCTGATCTTTGGTTCCATAGATGCTTCGAAAAATTTTGTCGCATTTGAATATTTCTCTTTTTGTCTATAAATCCTAAATGGTTTAGCCTGAAACCCCATCAAGAGCATCTGCAACAAGACCAGGCATCTGTCAACAATAAACATGGTTAAAGTCTCTTACGTAACCTCTCATACTCATTGTAGTGATCGGAGGAAATTGAAGCAGCAGCCTTCAGTCGTCTGGATGCCTAAATACACCGGACTGCTGCTGCATGATTGGCAGATCGGATATATTTGGCTGTAGATATATAACCGCCAGACACTGACATGTGAAGCCAATTACAAAAGTTTAAAAACATAAGAAAGAAGTAGACTTTTTTTTTTGTTTTTAATTTTAGCTGATGTTTGAAACAAGAAAAGCAAAAAAGATTTGTGTTTATTCGGATTGCAGGACAGTTACGTCAGATCAACAGTGGTCAATAATAACTATCAAGAGTGGTCCAGGGAAGTAAAAGTGGTGATTATTTAATGGTCAGCTGTTGCATGTGGTCTCTTGGAGTTTCCACCTCACAGTTCTCAGGATTTACAGGTTTATATCTTAGAGATAAGACACCACAGCAGATCTTCAAACGTCTAGTGAAGTCCATGCTTCCATGGGCCAAAGCTGTTTTGACAGAAAAAGAGAGAACTACACAACATAATCCCGGAGGTCATAATGTTATCATGTTGGTATACGTATATAAACTGCAGTTTTGAATTAGCCACCGCAGTTGTTGTTCAAGGGATTTGCAATAATAAATCTTGCCAACTGTTCCTGGATCTTGTAAAACAAGATGTTCAAGGCTAAAATTACTCCAAAAGAAAATCATCTGAAGATGTTTTTACTAAACTGCTGGGGAATATCTTAAAAGATGCAGTTATCTATTACTTTCATGGATTTTTTTTTGACTCAAAGTTAACTGGAAGTGGTGTGTGGAATCTGACTAACTTTATATTTTAAATGTTTCACTTTATACGTGTGTGTGTGTGGTTGTTTTGGTTTCTTGAAAGTCCAAGTGGTGATTATTTTATACATGATCGCTATGAATGAAATATTTAAAAAATCAGTGTGAAAGAAAACTCAAATGTTGAATTTTTCGCACTTTAATATTTGATGGAGGACAAACCAAGAAAACTACATGACTTACTCTACACTAAAAATGAAGTTGCACCCTGTAAAATGCTGACTGCAAAATAAAAGTTTACATGGTCATATTCACATTCTGAATGCTTGTTTCCCATATATGAGCTTTTTCTGGGCCAAAGGAAACATCATTACTTTGACATTATGATTCTGATTTCACAGCACAGTTAATTTCCTCTGATGATTACAGCTGCTACGAAGCTTCAAAACCTCACATTGACAAATATTTCCAGGAAACACATCTGGACTGATGTACAAATTACAACCACTCAGGACTAATTATCACATTTTCCTCTTCTTTAAAATGTGGATCGGCAGCAGTTCCAGACAGAAACATTGATCCCACGTCTTCGCATATCCTGACACTGTCTCTCCGCTGGTGTTGATCGCATTGTGCATGCCAGCAATCTTTGATGTTCTGGAGGGCTTTGTACTTGATAATTTTCTCTCTTTTTTTTTCCTTGAAAAATAATTAGGTGCTTACACTCTCAGGTTGACTTGTGTGTGTTCTATGTCACTGCCCACATTCTCAACATGTGCAGTGAAACATTATCTCCTGAATACTAATCACGCAAAGACTCGTCAGGGAATCACATGGCTGTTTATCATTTCTCCTCACCTTTTCTGTACATGAATTACATCCAGTCCTGTTTTTCTTCCTTATATAGGCATCTCTTCATCAGCCTCGTCACATGAATACAAAAAAAAACTAATCCTCCCACCACGCCAAAAGAATTCTTCATTTTCATCAGCATTTTATATTTGACCTTGAGCTTCGTCTGACTTGTCATGTCAGCTGTCATCCTTGTTCTCAAGCGTTTCGCTCGAGGAAACAAACGAGTCATCATCTCCAATTCGTTTTACATGCAGTCTATCATTACCACAAAGCCCCTTAACTCGCTACATGAAATATCTGATTGTACTTTCATCATTGCATGCATTAAATTCCCATAGAGTTAACAGCACCACATCCAGACATTGCATTGTCCAAATCTCTGAGGTGACTCATCTACAGGAAACCTTGTGGCGGCCAATCAGCCCGTAATCGCCCGGAGGTCAACAACCTGTAGTTGGAGCTTGGGCTGCGACAAAGAGTAATCACAATCAAATAGAGCCAAGAAGAGAGAAACGACTTCTCTCCGTCTGCAGAAGTGGTGTGTGATGACTAATGGCTGGACTCAATCAGCTTTCCACTCAGCTCTGATTCAGAAGGATGCATTAGTTTAGTTTCTAATTAAAGTGCAGATGAAGACGGCGTGTAACGATGCGTCGTGTAACATCAGCACATTATGAAATAGAGTGTCGTGAATTTGCACTTCATCATGTAGTAACAAACATTTTGTAAAAATCCACATTTCATAGTAACTAGCAGTGTGAAACTTTATAAATGTAGCAATAAATTATTAAACAGTGCAGGAGATATTCTTTAAATTGATAAAAATATATGTTGCATTCTTTCATGACCAAGCACAATGACTGTCACAATTAAAACAAAATCAAATACACTATAGTAACTATAGTTTATGCTTCAACATGACTAATTTTAGCAAAATGTAAAATAGTAACTTCAGTTGTGTCAAAACTACATCAAATACAACTGCATTTATTGCATTCATCTCTGCAGATATACTGTACACTGTACACATAAATAAATACAAATAAAAAGAGGAAAT
Source organism: Salarias fasciatus (assembly GCF_902148845.1). NCBI lineage: Eukaryota > Metazoa > Chordata > Actinopteri > Blenniiformes > Blenniidae > Salarias > Salarias fasciatus. The sequence goes on from NC_043757.1 coordinate 21,925,376, forward strand.
TCTTTCAAGTAAAGTATTGTCCAAATCACTATTTTTTTTTGGATGTTCAGGCAGGAAAATTGACCATATTGTAATTATCCAAACTATTATGCATGAATAATTAGACTATTAAGTTTTTGTAATAGCTGATTCAATATGCAATGGTTTAAAGCAACATTTCCGGAAAAAGTTATGACATACTAATCGCAAAATGTGGATATTAGCACTTATTAAAAAAAGGAACAATGAAAAACTATCATATACATTTTTATGCAACAAAGACAGAAATCATGATAACAAATACACATAAAAATACGTAGATTAATGTCGGATGTCCGTTAATGAAAACTATATCTCAGTGAAGATCATTTTGTGTGTTGACTGACTCAAGAAGCAAAATGGAAAAACTTTTGAAGCAAGAGGAATAAAAAGTTCATGCCTGATAAAAAAAAAAGAAAATCCACACCACAATTGTTCTAGTATTATTTATGAACCCTACCAGTGGTGACACCTCGGTCTAAAATGGTAAAGTAATGGTGCAAAACCTCCTGTACAGCAACCACAGTGACTCTGTAGAGGTGAGGTGAACTCTATTTTATTTTAACACCATTTTCTGTGCAGTGACATATCGGTCCCACGGAAATGACAGAGGGTGAAATACAGTATATTGTTTTCTGGAAAGTCAACTTACTGATTCTTCACAGGGACAACACTATAAAAGGAGCCTCAAAGTCAGGGTAAGATAGAAATAAATCCTCTTTTTATATATATTTTTTTTGTTCACACAGAAGATTTTTCCAGTTTATGGTAGCGAGGCGCTGAACTGATTCCAGCTGAACAGTTGATGCACGGCGCATCCTGCAAAGGACCAACACAGAAACACAACGAGAAATATTGCTGACTGTGAGATGAGAGTGTTATAAACATCACCAAATCCGTATGACTGAAACAAATTGGCATATATTCTTAAATTCCAGGGAGTGTATCCGTGCTCGGACAGTAAAAACATTTAATTCGCATTTTAATATTGTTGTCTAAAATGGTGAACTCTAAGATTTATTTCTTTATTCTGGAGTCTTAGGTCCATAAAAGGAACAGCAGAAAAGAAAAGAACAGAAAAAAAAACAATTAATACTGAAAGTAAACACAAGAAATGGCAGAAAAGGAGAAATAAATCAATTGAAAAAATGTTAAAATGTCACTTTTCACATGATTTAAGCCCATATTTCCCATCATTTAGAATGCATTGAAAAATATATCCCTGCCTTACAGTCTTTAAATATCAAATGAAATAATAACCTGGACCTGAGTCATCAGGGGAATCCCTGCTCTCTGTGAAATAGATGTCTCATGCCTCATCACACCTGATTCAGATCAATGGCTGGTTATCCAGCTACTGTGGACTTTAGTGATGAACCATCTATTTGAATCAGCAGAGAGACAGCTAAATCATCGGAGTCCGGGGTCCCAAAAGACGATGGCGAGAAAATGCTGAGGCGAGGAACTGTGGAACCGAGAAGATGGATTTTTATGATCCAGTGCAGAAATACTTCATTCGAAAATTTTGGCACATGACGAGAATAACATGATTGCACTAATAATAAAAATAATAAAAAGACTTTACAACAAAATCATGTATGCTCTGCTCTACAACAAATAAAACTTTAACGTTTAAATTTAAAGGTCATTCTGGCACTATTCCACCCAGATGTTTCACACCTCTGCTCAAGAGCAATGTCAGTGTCATCGTCATTAGCAGGCATTTTGACTTCAGCAGAGACTTTGTTCAGTGCTTTTAACTTGTTCTCCCAAATGTTCACGTATGAAATCAGCGCCTGGTTTTGTATCAGCCGGAAGAAACGTGAAGATACATGCATTACTCCGCCTTTAAATTATTCACACATCCCGCAGACGGTGTCAGACTCAAGGTTGAGGCATCGTCACCGCCGGTTCATTGTAATGCACGTTACACAGCGTCCTCTGCAAAGTCTCACTTATCCTCCTCACGGCTGGTGGATAAATAACAACGACTGAAAAGTAACTTTGCTGTTCCAAACAACAACACATGAGAAACAGGAGGTAAAAGCGACTCCACGAGCTGACAAGCATGTGTGTCACCATGAAGATCCTTGTTTCTGTCACAAGTCAGACGCTATTCACAGTAAGAAAACAAGTCAGATTACTGGGGGGGGTTTAATTACATCGAAGGAATAAGCTAATTAAATATCACTATCAGTGGTATGGGACATCCCCTCAGATAAAGAACCAGAATCTAATTATCTTTTGACCTCTCTGCTTCCTCCATAAGCTTCTCAGCAAGTGTACAGTCGAAACAACACCCACGCGCTTGAAAGTCGTTCGTTATTATTCTGCGAAATTTCACAGCAGACATTTGCAACAAATCACATTCGCTGGCATTCTGCGTCCCACAATCACACAGGGGATAGACAGAAGCTTTTCCATGCTTGAGATAACTTACAGCATGGCTCGGAGCTTTGACAGACCCAGTTGGACTAATTCCTTCTCCAGCCGCAGAAACAGGGCTTTCCCCACATACAACAAAGCCATGCCAAAGTGCATGAATCACTTATGTGTATCAGCATGCCATGAACACGCCGCTCGGCTGCCATATGCCGCTTTGTTTTCCGTCCCCGAGCCCCAGCTCCACTCCTCTCCTCAGGAATCGCCAACTGCACACCTGGTTAGTCAAATGCTGATCTCCCAGTCTTCACAAAAGAAGCCCTGTGGGGGTTTTTACTGGGTACGGCTCAAAATCCAACCACTCATGGGATGTGTGTGCGCATGTGATAAGAACTGAGTGTGGCGGTGAGAAAACAAGTGATAGAAAAATGAGTATAATAAAGACGAATTGAAATGCAGCGCGATTTCTGCTTTTTGAACCCTTATATGTCCCGGGTAGCGGCTGAAGCTTCAAGGCCGACGTACAGGGGCTCATCCTTTTTGTCTCCATAACAGATTCTTGGCTTGGTTTCTCCTTTTGAATTGACCATCCAGAAGTCCAGATGGTAAAAATCCCAAAGAGATCTAAAGGTTTGGGAGAAGTGATGAAGACAAGCACGGTCAAATAAAGGCATGCGGTGCAATGGTGTATGTGTGTGTGTGTTGACTGATGGCATGTGTGCCTTTAAACACCTAAATATATTCTGTGATCTCTTTGCACTTGTGAAATCAGGTTAAGCTGATAAATATCTTCCTCCTCCTCCTCAGCTCTCTCGAAAAAAAGACCACATCTGGTCTTGGTTGTTAGATTCATATTAACCTTTCATGCAGGTCTAATCAGAGCCATCCCCGCCTGGCTTACAGGATAATGCTGGATCGTGGCGTTTTGATGGACTGGCAGCCGGCGTTCTGCTACCAGTTCATCATCTCTCATCACCGCTCGGGGAGAAATCTGCACAGCGGATTCAGCAGAGTCAGGTCGACATGTGATAGTTTGGAAACACAGAAGACTTTGACATGTTGTAGAACCAAACCAGTGTATCGACCACTTTCAAATATTGCTTTAAAGAGAAGTGTTCTTGATCATCTCAGATTTCATTTACATGAAAACATTACTTGAGTGCAACTTTTTAAAACTGGTATTTTCAGTGGCTTCCCAATTTGAAAAAGTTGGAAACCTGGACTTATAGGTCACTGACAAAGTCCTTCATAGGCTGTTGAAAACTAAAAAGTACCAAGTATCCATTTAGATTGGTGTTTCACGATTCAGTGTTTAGTAAGTGGAAGTTACAAAAAAGTATGAGTCCAAGTTGTGTTTGTTGTTTCAATAATTTTTAGAGTGATTTGAAAACTGCTCCTGTAGCATCAGACCACAGTATCTAAGAATGTTTATGTAACATCAGTAAATGCATGTTTATGTATCAATAAATTTAGTCAGTAGAAAAACACCGGTCAGAATTCTAAATGTGATTTTATAAACGTTGTCTTAAAATTGTCACGTGTGCACTGCGAAACAGCCATAATTATTGTGTCAGAATCCTGAACCCATCAGTTTCCCTCTGCAGACAAGAGCTATTTCAAAGCTTGGAAAGTCTGTAATGTAACAATCAATGCACTACAGTTCAAGTGCACCTGGTGCCACAAGAGAACCAGGACCGCAATCCCAGACTCCTTTGAGATAACACGCAAAAGATGCGGGTTTGATCAATTAGAAGGACGTAAAACAAATCGGAAGCATGCGCCTCAATTTGAATACCAGAGGAAGCAAAGATTCAGATATGTTTAAAGATGCGTTCAGTTAATCGAACAGCATCCTTTAATTAGTTTGTATCTTTGTTTTCCCATCCAAATAGAATTTGATGTAAAAACAGTATCAGACAAAAATGCGCTGATCTTAAAATTTTCTGAAACATAAAAGGGAGGACAGAATTACAAGGTTGTCTTTAGGTAAAATCATTTCGTACCACATTATGTTATCATGTAAATATTTCAGTTCTGCTGAAAACTATTACAACACTTCTCAAAGTATTGCATTTTCTCAGGTGCAAGGCTACTTTGTATTCACCCTGCCGAACACGCACAGTCGCCATCTGTATTTTTATTCAATATTCCATTATCTGAACCACACCTAATGACCGCCAGCATTGCTTCAGAAGGATAAATTATTTAATGCTGCACTCAAATGTTTTCAGGCTTTCTCTATCATGCATGCACTCTGTCATGGTAAAAATCACTGGGGGGGAAAAACTGAAACCCGTCTGAAAGCCGAGCTGAACCGTCTCCAACAGTTAAATCTCACAGATAACATAACTCAATGAACATCCATGTCAGATCACGCCATTAAATTGACAGATTATTACATGGCCGAGGGCGATCGACAAAGACAGGTGAGCAGTACAGACAGAGAGAGAGAGAGAGAAACCGTGGGAGTTATGACTAAGATCATGCTACAATGAAGTCACTTTTTCTTTCTCAATGAATCCAAGACACATGTCACGTTTTTAATGCAGTGAAAACAAACTGGAAAAACTCAACTTTTATGTCCAGACTTTTGAAATACTTGACGTCCATAAGAGCCTGAAGCTGTATCTCTTCCGCAAGACTGAAAAGCAGCTTGCGGCTCCCCACACAGCCACGGATCACATATTGAGACCTGATTAGGACAAGATTCAATCTTGAGTTAATTACAGGAGAAGATTAGATGCAAACCTGGAAAACCTGCCCTCACAGAGGTTCTGAGCTTCATGATTCATCTAGCAAATTAAAACATGGTTTGGGTTCAGCCTGAACATACACATATTTACGAGTTTATCATTTCAAGCGGGGGTGTCAAAAGTAAGGCCCACAGACCAAAATTGGCCTGCAAGAGACTCCATTTAGATCCACCAAATCCTAAATGTAAAAAATTCAAAGAAAAAGGAAAAAAAAATCTTGATTGTCATGCACAAACTTGGCCTTTAAAACTCAAGCAGATTCTGACTCTGATCATGGTTTCATCGTTATATTGGGCGATATGTGACCTATGAACTCAAATGTGTTTGAAACCCCTGGCTTAAAGCAAGACTGTAGTCTTAACTTATAATACAGAATTAATATTATGTTAAACTCAATAGCTCAATGGAACTTGGTCGTCTGAGAGCTACAGAAGATCTAGTAGATCCAAGAAGGCTCAACGCTAAAATAAATGTATGCCAATGGCTGCGAAACGTTACATCAGGATTTAGCTGAACCAAGTATGTAAAGTACTGCAAGTGTTCACTTTCAGCAGGTAACCTAATTACAACGGTTCTTTCATTGCTACTGAAATAGCTTCTGCGTAAAGGCCCTCGGTCGGGTCGAGTTCTGGAAAAACTGCACGCTGAGCTCTGCTGGAATTATGTGGCCAGAGCAGCAACAGGCTTTCATCCAACAGTCTGGAGAGAGAGAAACTGCGGTCGACGGGATTTCAGACTGCACTTATACTTGCCACAGATATTCTGGTCATTTATATAAGGTTTTATTAAAAAAAAAAAGAAAAAAAAAAAGAAAAAAGAAGGAGAATACAGGAAAGCAAAAGGATTCGTTCAACGTAAACATGTGTGGAAAGTACTTGATGTCCCATTAAGGTGCGACTGGACTCTATGCCACACCTGGAAGAAGCCTGATCGTCACCGATCTACTGTTTTAGTGTACTTCTTCATCCCTGCTCCTCATGGCTAACATTCATGCTATTCTAATTTTCACTAGATGAACTAATGAGGCACCTATTTACACGGGAAACCCTGCTGCCAGACTGTTAGTTTTCTACACTTCGCGTTTTGTGGTATACAGATAAGAAGGACACACTTTTTTCTTCACTACACTTCATCTGCTGTGTACTGCATCCAAACACATTTTAATACGTGTGTGCTTCTTACAGTGCATTTAGTTCGCACTTACATGAACTGGACTTCAGGTTCAAGCCTGCTTCGGTGTGAAAGAACAATTATATTATCCTCAATGGCAGCAATTGGTAAACAATCATTAAAAGTTGTACACAAACCAAAACCTTCGCTGTCTCGAAATTAAAATAGATTTAAATATACATGCTGCGTATGCGTGTGTCACATTAGTGCCCCTTTGCCAGAATCCCGATGTGTTTATGATCACACTCCTGTATTACCGGCTCTGCATTGAAGGCTGCCAAGATGCTGCAACCATCGGGAGGACTGACTCAGGATGCAGCACAGGTGCAAATAACATCTGGGAGACGGAGTCCACAGTAAGTAGCACGGACAAAAAGAGACATGAAAAAAAAATGGATTCTGTCGCCCAGCTGCTCATGCTTAAAAACCCAGCGGACTTTAGTTTCCATTAAAATCTTAAAGTCAATTTAAATTGTTAGGACAACGATGTTTTGGATACGAGGAACAGCATACGAATGTCTTTGGAGACTTCTGGGTGGTTTTTTTTTTTCCTTTTTGTAAATATTAATGCATATTTGTACCAGCAGTCAAGCATTTCCTTTGACCAGTGGATGCTCCCGCGTCGCAGTGGAGGAGTTAAGAGCGATTTGGGAGACTTCTGTTTCAGAGCTGGCCTGAAGATGCACAGTAAACAGTGTGAAAGGCCACAGACACATGGCAAACAGAAATACCAGCGCTGGACCGAAGAGGGGGAGGCGGTAGTACACAGACTCGCGGTATGGTCTTCTGTTTGTCTACCGAACAAAACAGTGGATTTTAGGGACTATGGAGCCCTGCTGGCTGGTCTTCAGGGATTGCTGTATTTGCGGCTTTTTGCTGAACTCCATGGGAACCGTGTTCATCAATCCATGTGAGCCCCATCAGGATTCTGTTTCCTCCTCACTGGGAAAACAGAGTTTGATGCCACAAACTTCAGCTTTCATGTTTTCCTGCACTGTGGAGACACAGTTGCACATTCTATTGTGTACTGCAGCCTGGTTTTATATGTGGATGCATTCATCACTTTATTATTAGGATTACATCTCTGCAATGACGGAACCTTTTTAGATGTCTAAGCTTCTCACACAATGGGCAAATAATGCAACCCAACCCTACGTAAATGATTTACTGTCTGAGGTCTATTGTATTGCTGCTATTTACATTCTCGACAGTAGTCACACATAATGACAGCAGCACACTGATTAATGCTCTAATTGAGCCACCTGCCAAACAAACAAGTAAAATCTCTTTCGTATTTAATGATTCATGAACATCCTTGGGAAACAGATGCTTAAGAAAAATCTCAAAGCACGCGGCCATCAAATTCTTTCAAATTGTGCTGTTTAAATTTCAATATAACAAGGTCTGTTTAATATTTACATTCAGCACAACTGTGGCATGATAATCAGTTGAATACTGCAGTAAAAGTTGAAATTTCCATCCTTCCAACATGCAGGCGCCTTTTTAGTATTTCCTTCTAAACCCTACAACATCTATGTGGCACATTTTACTTGAACTTATGTTGGTTCAACAAAATCCAGCTTATTTATTCATGTTTGACTCCATGAAGATTTCTTTTCTTCTTTTTTTTCTCTCTAAAATAACAAACAACACAAGCCTGAAAATAAAATATATATTTCCTGCTACTGTAAACAGGGCTGAGCCAAGTTTTCAAAAACATCAAATTAAAAGAGAGGCTTAATTGAACAACTCCGCAATAGCTGTTTGTGCTCGCCTCTGTGTGCTGGCACGTGCGCCTTTAAGTAAACAAAACGCCATAAAGAGGCGGGGTGAGATGTTTGTGTTGCTTATTAGAAAGACGGCGGCGGGCTGTGACGTGCTGACTGCTCACTCTAAATCGGGCTGGGTTAGGAGCCAATTAGTGCAGCGTGGAACAGTTAAAACTCTCATCCCCTCCTGTGCCAATCATCATAATGTAATTTCTGCTGACAAATTAAGTCAAATTTATGGAGACAATTAGAATAACTAAAAGCAGAAATGAGGTTTGGACCCTTTCTTTTCCCACAAGACTTCAGATAACACGTCGATGTTTTCTTTTCTTTCCTTTTTTTTTTTCCTCTCCTCTTTTTTAAGTAGAATTGAAATGAATAAATCTTTATCTGGGAGTCCTTGCACTATCCTCTTACACAGACAGAGGAGCAAAAGGAGCAATAGAGATGGAGACACAGTTGAGGGAATAGCAATTGGATCCAGAACGGGTGCATTGGAGATGAGCAGCCACAGGTCAAGGTAACTGAACAATTCCAATAGCAAAGTAACTGTCTGCCTGCCTACTCTGAGGCTTATTTACACCGTACAAAGGATCAAGATAAGAGACACGGTGAAGTGTGTGCGAGTGTGTGCACGTGCGGGTGTGTGTACGAGTGCCGGGGAGTAAAAGTGATAAAGGAACGGAGCAGGAAAGCAACAGATCCCATTAGAATGGAAAGCTGACAATGAAAGGCAAGTGTCCAAGACAGATAGTAAGAGCAATCGATGGATGCCTGAATGGCGGTGTTGAATAGCCACCAGCAGATAAAGGATCATTATTTGAAGGGACAACACAGTCGACCAGACTGAGTGACTGCAACTCCCAGACACTTCTTCACGATTCCAACTCCTCTCTCCTCTTCCTCCGTATGACTAAAGTAATATATAACAAGTTTTCTGAGTAATATTCTAAAAATAGGGAGAAGTGTCACTGTAAAATATGTGGGGGAAAAAAATAGATTTGTTTCAATGACATTTTCTGCAAGCAGTCAATGTGCCTGGAATGTGAAATTCCACCAGAACCACCCACAAGTCAAAACTTTCACTCGCATTCAGGGGAGAACTTGTGCATGTTTTTGAGAGGATTTCATAATATAAAGGAGGTTGGGGAGGTAAATTGCAAATCATTATATTAAATATCTTTAGCAAAGAATATAATGCAAATATGGTTCTTCAGTGTTCAGGAGAATAAAAGCAAATTGGTTTGTAAATTATGATTAGCCACAATATCAAGTGGAAGGTGAAAGATAGCTTGTAGTTAGATTGGTGAGATTCTTTTCTATATTTATTTCAGTTACCAGGACATTATTTTCTAAAAATAAACAGCATTACAATCACCTACATTGAATACATTAGCTTTTACCAATATCATCATTCATATGATCCGTTATGGAACAAGAACCTCAAAGCAAATCATCACAGAGCCAGTCTACTGACTGGGTGCAGACCCTCAATTTATTGAAATTACTTTTAGATTCACCTTTACAATCAATTGCAAATTTGTGCAATGTTCCACTGGAACCACATCCTCCACTTTTACCATCATTATCGTTTTAAACGCAGTACTCAGTTTTAAATAAGTGTATTTCCTTTCCATACTTGTTTTATTTGATTCTGATGCATGGAGAAGTCCTGGCTATGTGCGTGGAAAATTTTGAATTTTCAATAAATCTCTGCTTGCTGTTGCACAGGTCAGTTCTGGAGTAAACTCTACATGCTCATGATGTTACATTGTTTACCTGCAAGTTGTTGTTTGGCTTGATTTTTCTTTTAAAACAAAAGGGCCAGATGAGCAATTTTCTTATTGGACTAAATAAGGCAAAAGTCATCTCTTGCAGAAAGAAAGGGATCCGACTGGAATATAAATTTGTCAGCTGGCACGACAGCACGTCTGTCCTAATCTATGGAGCCAAAGGGATTACAAGAGAGCAATGTCCCCGCATTTTAACCTGACATATTCACAGACTGCAACACTCTCTTGGTCTGACACACTCTCTGTTCCTCTTCCTAACTGGAGGCAACACCTCATTCCTCTTCTGTCAGGGGGAGTGCATAGGGACGGACGGACGGACGACCAATCAGAGGACAGAATAGGCTAGCAGCTACACTTGTCTGGGAACACCGAGTCCGGTGATGACTACACATTCTTATCGTAGCCACACAATGTTCTCGGAGTCGTACATCACAAAACATCCCCGCAAAAGACCCATGAGCAAAGAAAATATTGAAACTTTTCCCCCGCCTGCTTCCAGACTGCATTAGCAGTGCTGCAGAGTTGTACTTTCCACAGCCGTAAATCCCTTCAGAAGAACAAATATTGAAAAAGGAGAAGCTCTGGGGCAATTGGGTTAAAGACAGAAAATGTCTGGATTGTTTCTTGGATTTAGACGGAGGAACACAGTGTTTGTGGCAGAGTCTCATGGCTGTCTGCCATGCAGAGTATATAATAAAACAGGTAAAGGAGGCTATTCGTATCTAAGAAAAAAAAAAGCTTTTGTTCAGTGAAATTAATTTACAAAACATTTTGAATTTTATGTCGCTCCCTATGCTTTGAGGTCAGTTGGTTATTCAGCAAACACTGCAGGTTTGCCTGAGTTGCATTTTGCAAGTGATCTGTGAAGCTCTGTGTCTCCTGAACCCGCATGCAAGACTAGAACAAAAAAAGAAGAAGAAAGAAAAGAAGGACAGAGGTGCAAGTGTGGCTGATAGTTCTGTCAGATCCATCAAGGTTCAAGCTTGAAATGTTCGTTTGTCTCCATAATGACCGGCCTTTGAAGAAGGTCCTGACAGGCACACATTCTCTAAATCAAGCCTCCACAGAGAGTTTAACTGTGTTGTTCTGAAATCTTCATATTACAGAAAAAAAAATGAGGTGACAAAGAAATCATGAAAACATTTCTGGAAGGAGAGACTTTCAGGGAAAAACATATTGTTCAACTAATAACCCAAACAAATAGAAAAGTTGTGCTGTGAGCTGTGGCTGTGTTGTCAGCACCATGCAGGCCATTTGCTGATTACTTTGCTTGTTTGCTTCTCGCTTTGAAGAAACATTCATCCTGTCTTTTTCTACTGCTTTAAGTTTGTTGTATGATTTAAACTGACTTTGTTTTTCTTCTTGAGCAGATTGTTAATAATTCCTACAGTCTAATTACCTCTCAGACACTGCTGTATATTTCCTAATTATTCAGATATTTGTCGCTTTGTAAATAATTTTTTTTAAAGAATACAGAAAATGGTTAAAAACATTTTCCATGGTATGACAATTCAGATTTATTACTGCTTTACTTGAGCTGCACTTAACAAGGACTTTATCCACTTTAATCACTAATTTATCATTGGCTTGACTTTTTTTTTTCTTTTTAAAGTCAACCAGCATATTATGTCCAAATTGTTTCACTTGTGCTCTTAAACTTTTTCCTATTCTTTCTAACTTTCAATCAAAACTATCAGAGTCCTTGATAATCATGAAAATAAGACATTAGCTCAGTGGTTTTAATCCAAATGACTCAGTATTTACTGGCCAGTAGACAAGAAGTGACACGTAGACAAAACAAAAGCTTGCTTCTTGACTGAATAAAATCTAAGACAGTCTGGTTTTCTCGAGGAGGAGTCATAAAAGGTACTTATTTATGGATCAGCTCATCCTCAGTTAGGAGGCACAGGCAGCAAGCGACTGAAGGAGTTGGAGTAAGCAGAATGCATAATGGGTTTTGCCTCCTAACAGAAGGCTCTCTTAGAAATCATGAATGGATGTCGGGCTTTACCTTGCTGTCAGAAGGACTCTTTTCTCAGAAGAACTACATATTGTTGCAACTTGAAGCCTGACTCTATTTGAGAGTGAGATATTTTCTGCAGCGGAGGAGAAGTGCAGTGACGGCTCTGTGCTCATCTCGACTCCACTGGCCTGGAGATGTGCACTTCCACAAATGTCACCACACACAGAGTATAAACTGCTGCCAGCTAACCGGATGATGGCTGTTTTTTAATTAATGTCATATCCGCCATTATTCATTTGTGGGATGCCGTGCTCACCAGTTTCAAGTATTTGAAACTCCCATGAGCCTTCAAGCACCCTATTGAGGGTATAGAGCTGGTCCAGTGTTCCACGACCAGGACGAAAACCGCATTGTTCCTCCTGAATCCGAGGTTCGGCTATCGGTCGAATCCTCCTCTCCAGTATCCGGGCATAGACTTTCCCAGGGAGTCTGAGGAGTGTGATCCCCCTATAGTTGGAGCACACCCTCCGGTCCGGCCCGGTCAGTTGAGGTCAGCAGCTCCCCACCTCCACTGTAAACAGTGTTGGCTGAGACCTGCTTTCCCCTCCTGAGGCGCCGGACGGTTTGCCAGAATTTCTTCGAGTCTGACCGATAGTCCTCCTCCATGGCCTCCCCGAACTCCTCCCAGACCTGAGTTTTTGCCTCCACAACCACTCGGGCTGCAGTTCGCTTGGCCTGCCAGTACCTGTCAGCTGCTTCTGGAGTCCCATGAGCCAACAAGGCTCGATAGGACTCCTTCTTCAGCTTGACGGCAGCCCTTACTTCCGGTGTCCACCACCGGGTTCGGGGGTTGCCACCACAACAGGCACCGGAGACCTTACGACCACAGCAGAGAACAGTATGTTGTAAACATTTACAGTGTCAACGAAGCTGGATTGCTTTTACAGATGACTCTCAACTATAAAACTACCAAGTCATGACGCTCTGAAAGCAGACATTGTTATTGTCCATCTCCACCTCCACAACAATTATTTAGTGTAGCCATGGTGTGTATGACTGGTGGAAACTTTTTGAAAAAGATGTGTTTTCCTCCATTTACATGAAGACAGAATTGGACATCCTAAACACAACAAAAGTATTTTATTTACACATGAAAAGGTTGTGTCAATAGGGCTTCATGGCACTTTTCCATGACACGGTTCCAGCACTGCTCGGCTTGGCTTGGAAACCAGAATAGATGTCTGCATCTCGTTGCTCCAAGGGGTTAATTTCTGTGCATCCATCTCTGATCGGGGTTGTTGTTTTGTGATTGCTGATGGGCGAGCCGCTCTCCTGACTCATCTAGTGACGTTGCGCCAATCAGTGGCCGGCCGTCCGCAGACGTCACAATTTCAGCTCGACTCAGCTCGCTTGGAACCGCAGTGAAGCGTGTATCTGGTGTAAGGTGCAAATGCATAATGGAAATGCCGAAAAACTTAGGAGAGGTGCGTCAAGCTGAGTCGGCACTTTGTAGAAAAGGTGGTTTAGTTTCCATGCATATATAGTCACTGCTTCCAAGGATGAAAACATGGCGAGTCGTCCTTAAAGAACCCTACTCATAAAATGGAGACTTCTGCAT